>NC_058412.1:98467586-98831677 GCF_002201575.2 Neomonachus schauinslandi | reverse complement strand
TATATATATATATATATATATATATATATATATATATATATATATATGAAATCTTTGTCAACTGAGTATAAGGATCTAGTGTTTGGCAAGATTTAGATGCCAACTTTACAGTTTTTAGAATCTGCTGATCCAAGGCTTTTAAATTTTTCTTTGCCTTTAAAAATTAATTTAATTACAAAGAGCACACTCAGTACTGCTAAGGTGTTTTCAGCTATGGGGCCAACACATCCCAAATGTAAACTGCAAAATTGTAAAACTTCTAGGAGATAACATAGGACAAAATATAAATGATCTTGGGTTTGGTGATGACCTTTTAGATACAATACCATAAGCATAATCTGTGAAAGAAAAATTGATATGTGGGACTTCATTAAAACTAAAAATTTCTGTTCTGTGAAAGGCATTATTAAGAGAATGAAAAGGTAAGCCACAGACTGGGAGAAGACTTTGCAAAACATATCAGATAATGAACTGGTATTCAAAATATATAAAGAATTCTTAAAACCCAACAACACGAAGATGAATTTAAAAGTGGGCAAAAGTTCTACCTTACCAAAGAGGATATACAGATGTCAGAAACATATGAAAAGATACTCAACATCAACTCAACTAGAGAATTATAAATTAAAACAGCAAGTTATCACTGTATACTCATAATGCCTAAACCTGAAACATTGACAGTACCAATGCTGGTGAGGGTGTGGAGCCAACAGGAACTCTCATTCGTTGCTGGTGGGTATGTGAAACAATACAGCCCCTTTGGATTACAGGTTGGCAGTTTCTTACAAAGCTAAATGTAGTCTTATCATATGAACTAGCAACTGTGCTCCTTGTTATTTACTCAAATGAGTTGAAAAGTTACGTCCACACAAGAACCCACACGTGAATGTTTATAGCAGCTTTATTTATAATTGATCTGAAGTAGAAGCAACCAAGGTGTCTTTCAACAGGTGAACAGATAAAACTGCTATGTTCATGCAATGGAATATTATTCAGCGATAGGAAGAAATGAGCTCTCAAGTCACAAAAATACATGAAGGAAAGTTAAATGCATACTGCTAAGTGAGAGAAACCCAGTTCAAAAAGGCACTGTAGTATCTGATTCCAGCTACATGACATTCTAGAAAAGACAAGACTATAGAGACAGTAAAAAGATCAGTGGTTGCTAAAGGTTCTAGGGGAGGAATGAGTAGGTAGGGCACGCATGGAATCTTTAGGGCAGTGAAATTATTGTTTGATACTGTAATGGTGGGCATATGATACGGATTTGGCAAAGCTCATAAAACCACACAGCATAAAGAGTGAACCCTAATGTAAACTATGGGCTTTAGTTAGTAACAGTGTATCAATATTGGTTAACCCATTGCAATAAGATGTGCCACATCAATATGTTAATAATAGGGGCAACTCTGGGTTAGGGAGAGAGAGTATATGGGAACTCTACACTTTCTGCTCAATTTTTCTATAAACCAAAACTGATTCATTTTTTAAAAAACAATAATAAAACCCACTAAAAAAATGCATCAGAAAACAGAAAAAAGGAGCGTCTGGGTGGCTCAGTCATTAAGCGGCTGCCTTCGGCTCAGGTCATGATCCCAGGGTCCTGGGATCGAGCCCCACACTGGGCTCCCTGGTAGGCAAGAAGCCTGCTTCTCCCTCTGTCACTCCCCCTGCTTGTGTTCCCTCTCTCACTGTGTGTCTCTCCGTCAAATAAATAAAATCTTAAAAAAAAAAAAAAAGCATCCGACTCTTGATTTCAGATTGGGTCATGATCTCCCAGTGGTGGGATCCAGCCCCGCATCAGGCTCCTTTCTCCTCTCCCTCTGCTTCTTCCCCACTTGTGTGCTCTCTCTTTGGGCTCTCGATCTCTCTCCCTCAAATAAATAGATAAATAGAGTCTTTAAAAAAAGGATTTAAAAAAAACCCTACATATACTACCAATTGCTAATAATAACAACATCCTTTTCCATAATTCTCCAGTGACTTAAGGTAATACTTGATTTTAAGTAATTTTTTTTTATTCTTATGTTAATCCCCATACATTACATCATTAGTTTTAGATGTAGTGTTCCATGATTCATTGTTTGTGCATAACACCCAGTGCTCCATGCAGAATGTGCCCTCCTCAATACCCACCACCAGACTAACCCATCCTCCCATCCCCCTCCCCTCTAGAACCCTCAGTTTGTTTTTCAGGGTCCATCGTCTCTCATGGTTCGTCTACCCCTCCAATTTCCCCTGCTTCATTCTTCCCCTCCTGCTACCTTCTTCTTTTTTTTTTTTTGCATTATTTGTTTCAGAGGTACAGATCTGAGATTCAACATTCTTGCACAATTCACAGCGCTTACCAGAGCACATACCCTCCCCAGTGTCTATCACCCAGTCACCCCATCCCTCCCACCCCACCCCCCACTCCAGCAACCCTCAGTTTGTTTCCTGCGATTAAGAATTCCTCATTTGATTTTAAGTAATTATGAAATGGTATTCATTTGATTTCAGGGTTTCTCAGACATTTTTTGACTCTCAGCAAATCTTCCATAATATGGGAGTTTGTTCTACAGATTGTTTTATTATCCTTGTGAAATATTATATGCTTTGTCTCTCTCTCTCTCTCTCTCTATATATATATAAATATACATTTATAGAGATAATATATATATTATTTATCTTCCAAATGTTTGCTCTATCTTTTTATTTTATTTTATTTATTTTATTTTTTTTTATTTTTTTTTAAAGATTTTATTTATTTATTTGACAGAGAGAGACACAGCGAGAGAGGGAACACTAGCAGGGGGAGTGGGAGAGGGAGAAGCAGGCTTCCCGTGGAGCGGGGAGCCCGATGCGGGGCTCGATGTGGGGCTCGATCCCAGGACCCTGGGATCATGACCTGAGCCGAAGGCAGATGCTTAACAACTGAGCCACCCAGGCGCCCCTGCTCTATCTTTTTAAAAGTTAAGCTTCTTAGGGATGTTGCAACTTTTCACGCTTAAACTGGTTTACATTTTTAATGACAAATGTCAGCGTAGGTGTCAACTTTATAATTCACACTCTTGCCTAGATTTCTAAATCAATGCAGAATAAAGTAAAGTAGTATTAACTAATTTAAAGTAGATAATCATACCATATTTTTGTTTATTCATTTAATATTTCAAATAATTCTTAGGATTTTTGTTGTTTTCTTTTTAAACCTAATAAAACAATGGCTTATCAAATGTTTTTGTGGTGGTTATTACCCATTTTAGGTAGAAATATTTCACACTTTAAAAATTTCTTAATAAACTACCTATCCTTTTTATATTAGTCTAAATATTTTATAATAGTAGGTATGATACGACTTGCAAATGCCTTGGAGTAAGATGATGATAAGGGATTCTGTGAAGTATATTTAAAAAATAGATTATATACAATTACATACCAGTATGAGTGAGCTTTAATTTGAATGACACACTCAATTATTTTTCATTTTTCTCATGAAAGAAAACATTTTGCTTTCTGGGTGGGAGGAACCTGTGTGTCAGTTACCTCATTAGTCAAATGTGCATCATAATCATACTTCTCATAGGATTGTTGTGATGATTATATAAATTCACAGGAAGTGCTTAAGATAGTGTCTGTCACATGACAAGTATTCAGTGCATGTTCTTGATGATTCTGATCTGATGTTTTTACTGTGAAATTTCACTAGAGGTTGAAGGTAGTGGCATAGTGCACTGTGGAGGTGTTAGCTCTGGGTCCTGTCTGTGAGTGAGCAGTAAGAATCTTGTGGCTACATTATTGAAGCAGTTACTAAGGACTGCCCTGAGCCCTGGAACAATGTCTCTGAATGCGGTGGTACTCTGTGAACTTCTTGGCCACACATTAGTTATTCCTATTTCACCTGTTATTTCCCTGTAAGTATATATTTCCCGAGGATATATAGTTCTACGTTCAAAGAAAATTAGAAAGCAATCTTGTATTAAATATGATTTTATTTAAACTATTTTAGTTGTTTTCAATTAGTTAATTTCTCTGTGTGTTTTAGTGTGTGCTGTGCTGTGTGTGCTCTCTCGTATCTTTTATTTTTTTGCAGATTGAATGGCTTCTGTTTTTCTAGCTTTTTCTCTTTTGCCAGTGTCACACCTCCTATTTCTCTCTTTCTCTACCCTCCTCCCCATGTATGTACTTGCAAAGGCTTCACAAACAGGCAGGCATATACACACATACAGATTTTTGGACCTTACAATTAAGCTGAATTTTCGTCAAAAGGCTTATGGATTCCAGAGTGAATGCAGCTCTGCCTCTTACTTCCTTTGGGAGATCAGCATTACTCATCAGCTCAGATATTCTTGCTTCACCTCTTTGCTCACTGTTTTGGATATACTATGCAGAGCACTTAAATATTTGCTTTAACTTTTAATGCATCAGAATGAACTGGTTATTATGTTTTAAAAGTCAAATATGAAATGAATCAAAGTAATTTTTTAACCAAGTTTTATTTTATTTTTTTTAATGGGGGAAAAAAAACCCTGCACTATTCCTATTTATACTTGGCAGTCAGACCTTGGTATAAGGGCAGTCTAAACAGAGAAGTCTTATAGCTCTAGGGAGATTAAAAAACGTATCTAGTTATATAAGCCTACAGTATAAAGCCACATCTCTAGACTAATATTTTCAAATGTGAAAGGGATAAAATTTATATTATGAACAGCTATAGATTTAACTTAGTAAAGGCTAAAGTCATACTAGAAAATATTTCAATTACAGTTCTTAAAATATGAAAGAGAAGATGTTACAATGAAGTATTTTGCATAATAATGGTAAGTATTTTTTGCACAGACCCAACACAGTTTTAAGAAAATAGCTCACATGAACTTGAAATTTTTTAATGGAAATAAGAGATCCTTATTTTCACCAGTAGTGAATAGTTTAACATTACTGTATGTTATACATTATGGATTAAGTTTAGGACCTTGAGTGAGCCCATTTTCAATCAGAGATATGAAGGATCTCTTCCTTATGGTAAAAATTGTACTTGATTAGTTGTAATACGGGAATATTGCATTTCTTTCCCTTGACAGTTTATAGCCCCAAATTAAAATGATGATGATGATAATAATAGCTAACATTTATTGATTGCTTTTATGTCAGGTGTTATACTTGCTGCTATTACTCCAATTTGCAGATTAGGAAACAGAGGGTCACAGTGGTTAAACTTGTACAAGCTTACACAACCATTGGGGAGGCCATGATTTCAAACTGCAGACAGTAGGACTCCTGAGCTCCCATTCTGAACTGCTAAACTGTATTGCCTCCATCATAACTAAGATAACTCATTTTTCTCCCTTAAAATGTCTTGAAAAATATCATGATGAAATACCTCATCCAGCTGCAGAGGAACAACCAACTACATTTATTTTTGGAAATAAGGAGTTGTTTTGCCCTATACATAGACTTGTAGAGCAATTGCATAACATGGCCTATCTGTGTAGATTACACTTTTTTCACGATTCATTTAGCTACTCGCATTTGGTATCATTTTCTTTCAACCTGAAGCACATCTGATGCAGATTTACTGGGACAATCACACTCTATTTTGGTTTTAAAAGCTGCAGACCTCATTTACAAGTGCATGAACAAATAGCCATTTGCAACTACCCCATCCTTTATAGGCTTAACTTTTCTTTTTTGCTGGGAAGGAAAATAAAAAATATTTATGGGAATATTGTTTTTATTATAACTGAAAAACTGCTTATGGACTGACTAACCCACTGATGTATAAAATTTTTAAACTGATTGGCTTGATTGAACATAAGAAACAAGTTGCTTAGCATATCTAACCAAATTTCCTAAAAAACCCTTTACATTTTTTTGGAAAGATTCATTTTTTTACCCCCATGTCCCCCCCCCCCCTTTTTTGTTGGTCCCTGAACAGGAAGCTCATATATATTTTTAAAGTCAAATACAGACTATTTTGTTTTGCTTGTGCTGTATTCTACAATTTCAAAGTCAAGGTGTAGAATTGGATGGGTCTTTCCTTGGAGTGGTTCGAAATTGAAAAACAGTTTGATTTCTTATTCATTTTAGATTAAGTGAGAAATCAACTGGAGATTAGATCTCTTTTACTTCATACAATTCTTGAGGCTTTATGAGATTTAGAGTAAAAAGAAAACCCTTCATACTTTTTACCTGAGGCCTTAGTAGTCTTGCTTACTTTAAAAAATAAGATGAAATGAATAAGGTCTATATCTGTTAAAAACATGAAAAAATAGAATAAAAAAGATTTGTTTACTCAACAAAATTAGTATTTTGAGGGGCGCCTGGGTGGTTCAGATGGTTGAGCATCTATCTTCGGCTCAGGTCATGATGCCAGAGTCCTGGGATCGAGCCCCACATCGGACTCCTTGCTCAGTGGGGAGTCTGCTTCTCCCCCTCCCTCTGCTGCTCCCCCTGCTTGTGCTCTCTCTCACCCTCTCTCTCTCTCAAATGAATAAATGAAATCTTAAAAAAAATATTTTGATATTTCTTTTCAATATTATTTTTTATGAAAAAATGTGACATTACAGGTAATGTTGAAATCCTCTGTGTTAACCTCTTTAGCCCCATCACCTCCCTCTCTCCTGAGGCTACTGCATTTATCCTTTTGGTATGTATCCCTCTAGTTCATACTTTTGCTCATTGCCTCTACTGTGTTGGGAGTTGCTATCCTTAAATGGTGATCAAAGTCTGAGGTAGACATATCTTTAATGCTTTAAATTCAGTCTGACTGCTTGCATCAACCATCACCTTATTTTAACTTCCTTCCAATCCAAAAGTCACTAGTATTTTAAAAAATCAGTGTTTATTATCAATTCCTATGTTTAATTTTTCTTCTGATTCCTTATTGCCAAAATTTATTTTGAGTAAGAGTCTGTGAGGAGCAAATTCTCATTTTCTTTATGTATGATAACCCTTTTATTTCATTCTCACCCTAATAGTTTAGATTTCTAGGTATAGATTTCTAGGTGGACAGTTTTCTTCATCAGTTAGAAGATAATATTTCATTGTCTTGTAGCATTTGTTGCTGCTGATAGGTTGGCTGTTGATTTAATAGTTGCCTCTATAACAATCTCAAAATTTTTTTCTGATAGCTTGATTTTTTTTTTTTTGTCTTTGGCATTATGGAGTTTCATTACAATGTGTGTTGATGTGGACTTATATGTATGTAATGTGTGTATCTGTATATATATATATATATACATATAATCTCTCATTTTTCAATCTGGGGATTCCTTTTTTTTTAATTTTGGAAAATGATTAGCCATCTTCTCTATAAATATTGCCTCTACACATTTCTCTTTTCTCATCTACCAGTTATATGTATGATGTGTCTTTTCATTCTTATACCCTTAATCACTTAATTTCTCTTTCATTTTTTCATCTTTTCCCCCATGTTGTATGTGCATCACATTTCTCTTTAGGTGAGTCTTATTTATACATCTTCTCATTCTTTTGTTGACATTTTTCATTTCTAGTATTTTCTATTGTTGTTCTTTTGAAATTCACCCTTTTTACAATGCCCTATTCTTGATTTATATATCCTTTAAAAACCTTTTTAAACATGCATATCTTAATACTTAGATTGTTTTGTTTTTATTTCTTAGGGCATAAATTCTCCATTCATGTAGCAGTAGCAGTTGACTTTCCCTCCTTGTGTGGGTTTTAATTTTTATTATTTATTTATTTATTAATTTATTTATTTTACTGAGTTCATCATCAGTATAGGTTGTTTCCCATTGGGTCCTATGTGTTGGGAATTATAGAAATACTCCTACAAGATAATTTTAAATTTGCTGTTGCAGGAAACCTAGATATATCCATGATTCTAGACCAGTTTTTAAGTTAAGTTTTCAGTTGAGGTCCCTATGCCATATACATAAGTGACTTTAGAAACCACACTTAAATGGGTAGCACAGACTGGGATCCTCATTTCCTATGGAGAACTTTTTCCAACCCATGGCCAGCTTTCTTGCTGTTTCTCTGCAATAGTGGAATGTTTCTAAATCCAGTTTCAGAGGTGGCTTTATGCAGGTAAACCTATGTTTCTATGTTCCCATGTCATACCTAGCATATCCATATATTCTCAAAATATTTTTTTTCCTTTTATTGTTTCATTGACTTCTGTTGCATATGATAAAATGGGTGTCAGTATGCTCATTTGTTCATTTAAGAAATATCAGGTGTTACCTTTTTCTAGGCACTATTTTAAGCATAGGGGATAGATCAGTAAATATGATTCTTGCTTTACTAGAGTAATATTCTGATGGTTGGGGGGAGGGAATCAATCAATAAACAAACCAATAAATGAAGTATATATCACAGTTTCATAAGTACAATGAAAAAAGATAAAACAGAGTAATGGAGATAGAGTGTGACCAGAGGGTGCTATTTTATATATGTAGATAGGAAAGAGGTGTCTAATAAAGTAACATGTGAGGAGAGACCCCCCCCAAAATGAAATTGTGATCTATGTATACATATGATGCAAGATTATTACAGGCAGCATGTTCAATAGGATTACACTCCCCTGCTCTAGGAATGCAGGGAATGGAGTGAGTGAGGTGGACCTATGACAGGTAAGATTAGATAAATAGTAGAGGGGCCAGCTCATGTAATTCTACTTTGACTCTGAGCAAGGTGGGAAGCCCTTGGAGGATGTTAAGTAGTCAAGTGACATGATCTGTGTGATGATTAAAAAAAAAAAAGCATGACCTGCCTGCTTTGTGGAAAAATTGAGTGTAGGGAGACAAGAGTGGAAGCATGAGCACCAAATAGGCTGATGTTTTAGTAGTCCAAACTGGGATGATGGTGGTGGGAACAGGATGGTCAAAATGAAGGTGGTGAGAAGTAGTTAGATTCTGCTTGTGTTTCAAAGGTGAAGGCAACATCTGTTCAAAGATGGATGAGAAGAGAAGAAAAGGACAGAGTTGAGGAGAGTCCTGAGGTTTTTAGCCTAAACATTTAGAAAAGTAGAGTTCCTATTTAATGAAATTGAGTAATTTGTAGAAGGAACATATGTGGGTATGGAAATTAAGTGCATGGTTTGGATATGTGAAATTTGAGAAAACTACTAAATATCCAAGATGTTGAGTAAGAATTGAGCCTGGTGATAAAATTTTGGGAGTTATCGGCATGAAGATAGTAATTGAAGACATAGCATTAGACAAGATCACCTAGGGAGTGATTGTGGATAGAAAAGAAAAGGCCTGGATTCTGGCATTGTATAAAGCACAGGCAGATGGGGGAGTAAACAGAAATGGGGACTCAGAAAGAGTAGCCACTGAGGCAGAAGGAGAACTAAGAAGGAACCAGTGGACTCTTGAAGCTGTGAAGAAAATGATGTAAGAAACTAGAGGAGCAATCAAGTCCGTGTTCAATTTTTCAGTTAGACTGAGTAAGAAGTGAAGTGAGAATTGGAGTTAGTGACAGGAGGTCAGTGATAACTTCCTTCTTCTATCTCTTGATAATAAAATAGAGCATCATAGAACATCTGGATGTCTTAAATTATTTTGTCTAACTCATTTCAGAGATAAGGATTTGGGAAGATGACTTATATGACAGTCTCTTGGTTTCAGAATATGCATGTATGATTGTAAAATAATGAGATTTAAAAAAAAAGACTATCAGAATTGATAGGTTCATAGTATTCCAGTATCGCCTCAAAGATATGTATATTCTTCCAGTGTTCTACTAAGCCACTTTGGTGACTCCCACTTCAGAATTGTTTTCAGAACTACATTACAAGCCATACGTAAAAAAGACTGACATTTGTAATTGGTAGCTATAATCATACTTCAGTTTTTGGTAGCTTCTCTATTAGAATAAAAATAAAATTAAGCCCACCCTCACAAAAGGCACTAATTGCCCATCATTTATGTTGTTTAAAACCTATGCAAATATATAAAATTATGCAGGCTGCCTTAGTCTTTTTGGGCTGCTCTAACACAATTATCATGGACAGGGTGCCTAAAACAAACATTTATTTCTTATGGTTCTGGAGTCTGGGAAATCCAAGATCCAAGTGCTGACAAATTCCGTGTCTGGTGAGGACCTGCTTCCTTAGTTCATAGATGGCCCTCTTGTAATTGTGGTCTTACATGCTGGATCTAGGAGAGAGCTCTCTGAGGTATCTTTTATAAGGGCACTAATCCCATCCATGACAACTTTACCCTCATGACCTAATCAACCTCCCAAATGCCCCACCTCCTAATACCATTACACTGGGGGTTAAGATTTCAACATATGAATTTGGGGGATGCAAGGGGGGGACACAAACATTCAGTCCATTGCACAGGCTCAGAAAAAAGGTACACACAGCCATTTTCAACAGTATTACCAATGGGATAAAGTTGTACTCTCCCAAGAAGAAAAGGTAATCCTCATTTGAATAAGAAATTCTAGTGTTGTTACACACATTAGAGATAAAAACAAATAATTCTGTGTCCTACATTTCTTTAAATACTGTAGTTGTTCCTTCAGTGGTTCTCTCAAATCTCCTTGGGGAGATTAATTTTTATCCTGTATCCTTCTCAAAGGGGCTGGCTTAACAGCAACAGCATACACATATTCCCAGTTAGAAATATAAGACTTCTGAATGACTAACAGGTTTTTAAGATCAAATCAAATATATCTGTGAAATACATATTCTTTGTCCCAGGAGGAATTTGGAATGAGGGTCTTTGCCCTCATTAGAATTCTCAAGAAAATGGTGATAATTTAATTGCAGAAGAATGACATCATTGTTCACATGAGAAAGAAATTGAAGTGGATTTAAAACTATATATTTATGGATTAAGAGATGGATTCATTTCTTACATTCATTTTTAAAAAAACACCAGTGTGACACTACATTTATTAGTTATTTTTAATGAAAATATTAAAAAGTAAACAAAAGTTCATAATTCCATTGCCAGATGTTAGAGGTGGATAAACAAAAAATAATGCTCATAAGACTAGCCAACATTAAACATAAAATGATCTATATACGTGATCAGAAGAGGTATAAAATGAAGGGTTTTTTCCTGCTATCCTATTGCATGTTTGAGGATTTTATTTTTTTTAAATTTTTTTAAAGATTTTATTTATTTGACAGAGATACAGCAAGAGAGGGAACACAAGCAGGGGGAGTGGGAGAGGGAGAAGCAGGCTCCCCGCTGAGCAGGGAGCCCGATGTGGGGCTTGGGGCTCGATCCCAGCACCTGGGATCATGACCTGAGCCTAAGGCAGATGCTTAAGGACTAAGCCACCCAGGCGCCCCGCATGTTAGAGGATTTTAATATATATCTTCACACATGAATACAATAAATGGGATCATAATATACACATCGTGTTGTACATTGTCTTTTTTCACTTAATATTTCTTTTCTTTTTTTTTTTTTTTAAAGATTTATTTATTTATTTATTTGAGAGAGAGAGCAAGCACATGAGAGGGGGGAGGGTCAGAGGGAGAAGCAGACTCCCTGCGGAGCAGGGAGCCCGATGCGGGACTCGATCCCGGGACTTCAGGATCATGACCTGAGCCGAAGGCAGTCGCTCAACCAACTGAGACACCCAGGCGCCCTCACTTAATATATCTTTGAGATATTTTATTATAAAGAAATTTATATAGATATAAAACACTTTTAGAACTTCCATCATTTGGTTATATTACCATTTATTAAATGATAGACATTTTAGGGTGTTTTCTGTTCTTTACTATCCGTTCTACAGTCAACATCCTTGTAGCTATGTTTTGACATCCTTTGGAAAGTACAAGGCAAATTTCTATTGCTAGAATGGAAATGCTGGATAATACCAAATTGAAAAATAGTTTCATCAACATATAATCACAGCAATGGAATATGAGAATTTCTGTTTTCTCTTTACCTATACCAGAGTGGCTATTATAAAACTTTCTGCTATTTTCCAACCTGATAAGTGAAAATGGTATGTGTGGGTGTGTGTGTATGTATGTATGTATGTGTGTGTATGTGTGAATCTGTATATATATGTATATATATAATTGAGGTGAAATTCACATAATGTAAAATTTATTATTTTAAAATGTATAATTTAGTGACATTTAGTACATTCAGAATGCCATGCAATCATCAGACTTATCTATCACGCCCAACAGAGACCTGTGCTCATGAAACAGTCACTCTGCATTTCCCTCTTCATCCTCACAGGCCTTGGCAACCACTAATCTGCTTTCTGTCTCTATGCATTTAACTATTTTAGATATTTGTTGTAAGTAGGATTATACGATATTTGTCCTTTTGTGTATAACTTCTTTGGCTTAGCATGTTTTTGAGCTTCATCCACACTGTAGCATGTATCAAGACTTCATTCCTTTTTATGGCTGAGTAATATTCTATTGCATGGATACCCCTCATTTTGTTTATTCATACATCCATTGATAGACATTTGCATTTATACCTTTTGGCTATTGTGAATAGTGCTACTATGAACATTTGTGTATAGGTATTTGAGCACCGTTTTGAGTTCTTTTGAGTAAGTACTGAGGAGCAGAATTGCTGAGTCTTATGGTAATTCTCTGTGGGCCTTCAAAAGGGCCCACCAAACCATTTTCCACAGCAAATGTATCATTTGACATTCTCAGCAGCAATGTACAAGGGTTGCAGTTTCTCCACATCCTCACCAACACTTATTTTCATTTTAAGAAAATGAAAATATAGCCAATTCAGTGGGTGTGAGTGGTTTTTATTTGTATTTCCTAAATGAATAATGATGTTGAGTACCTTTTCATGTGTCTTTGGCAAATAGAAGTTTATCTTCTTTAGAGAAATATCTATTCACACTCAATTGATTTGTCTTTGTGTTGTTGAATTACAAGAGTTCTTTATATATTCTGGATAGTAGATCCTTACCAGATATATGACTTACAAATCTTTTCTCCCATTCTGTGGGTTGTCTTTTTACTTTCTTGATAGAGCCCTTTGATATACAAAAGTTTTTAACTTTTACAAAGTCCAATTTATTTTTTTCTTTTGTTGCTCATGCTTTTTGGTTTTATATCTTAGAATCCATTGCCAAATGCAAAGTCATGAAGATTTTCCCATATGTTATCTTCTAAGAGTTTTATAGATTTAGCTCTTACATTTGGATCTTTAATTCATTTTATTTTTAAAATGTATATTGTGAGATGGGGTTCACTTTTATTCTTTCACATGTAGATATCCAGTTGTCTCAGCACCATTTCTTGAAGAGACTATTCTTTCCCTACTAAATGGTTTTGACACTCTTGTCAAAAATCAGTTGACCATAGATATTTGGTTTATTTCTGGACTCTTAATTCTATTTCATTGTTCCATATGTCTATATTACTGGCTTTTTGATTTGCATTTCTTTTTGTGGGTAGTGAGGTTGATTGTATTTCATGTTTCCTTGCTATTTGTGTTTATTTTGCCATGACCTGCTTATTCATAGCCTTTCCTATTTTTTTGATAGGGCTATTTGATTTTTTTGATATTTGATTTTTGTGTACTCTGTGTATTGTAGAAATTAGTTTTTTATCTGTCATGTATGATGAGAATGTTTTCCTAGTTTATACCTATTTGACTTTTTATGATATTTTGATGCAGAATTAATTTTTTCAGATCATGTCTATTATTTTTTTCATTTGTGATTTCTGAGTTTTACGCATTGCCTTTCCTGATTAAAGAGTATAAATAAATGTATCCTATGTATTCTTTCAGAACTTTGATGGTTTCATTTTCTTCTTTTTGAAAGTGTTTTTACTGTTTTTGGTTTTACCTTTTTTGTTATAAAAAATAACACGTGCTTTATAATAAATTTTAAAAACCTCCAAAGATATGTATAAGTTGACTCTTTCTTCTCTCTTCTTATCATTCCATTCATTCTCATTCCTTCTGAAGTAAACCAGATTTAATCCCCTGGTAGACATTGTTTCACATTTTATTTCATGTAGACATATTTATATAATTTTTTTTTAACTTTTGTGTTTATGGTTTTTGTTTGTTTGAAGAATGAGGGGACTTTTGAACCAGAAACGTGAAATATATTGAAAAATGTAGTATAAGATAATTTTTATTAAATTTGTTAAATTAATGTATTCTATTCTACAAAGAGATTATTTTGACTAGTGAACTACTTTAAAATTTAATTCACCGTCTCTTCTATATAACTCAAATTAATGGCTTGACCTAATTTCTTATTACCTCATCATTCCCCTTCCCACCTCCTCCCCATGCCACCCCCCACATAGCAGATTTACATCATTAGCTTATTTTGTAATTCAATGCGTCTGTCTTCAAAGGAGATTGTCATTTATGACACAGTGTTTTTTAAATTTTGTTTTGCTTGAGACACATTAGTACAAGATGATGTTTAAAAATATTTCTTTCCTATTTTCAAGATTGTTAAGAGCAAATTTGACAGGTAAGTTTCAGTGGTGACTTGAGTGATTGGAAATTTAAATTTTTTGTATACAGATGTGACAAAAATCCACAAAAGCATCCAATGAAGTTCTAGAGAGTTTGCTTTGGAAAGTTAAAGGCACATTTTAATTGAAAATCTAAATGGTTCTGTTGATTTCTTGTCATTCTGAATTGAGAATTATTGCCAGCTCTTGGACTGTAGCCAGTCCCTACTTACAGACCACAGAGCAGAGTTTTACAACCAAGAGTTCCAGGTGGGAGAGACCAGGATAAGACACTTGAGGAAAGAGATTTGCAGCCCGTGTTGACAACAAATATGACGCTTGATGTAAGTTAAGTGTGGTTTAACTAACTTTAAACTAATTTCCTAACTGTCATCATATCAGGGTCTTTGGAGCCCAAAACACTCAATAGTCATTATCAGCTGGCTTCTCAGACTTGAACCATATAAATTGCTATCTGTGTGCTGCTCCCTGTGATGTGCACATTTCTTCTGTCTTGTGAAGAGTGGTGTCAACATTGCATTACAAACACGACTGAAAAGTTTTTCTTAAGATCCGAGAGTGTGTATGTTTTTATTTTATAACTGCTTTATGTTTTTATTCTGCTCTTCATCATGTCATCTTCATCTCAGTGTTCCTTGTTTTCTGTATCAATTTTCTTTTTCTTCATCTCCAGTTTTTCATTTGCCCTCCTTTTTATTTAACTTTTAATCAAATTTTTTTCCTTCTATCATACCTATAGCCTTTCTTCAAATGTATTTATTAAATCAAAAAGCAAATGGTGAAGTCTTGATTATATTTGCATTATGAAGTATTGTTTGTGTATTGTAAAGACGGATTCAGAATGATCAGCTCAAAAATATAATGATGAGGTAGGCAAAAAAAATACCAAGAGGTAGTTGGCGATTATCAATGGGAAGTGGTTGAGATACATAACACAAATAATGTAAGCTTACAAATAATAAAATAACAACACATTTTTTGTTTATAACTTTACTATTTGTACTAGCTTCAAGGAGGTAAAATTGACTGATTTGAGTTTCATGAATTTTTCCTTTTCCACCTGTGATATACTAATAAGACCTAAATAGGAAAAAGGATAAGCATCTGGAGAGGAAACAAAAACAAGGAATCCTAAATATATTCAACATACTGGATCATCAACCACCAAGTGACCCAAGAGTTGGATGAATGTATTTCCAAACTAGACACATTTCTTTTTTGTTGCATTTCTGGGGATTGGAAATAGTTGATCTTATATGTACATGCATTTTAATAATTTTATGAGATGAATATTTCTGATAGATTTATGTGCTTCCATTTAACACTGCCATAGTAATCTGAAACTTTTTAAAATAAGAAATATATTGACAACTGAAAGGAATAATACTAGGGTTCACAGTATGGATGGAAAGATTAGTGGGGGACAAGTACCTGCACTGACTGGATCTTATTAGAACCTGTCACTGTTTGGATTTGTTTCCATGAAATATAGTTTTCTCTTAAACTCAAGAACCTTCCATATACTTGCTACATTTCAGTACTACATTTTTACTCTTGCTTGCTTACCAATAATTGTTAGCCATATTGTAAGACAAAGTATGTAAGTGTGAAATCACTAAGAAGCTACTTCTGCTTTTTTTTTTCCCCAGTAAAATTATTTTTTTCATAGTGATAAGTGTACTCTTTAATCCCCAATACTTATTTCATCCATCCCCCCCACTCCCCCGGTAACCACCAGTTTGTTCTCTGTAGTTAAGAGTCTGTTTCTTGGTTTTTGTTTTTGTTCTCTCCCCCTCTGCTCATTTGTTTTGTTTCTTAAATTCCACATATGAGTGAAAGCATATGGTATTTGTCTTTCTCTGACTTACTTCACTTAGCATTATACTCTCTGGCTCTATCCGTATCATTGCAAATGGCAAGATTTCATTCTTTTTTTATGGCTGAATAATATTCCATTATATAGATAGATAAATATATGTAGCATATCTTTATCCATTCATCTGCCAATGAACATTGGGCTGCTTCCATAGTTTGGTTATTGTAAATAATGCTGCTATGAACATAGGAGTTCAGGTATCCCTTTGATTTAGTGTTTTTTTTGTATTTTTTTGGTAAATACCCAGTGTGATTACTGGATCATAGGTTAGTTCTATTTAAAAAATTTTTTTTAAATTTTATTTTATTATGTTAATCACCATACATTACATCATTAGTTTTTTTTCTTATGTTAATCACCATACATTACATCATTAGTTTTTGATGTAGTGTTCCATGATTCATTGTGTATAACACCCAGTGCTTAATTCAGTACGTGCCCTCTTTAAGACCCATCACCAGGCTAACCCATCCCCCCACCCCCCTCCCCTCTAGAACTCTGTTTGTTTCTCAGAGTCCATAGTCTCTGAGAGACTATTTTTAAATTTTTGAGGAACTTCCATTTTGTCTTCCGTAGTGGCTGCACCAATTTGCATTCCCACTAATGGTGCAGAAGGGTTCCTTTTTCTCTATATCCTCACCAATACTTCTTTCTTGTGTTTTTGATTTTAGCCATTCTGACAGGTGTAACGTAATATCTCGTTGTAGCTTTGATTTGCATTTCCTGGACATGAATGATGTTAAGGATTTTTCATGTGTCTGTTGGGCCTCTGTATGTCATCATTGGAGAAATGTCTGTTCATGTCTTCTCATTTTTTAGTTGGGTTATTTGTTTTTTGGGTGTTGAGTTTTATCAATTCTTTATATATTTTGTTTACTAACCCTTTATTGGATATATCATTTGCAAATATCTCCTTCCATTTAGTAGGTTGCCTTTTAGTTTTGTTGATTGTAAGAGGCTACTTTCTAGTTATAATCTGACTGCTAACTTTGTAGACTATTGGATAAGTCTATTCTCTCCAGAACTTACACTCTCATTCAAAAAGGCTTGATGCCACTTGTTATTGTGAATAAAATTTTATTGGAAAACAGACCAGAAAAAGGCAGTTCACTCCAATCCAAAGATTTGATTAATCAAATGAGCTCAGATATAAATGCTTTCTATCAGGCAAAAAACTAATTATGATTAAGTTTATATTTCTTTTTTCTTTTTTCACACACTGCATCTTAGAGCTAAAGACTTTTTGCAAAGCCAAGAATATATATCATAGGAGGAATTTGTTTTCTTCCCTGCTCTGCCAGTTGAATGACTGAATGAAAGATGGTAGGTGGTAAAACATGCTGGAAGTTCTATCTTATTATGCAAATTATAGGCTCACCTTTCCTGCTTGTCTTATTTATAAACCAGCCTACTTCTCTTATTTTAAAATGTCGACATTCTTAAGATAGGTGGAGGGACTGACATTACCAGTCTCTACATGCCTGGTGGGCTTGGTGCTGTGTTTCAGAATTGGTTATTTAAAGAGAATATGAAAGGCCCTCCTCCTGTGACAGGGGAGGGTTCCACCATCTGTGTTACTGCCCATACACTAAAGCATGAAGAGGGTAAGAGTAAGACAAGTTAAACTATCTAGGGAGGTACTAAAATCTGTTCACCTAGAACCAAAATACAAGACATTGGCCTGCACCTTAAAGTGTTTGTGCTCTGCCAAAAAGAACTTCCTTTACAATCAGGATCAGGAGATCCTAGAACAGACAGTTTGTAATTTCTGTTTTATATATAGGCTTCTAAAATTCCTTTAATAGAGAATACACTACTTTATAATATGAGATACAATGTAAACATATATCTGGGGTTTTTACACATTAGGATTATCATGTTTTCCCTATTTTGATTCTATTTTTTAGCCAACTATTAATGGACATAATGGGTAACCACTACAGAGGAATCAAAATGCTTACTTTAATGTCACTGGTCTCTTTGTCAACCCTGATTTCCTTGCCCTCTAGTTGGCTGCCCTGTATTTTATCTTTCTTAAAATGAGTAAACATGTATTCTAGTTGCTTAGCACAAGCTCAGGCATTTTTAAGCCCTGTTCTCCGGAAAGTCGTCTTTCTGTAATTCTGTGTTCCATTGTGATGGTGACAATTAATATGCCCTGCTTCTTATACAGTGAACATCTGGTCATCTTGGGCCAAAGTCTTAAGATGCTCCACTCTCGGAGCCAAGGGAATAGTTATTGCTGTAGAGCAACATTAAAGTAGTTCAATAATATAAAGTTCAAATATTTTTAATTTCCACAGTGACTTCTTTTAAAACAATACCTGTGGAGTAAGATAATTTAGAAAACAATGTGTTTTAGAGATTAAGAGAATCAACTTTGGTCGGACTGGCATAGGTTTGAATCCACTTTTTTTTTTTTTTTTTATCATTTATTTGGCTGTGTGATGTTGCCCCTTTTTACCTGTCTAAAGTTTAACGCTGTAATTTGTATAATGGAATTAGTAAATCTTATACCACTGGGTTTCTAGGAGATTCAAGTTATTATATACTTAGAAAGTGTTTGATATAATACCTGGCACATTGTAAATCCTAAATGCATGGTCGTTAAGACCAATAGTATTAGATTATTCAAATATATTTTCTACTTACCTTTCTGTAGTATAGATTCTGTATAACTTTCTGTAAAAAGTTATCACTTGTATAGTTTCCATCTGAAAATTTACTACAGTGATACCAGTGAAATAGTTTGAGTCCATATGGAAATACAGTGAGTTCAGCCTATAACCAAGTATGTAAGAAGTATTTTGGATTATATGTAGCTCTAGAGGCTCCAATAGTCAATCTTCTAGCACATTTTTGTTCTGATGAATATTTTTCATTTTGAGGTGTTTCCCGCAGGATAGCGGGCTCTAATTGAAAAACATGTAGGAATGGGTTTGGGAACATAGATTGGCAAATTATGAAATTATAAACATATTGGTAGCATAATTAAACTTTGAAATGGAAAAGTTACCTTGAAATGAAAAGGCCAGGAGAAATAAGATGGGAGGATTTTAGGAAATTCATACTTTAAAAGTCGTCTGTGTGCACTTTTACAGTGGTGTTCTTGTTACACGTAGAGCTCAGGCAATGTCTAAAGAGAGGATAGTCATGTAACAGGGTTAAGGTTGTTAACAAATGAGCCATTTGGTGTTGGATTTTTAGATTTTTTAGTTGGATTTTGGTGCAAATAAATGAAATGAGAATATAAGAAACACTTGAAAAATTTTTAAAGGAAATAAGTCTTTCCTTAAAAAAATCTTTTAGATTGGAAGTTATAAAATTTAAGAGTAAAAATGTTTATAATAAGTAAAAAATAAGTAAAAATGTTTATGTGTATACAAGCTTTTATGGGCTGTGGGCTACACCTGCTGTCTAAAACCAATTCAGAGCGACATTTAAAAAAAAAAAAATTAAAAAAATGTAGCAATCATAACATCTGTTTTAAATACTGTTTTTTGTTTGTTTCGTTTTGTTTTGTTTCCCCTCTTAACTACCGACTACATGCCCCAGATAAGTCAGTTGTTTCGGGACTCTAAAAGCATTCTTTTTTCTGACCTGGACAGAAACAAAAACAAACAAAACAACTAAAAAAACCTGTCATAAAATATAATTGAGAACTAGAAAGAGTTCAGCTTTCTGTTTAAATTTGATGTTGTAAATCCCCTGTAATTAAGATTTAAATGTATAAATGTAATGTTGAATAAATACATTTGCCTGGGTCATAAAAAAATAAATTTAGGATATGAGGCTGGTAAAGATCCTTAGTTTGTTGCATAAGGCAGAATGCCTTCTGATAGGCATGCTTGGGTTTGGAATGGGATGTATCAGATTAGCGATTTGGGGAACCATCTGTTGGGCTGTGGCAAGGAATTATAGGAAGTTCCAAAGTAGGCAATTGGTAGGGAGAGTGGCCTTCAGGGTTTCTATCAAAAGTTTAGGTAGGCAACCGTTGTCGATAAGGAAGCCTAGTGTTGTGATGCAGTCCTTGGAAAGGACACAGAAGGTGGCCCCCTTAGGGTCTGGCTGCTGGCAATGGTCAGAAATCCAGGTGTGGGCAGAGAGAAGTGGGAAAGCTGACTCAGGCAGCAGAGTCAGCTTTGAGGACTATGACTCAGATCAAGAAAGGGTACCTTTTCTTAGAGTTAGTTATCAAATATGTGTTTTTGGACTATAGTATGTGCAAAGCATTGATCTGAGAGTGGTGAGGTTTATAAATATGAATATGATATTGTTCGTGCTCACTGAAGAATTTACATAAGGGTGTGAAAACATATACACAGATGTTCTTGTCCTCTGTTTTAGAAATGCTGATGGAAAGTGCAAAGATGAATAAGCAAGCAAAAAAGAAAGAAGGAAGGTTAAGAACAGCTCCCATACTGTATAATTAGTTGTTAAAAGAGAAAGAAGAAACACTGAAAAATGTTTTTTTCACATTTGATTTGGAAGAAAAGTGAAAAGATATCATTACAAACTTGTTCAAAATAAGAGGAAAGGAATAGCTATCAAAAATATGTCTGTAAAAATTATAATTGGACAGCAAAACCCTCTGAAGGGTTATTGCAAAAAATCAGTAAAAAGAATTACTTGGTGTTTAAAATGTGATATTGAGATTCCTTTTTCCTAATGCAATATAACCATTGATAAAAATGCAAGTATTAATATTTTCTACAGTAACAGTTATAGGTTTCTATCTTCTGTGTATTGCAAAGTACTCAGCTCTCAATGTTTTGAATGATTAACCTTCAATTTGTCCATGATTTGCCTTTTTATTTTGCATCTTATCTAAATTCATTCCTGTAAAGTATTGGTAATACAAATAAGCCCCAAGGTAAGCCTGTCTAATGAATTGCTTCCATAGTCTATTGCTGTGCATACTACAGATTCCGTAAAAGGAATTTAAGCCCAGTGATGGGATTATAAATCATTTTGCTGAGATGGATAAGAAAGCAGATATCTTTGAATGGATGGGGCACCTGGGATTCTTAAAAACAGTAATAAAACCTGATTTTCTAATAATGTCTCTCACATGAATAACTTTGTTGCAGTGCTTGTATAAATTATTTTAAACCTTTTTAAAAAGGACTCCTTGGTTTCCTTATCTTTTTCAGGGCTTGCTTTCACAAACACTGTTTTAAAATACAGTTTGAATGTACTCATTTCAACAATCAGTATGACCTATCCATTGAATCCCAAATTTAATTTCCCTTCATTTCTAATGAAGAGGCAGGGCAGTTAATATTTGATAGTGAATCCTTTTATAAATTCTCATATTTAAAAAATTTTGAGCTTTAGAGTTTTTTTGAAGTGCATTTAAAATGCACCACATTTTTTAAGATTTTAGTTATTTATTTGACAGAGAGAGAAAGAGCACAAGTAGGCAGAGTGGCAGGCAGAGGGAGAGGGAGAAGCAGACACGCCTCTGAGCAGGGAGCCCAACGTGGGGCTCGATTCCAGGACCTGGGATGATGACCTGAGCCAAAGGCAGCCGCTTAACCAACTGAGCCACTCAGGCACCCCAAAATGCATCACATTTTCATGATGTATCTTAACCAAAATTTGAAATACAAAATTTATTAAGTGAAATTTGAAGAATTAACACCACAGTGTAGTTAGTTTTATATCCTGTGTGTATATATGTATGCATGCACGTATGAGTGTACAGCCTGTCTTTGAAGACAAAGACAATTTTTTTTTTAAAGATTTTATTTATTTATTTGAGAGAGAGAGAATGAGAGACAGAGAGCATGAGAGGGAGGAGGGTCAGAGGGAGAAGCAGGCTCCGTGCCGCGCAGGGAGCCCGATGCGGGACTCGATCCTGGGACTCCAGGATCATGACCTGAGCCGAAGGCAGTCGCTTAACCAACTGAGCCACCCAGGCGCCCCGACAAGGACAATTTTTGGTGTGCACTCATGAAGTTCTCTCTCTTCAGTGGGTCCATTTTCCCCTTACCCCTGGAAAGATCTCATGTATGTCTCATGACTCTTCAGATCACTTTTATGTAGCAGAAAACCCATGGTCTTAAATGACAAATAGTCTCAATTCAGTACTTAATAGGTCTAGCAGTTCAATGTAATATTCACAACTGCAAACTTGATTTAAAGTTGAGGCTCCTCTTCTCTCCCAGCTTGGATTTACTGCAGGCCAGTTGCCTGCATGTAGGGGAGGTCAAGGCCAGCTATTTTTCTCTTCCTAATATTATTCTCCTACTCTTCCTCCTCAGTATTCTAGCCTAAGCATGTGACTGCTCCAGGGTTAGAGTGGTGAAGAGATAAAAGACCAAGAAAGATTTTATGTGACTGGTATTGTTTTAAATTGGATTCATGTTTAAAGTTTATTCTTTGTTAGGGGAATTTTCTCCCCACTCTCTCACTCACCTTCTGTTCCCCTAACTGAAGGGAAATATAGCTTGATTCTAGCTGGAAGCTTACTGTTTCTTAAATCTATAGGCATTTGGTGGTGACACCTGCAGTTTCGTCTGAGATCTCCTATCCTTTCCAGGTGGCTCCCTTAGACCAGACTTAAACCAGATGACCCCAAACCAGCTTTCTCTCAAACATGGTCTACATGTGGCCCATGGGAAACACCTTTGTTGACCAAAAAAATCTCTAGGAATGTAGGCTGATTGTATCACACAGCTCTTGCCTTCAGATCAAGTTAATCTCTCACTTTTTAGACTTTTCAGGCAGAAGTCAAATACGATTGTACCCTGTCACTCTGAAACTTTTGAGGGCCACATATTAAACTGAGAAGGAGGGAGCAGGCACCCACACTTAGGGGTTGGAATGCCACTATGCAAAGAAGATCTTCTCAAAGTCTGCTCTCAGTCTTTATTATGTTAATCTCTAAATACTGACTTTTCTATTAATGTAGATGAAGGTTTTAAGAGTCCTGGGGCTTTCAGATACTTCCTTTGGGAAAATTGCAATCTTCCTCTGACAATCAGCTTTGTATGTTTTGTTTCTCAATCAAAAATTACATTTTAACATATTATTTTAAAATCTATAAAATGAGACTTTAGCTTAAGTGAATTTAGTTTTTTTTCCATTAAAAGTTATGGTTCCAGTTTACATAATTTTGCATATCTTAATACTCAGAATATGTGAAGAACATGTAATACAGAAAATTATAACTTAAAGATTCAAGTTTGCTGAAAAAACTTAGGAACTAATTTTTTCCAATATTTATCATGTATCTGCATATTTTTATATATATTATTATAGATGCTTTTTCTTTTCCTTTTTCTTTTTCAAAGAGCCTTTTCAAAGATTGGTTAACCAGAAGTTATTTCTGGTATGCTTACCTACCCCTGCCCCCCATGACAGAAACTAATTTTATTGTTTGTGCTTTCTAGATTTTATGTATTTTTTTGTTTTAAAAATACCTTAAGGTTATCTTAGTAAGTAGGTTATGAATAATAATAGAATTACTCAGGGGTTTCCATTGCTTCAGGAAGAACATGTCGGTGGCCAGGAAGATAACAGAGTTATTTATCAGCATATTGATTCTGACATTAGGGAATTTGAGATCTAGTTAATAGTTAATGACATGGGTATAATATCAGGAATAATTTGGGATCAGAGGTAAAGATTTGGGAGTCCTATCCATGAAAGTTAGGAGGATGGATGACCTCAGAGAATGGTCTATGGAGGAGAAGCCCTCTCTGGTTGGTATACTGGAGGTTATCTTTACAGTGGAGGAAGCATCATTAAGAGACTAAGGAAGAAAAGAGAAATCCAAAAGGGTAAGAAAAAAGCCAAGATGGCAGAATGCCATGGAAGCCAGGCAAACAAGGTTTCAAGAAGGAAGGAGAAACTGCAGCAAAAGAGTGAAAGAGAATGAAAAAGAATCTTTGGATTTGGCAACAAAGGAGTTAGGAAAAAAGCCAGACTGCAGACATCAAGGAAATGGATGCAGGAAGTTTTGCATATTTATTTGGGGAAAAAAAAAGTAAGCAAGACAAGAAATATAAGAAATAAAATAATCGCCCAAAGAGGAACGGCGGTGAAGGAAGTATGTTTTTAAAATCAAAGACTTGTGAACATTTGAAAGAGTTAGTGGCATGTGAGAAATTAAAGTAAAAATAAAATGAAGCCGTAAATCTATTGAGAAGGAGGAGATAAGCGTGGGAACAGAGTCCCTGGAGCAAGAACACTAGGATTTAGAGCTCAGTTGAAGAAATCAATTTAGAAAGGAAATGAGATGTCTCTTTGGGGATGGGGATCTTAGAAGGGAGTGTATGATTAAAATACCACAACCAAATACCCACATCTTTCAGAGCTAGTGAATGAGAATTTCTTTGGGTGGATAGTGGAGAGGGAGCAAGAATTTGTATTCGTCAACAACCCTCTAGAGTCTGAGGGTGTCATTCTGGCACTAGATCATGACATGGTATTTGGAACCCCCTCTTTTAAATTCTGCCAAGTAAATTTTTATTTCCATTTTATATTTATTTTGATTTAGAAGCAACAGGGCCAGAAATTAAGACAAAAGAGTTTTTAACAAGATAGTCATATTTTTTCAGGAGTTAGTCTTTTTGTGTCAGGAGAATATAGTAAAATATAATTATTTTATAAAATTCATGTATTTAAAGGTGGAACTCATGCAGTTTTAAATGATGAAAGCTAATCTTTTTCTCTTAAACAGATGCTTCAGGTATTTTATTTTAGTCAGTTGGGGAGATACTAAAGCCTATGTTTTCTTAAGATCTTTTTTAGCATTAGGTATTTTTTATGTCCTAAATCTTTAGACATTTGGCTTACTTGTACTAATCATAAGAAAAAGCTATAGGAAATAATCCTAAGAATATCCAATTTTCAGAGAATGTCTAATTAAATTATGGTATATTCATTCATCAGAATATAATATAGTCTAATATAAGCTAACATTTATGGTGGTTCAGCTTACAATATAAAGTCAAATATTGGTTATGTGATGCTGTGTAACAAACCACTCCAAAACTTCTTGAAACAACAATAATTTATTTAGCTAAAGATTCTGTAGTTTGGGCAGAGCTTGTTGGGGAAGGCTTCTCTCTGTTCTATGTGGCATCACACAGGGAGGCTCAACTGGGGACCAGAGCATTCATTTCTAAGATTGTTCTTTTATGTGGCTGGGAAGTTAGTGCTGGGATTCAGCTGGGTTGAAGGAGGACCTGATCTCTGTCCATGTAGGTTTCTCTATGGGCTGCTTGGCTTCCTACAAGACATGGTGGGAGAGTTCCATCAGCACGTGTCCCAAAGGAATCAGGCAAAAGCTCTACCACCTTTTTAGCCTCAGAAGTCATGCCATTACTTCCACCATGGGCACCAGTTAGCCAAGATCCAAGGCAAAGGAACATAGATCTTACCTCTCCATAAGTCAAAGTCGCATCATAGGAGTATATGGGATGGGAGATGTTATTGCAGTCATTTTTGAAAAATACAGTCTGTCACATTAAATGGAGAAAGGATATAAAATATTGGCATGTTGGTGATTATAAATGGAGAAAGGATATAAAATATTGACATATTAGTGATTATAACCTACATAATCCATATCTCCAAAAATAGTGATAAAACCTGTATATTCCTGTAGAAATAATAATTGAGAGGGGAATCCACAAAAATTTTTATCATGGTCTGATGCTAAGATTTTAAAAATGATTTTTATTATATAATATATATCATAAATTAAAAGTGTAGATAATAAATAAAAATTAAAATTTAAAAAACCCAAATAAACAATTATAAGGTTTTGGACATACCTCCCTCATTATTTAACAAATTTTTTCCTCTTGTAGTCATTTTCTTATATTAAAAAAAAAATGGCCCCAATTGAAAGTAAAATAAAATAATCCCTAAAGTTTATATGGCACCAGGTAGGTGTATAAGAAAAAAATTCATTCTTATGTTATGATGGCTCTGTTCATTATTTTACATAATTGAAGCATTCAGATCTGTTTATTCTTAGACATTTTATTTCCAAAATATCCTTGCATTTAGACACATCCTTTCTCATTTGTGAAGCTTTAAATTAATTGATAAAGATTTAAAAAATCTGTTGTTTATTAAAGTTGAATTTCCATTTTACGATGTAGGTATATAATACAAATGTGATTTGATTTTTAATTTTCTTTGGGGAAGTCTTGCAGTCTGTCCACTTCTAGTATGTCTTCCTCACCTGTAGTACTCAGGATAAAGTATTGTCAATTTCCTCTTACCTATATTTGCAGCTTGCTATTTTTTCCTCTAAATTTCCTGTACAGCAGAGTTCCTCTAAAGGAGAAAAACACTCTGGTAGGCATTGCTTTTCAAAACTAAAGTTTTCTTATGTTTTTCTCTTCTCAATCTGCTTTTAACTCTTTGTTGTCCTTTAGAGAGTCCAAATTATAGGTCAGAAGAATTGAGATGTTTTGAGAAAGCAATTTTATGCTAAGGAATTTTCACGGAATCATATATGACAGATTTCCTTTGGTGGGGGGTGGGAGGGAACCTCTCTATCAAGTAGTTTGGAAGTTCTAGGACCCTGGAAATGAGTTAACATTCAGATGCAGGGGTAAGAGGCTTTTAAAAAAACATTAACATTGGTATCACTACCTGATTTATTCATATAAATGTATTTTCTGGTTTTATAAATATTATGTAATCAGCATCAATCATCTCATTCTTCTTGTTATGTACTGTGCATACCCTCCTACCCCATTTGCATAATTAATGGTCTGTCATTACCCTTTCTCTGGCTTATGACATGATAGGTATTACATTCTAGTTCTTTAAAATATTAAATATACATCCTGTGAGGATCTTAACTCCTCATAGTTTCTATTTGGCTCAAATTTGGCCTAAAAGTTTTCTATTTGGTCTAGAATCAAGGCTTGTATTTACACTCTATTTTTTTTTTTAGATGTTTGTTTTCCTTTTAAACTATTTTACTATTTGAAGAATTAAAATGAAGAACTATTTCCTAAGTATATTTATTTCAGGGCTTTATGTCTGTCTACCTAGCTATCTACCATTATTTTCCTGAGAAATTTATAAAGGAAAATATCAGCTTGCTCAATGGCTATATCTGCGCCAGAAATAAATATCAATTATCAAGAGAACTAAAAATTTGTATGATTTATCTATCTAAAGAAATCATGTGACTTTTATTCAGATTAGTGTGTGTTTTTTGTTTTTTTGGGGTTTTTTTGGTAGAAAATTTATTTTATGATCAGTGCTAGGGAATCACTGGATTGTAAATACACATTGCAGAAGAAGGAGCATGCACAGTGTGAAGGATAAGCAGACATTTATCAAATTACATACACATCAATAAAATAGTAGCTGTGACCATTGCTTTGAAGAAAAAGTACATGATGATATGATGTGGAATGTATGATATGGAATTACATAT
Source organism: Neomonachus schauinslandi (assembly GCF_002201575.2). Classification (NCBI taxonomy): domain Eukaryota; kingdom Metazoa; phylum Chordata; class Mammalia; order Carnivora; family Phocidae; genus Neomonachus; species Neomonachus schauinslandi. The sequence goes on along the minus strand of NC_058412.1, from coordinate 98,803,963 downwards.
TCAGGAAGGTCAGGGAAGGATTTCCTGAACAAGTGATGCTTGCTGTCTAACATATGGGATGATGAGTTAGAGTTGATGAAGAGTAGGTATGCCATTTCAGAGAGAGACCCAGGGACAGGAGGAAAAACAGATGAAAAAAACTGTCTTTGCATTTACTTCTTAATTTTACCTCTGTTTGTGCTAATACCATTGCTTAATAATGTTCTTTTACATAAGCTTAATGGAGCCAACCCAAATTGATTCCTTCTCAAAATGTATGTTAATTTATGTCCGGGACCTGTAGTAGATGTCATAAACCTTACTTTTAATTTGAACATTACAGTAGCTTAAAATTATATCTTAATAACCTCAGTCACTCATGTTAAAATCAGAAGATGCACAATATTCATGTTAAAAGTCAGATTAAAGGTCATTTAACTCAAATTCCATCCTGAGTGTTGAGGAAATGAAAATTTGGTTGTTCTCTGCTATTTTTAGTTTTGATTCTGCTTCTTCAAATTGACATGCAATTTCATTTATCACTTGTCTTATTTTAAAGTTTTGGATTAGTCTTCCTATCTGATAACAATTTTTCTGTTTCTATATTCAGTACTTTGAAAAATCAGACTTCATTTCAATGTATAACCATTCTAAAAAGGCATAGAAATACATGAACTTAGAATTTAGACTTTGGGGATTGTTCTTGCCGTTCTTTCACATACAGCATTTGGAAATACATATGACCTTGAATATAAGTTACATTAGATGAGAATGATTTTTCTATATAGAATATCTATATTCCAGCAGAAGTATGCATGTCTTTAAAGATAGTGAGTATTGTTGAATAGGAGACTTTGGGCCACATATATTCTAACATAAAGAAATTCTTACATTGAAATAATTTTATTTATTTTTTAAGACTTTATTTATTTATTTGACAGAGAGAGACACAGCGAGAGAGGGAACACAAGTGAGGGAGAGGGAGAAGCAGGCTTCCCGCCAAGCAGGGAGCCCAATGTGGGGCTCGATCCCAGGACCCCGGGATCATGACCTGAGCCGAAGGCAGACACTTAACGACTAAGCCACCCAGGTGCCCTGAAATAATTTTATTTATTTGAATGATAAAAATGCTCTGTTGGGTGGCAGATAACATTCAGGTATTAACCATCTAACTATTTTCTTTTAAAAATGGTCAGCTTACGTGATTTTTGTGAAAAAATAGAAAATGGAGCAGTTCGTTTATTTTGATGTATGACTAATTTTAGCTTTCTATAATTCCTAAATAGAGAAAGCCAAATATGTACCTTTCCTAATTGTAAACATATAAAAGCAATGTAAAAAAATGCTTTTAATTCAAGAGACATGAGCTCATGCAATTTTCATTATGATCACATTCTTAATATTCAGAGCATTTCCTTCAGAAGAGGGATTTTTGTCCATTATTCTAAATTATTTTATTAATTTGTCATACCAAACAGATACCACTAAGTAAAAGTAAACTTCTCCTATCTCTTTCTCAGAAATTCCTCTTTAGCAGAAAATCCCCTCTTAGGTTGAAGAAATTATACATGACCCCAAATAAAGTGCATTGGCCCTCATACATACTGATTGTATGTTTTGGCTCATCAGTGGGCCATCTTTGGAGATATGCTTGAGGACTCCTTTAGCTTTAATGTCTGCAGAGTCAGCTTTTCAGTTAACTGTGTTAACTGAATTTTGCATGTAGACCATAAACTATATGCTGCATCTATTGAGATAAAATTTGTTAGCTTTTATGCTCTTTTGCAGAGGGTGGAATACTAATCTTAGGCAATTTCATATACATTTAGTTTGAAACAAAGTGAAGCTAAGTGGAAATTTGATAATTCCCTTGCTTCTGTCTTTTTAGCTGTTTAGCTGTTTCTCCCTAATCTTTTACTTTTTCTTTTATAAGTTCACTATAAAGACTGTCAGCTGGTTAATTTGATTGAAAACACGTGCCTAACCTATGTTAGGAAAGCTTGCCTTTTTTTTTTTTTTTTGCTAGACCCTATGCCATTATTCTCCCTTCTTGATGAATTCAGATGAAGATTCAAAATACGTGCTCTGGCATTGCCTGTAAGGAAAACATAGCTTCAGTTACTCACTTTGGCTAAGAATCCCCCTGGATATTTCTAACATTGGGAAAATCGTAGATATAATAGACAAACTGTTAGCTCAAGAGTAGTGAAGAAATTAACTCTTTCATGGGTGGCTTGTCCCAATTCACTTCTTTGTGGGAAACCATGGCTATTTTAAACAACATGTACTAGACAAGATAAAAAGCTTCTGCACAGCAAAGGTAACAGTCAACAAAACAAAGAGGCAGCCCACAGAATGGGAGAAGATATTAGCAAATGACACTACAGATAAAGATCTATAAAGATCTATCCAAGATCTATAAAGAACTTCTCAAACTCAACACCCAAAAAACAAATAATCAAGTCAAAAAATGGGCAGAAGACACGAACAGACACTTCTCCAACGAAGACATACAAATGGCTAACAGACACATGAAAAAATGTTCATCATCATTAGCCATCAGGGAAATTCAAATCAAAATCACACTGAGATACTACCTTACACCAGTTAGAATGGCAAAACTTGACAAGGCAAGAAACACCAAATGTTGGAGAGGTTGTGGAGAAAGGGGAACCCTCTTTACACTGTTGGTGGGAATGCAAGTTGGTACAACCACTTTGGAAAACAGTGTGGAGGTTCCTCAGAAAATTAAAAATAGAGCTACCCTATGACCCAGCAATTGCACTCCTGGGTATTTACCCCGAAGACACAGATGTAGTGAAAAGAAGGGCCCTATGCACCCCAATGTTCATAGCAGCAATGTCCGCAGTAGCCAAACTGTGGAAAGAGCCGAGATGCCCTTCAACAGATATATGGATAAAGAAGATGTGGTCCATATATACAATGGAATATTACTCAGCCATCACAAGGGATGAATACCCAACTTTTCCATCAACATGGATGGGACTGGAGGAGATTATGCTAAGTGAAATAAGTCAAGCAGAGAAAGTCATTTATCCTATGGTTTCACTTATTTGTGGAACATAAGGAATAGCATGGAGGACATTAGGAGAAGGAAGGGAAAAATGAACGGGGTGGGAATCGGAGGGAGAGGTGAACCATGAGAGACTATGGACTCTGAGAAACAAACTGAGGGTTTTAGAGGGGAGGGGAGTGGGGGGATAGGTTAGCCTGGTGATGGGTATTAAGGAGGGCATGTACTGCATGGAGCACTGGGTGTTATACGAAAATAATGAATCGTGGATTACTACATCAAAAACTAATGATGTATGGTGATTAACATAACATAATAAATAAAAAAAAGGTAACGTACTAGAAAGTGACAACATGTGTCCTATAATTTGTCACTTGACAAATTATATATTCCTTTTCTTTAGTCTACATGTTGGAAAAATTAGCAAGCACTTGTAAGTTCAGGAAAGCTTTGTGCATATTCCAGATAGCATGTCTTATCAGTCTGTGGTGAGCGGTTTCATAACAGCATATGCTAAGACAGAGTCAGGGTGAAAAGCTATACCTACCTAGACATTGCACTGGCTACACATCCCTGCAGAGGGACCACATTAGGTAGTGAGGAGGCAATATGTCCTTACTAGGACATCTAAAGATAATGTCATTGACATTTACTGAGTATTGCTCTGCTCTAGGTTCTTTTAAAGTGCTTCATAGGATGGAGAGGCTGGGTGATGGACACTGGGGAGGTTATATGCTATGGTGAGTGCTGTGAATTGTGTAAGACTGATGAATCACAGACCTGTACCCCTGAAACAAATAATACATTATATGTTAATTAAAAAAATGGAAAAAAAATTAAGTGCTTCATAGGTACTAATTTATTTATTTTTCACAACTCTTTGAGATATATTATTTCCATGTTGTAGCTGGGGAAACTGAGGCAGAGAGTGATTAAGGCACTTTCTCAAGGTCACATAGAAGAATGATGTAGTCAGGATTTGAACACAGGTAGTTTGGCTCAGGTCACCTCAGTCACTGTGTTATGTTGCCTCCCAGGCTGAGGGTGAGGTCAGATCCTGGTATGTTAAGTCAAATGTGGAGGGATAAGCAAAATCCTAAGTCCAAAAGCGTATGCTGGGGTTGATATTCAGAAAACCACATCCAGTAATGAGCAGCAGAAGAAGTGTCACCAGTAATGTTTGGTTGGGGTGTCAATATGTAAATGGCCCATCCAGGAGGGAGGTAGGATATTGCAGTGTGCAGGCTGAAAGTTGTAAGTGGATTTGGAAACTGGAACAAATGTCTATAGTGAGCCGATGGATGGATCTACACAGAGCAAAAGCCTTAACCTAAGAACAGGTTTGTTCTTTCTTTGACCTCCTTTTAAAGCAACTTCTTAGTGTGGGCATATCACATTGGCATAGGTGTCCTTTTCTCCAAAACAGGTGCAAGTGATGGCAGCTAATCACTGGAGACTACAGGACCAGCACATTTTTAAGAGATAAATTGTTCCTCGTTACTCTTACAGTATGACTACTTGGAACCTTGTCCTGCTGTAATATTACTTGGCTTCTTGTGAGTCCTCAGTAAACATGAACTGTCCCTGTCCTTTTAGAAAAAGATAAACCTGGTTATCAGCCATATAGTAATGTAATATTTTTATAGTTCCAAATAAAGCACCAAGCACACAGTTGTTTTTCAGTAGAATTTTTTAAAAAATTTATCCTGATTTCTCTTGTGTAGCCATAGAAAAACTTAAGCTCCATACATCCTTCCTTCATGGATGTATGTCTGAAGGAAAATAGACTGAAACCAGGGGCTACAGAGGCTAACAATTCCAAATGCTGGTGCTAGGTAGTTCTATGCATTACATTATATCATTTGTTCTTCACATGCATCCTGGAAATTAAAGTCTATTCATCCTTATTTTTCAGTGGAGGAAAGTGAAGTCCAGAGAGCTTTGATTAACTTGTACAAAGTTACACAGTTAGCAAGCATTGAATCTGGGATCAGAACCTAGGTCTGAAGAACTCCCAACCTTCTGCTTTTATTATCTTTAATCCTCAGGTATTGTGAAATAGACAACTTTAACGTTTCAAAGAGTAAAATTAAAGAATCTACCAGCTTCATTTTGAATAACAAAGTGATATTACAAAGTCATTAGTACTTGTAAATACAACTTAGACCAACACTAAAATGAGAGAGTGGGATCCTTGTTCCCATTACCATCACTTCTACCCTCAACACTTCATCCTGAGAGTTGAAAGTTCACAGCCACCTTTCCATTCCACTCATTCCTTTCAAACTGCTCTGGCTTAGATCAGGCAAGCTCCTCATACCTCCTATTCCAATCTCAAAGGCTGTATATACAATCAGGTTCTGCACATCTCACAATGTGGACATAGTACTGCTGTAAGTATTGCTATTTTTTCTCTCAGGCTAACCTGTCCATTTAAAGATGGGGACAGTCCTATTGACATACTTTGTGAATGTCAAATTCCTCCTTTAGCATAAATTCTAGCTTGTAGTTATTCCTAACCACCATTTACTATAAGGATAGATGAAATTAACCTTTTACAAAAAGTTTTCTTGCAAGAAAATTTTTGCCTCTACCTGAGGTTGAGAGTACATTTTTATTTGCTTAGGGCTTGTCAATGGTTTCTCTAAGAATCCTAGAACATCCATATGCCTCATGATGCTTCACCATGCAAGCAGTCACACGTTATGCTCTGAGGAGAATCAGGATATCTTCAGCATCATTGTAACTTTTATTTCTTTCTGTACTTACTTTTAATACTGTGGATGTTAGGTCAGATTAAGGCATGATGAATCTCCCCTGAACAAGCCATGCTTGTACTCTCTCCCTAGGAAAAACTCCTTTCTCTCTTTAATGCCTGAGAAAAACCCAGCCATCTGAGTCTAGTTTAAATATCTCCATTTTATGAAGCCTTTCCTATTTCCTAATTTAAATTAGTCTGTTTATCTTCTCTGATCTCTTAGGTTTCTCTACAGAGCACACCACTTCAACTCCTAGTTCTGCCTCTGCTTCCTTTTATAGGTGGTTTCAACCTTCCAGATTGATAGTAAGGAGGCAGGTAGAACAAGATGTGATTATATATCCATTTCCTTCATTTATTCTGGTTCTGAGCAAACAACAGGTTTATCAGAATGAGAAACATTGAAGCACACAGGTCCAGGTAAACTCTTTTAAATACAATGAAATTCTCTTTATTCTGTTATACAGACCTCTCTCCAAACCCCTTACCCAGTCTTCCCCCAAGGTGCAGCCCCACTTGAAATTACAAAGTACTTCATTCATATGTGTTATTTCACATTGTAATACAATTATCAAAAGTTGGGGGCCTCATTTCCAGGTGGGGTTAGGAATGAAGTGTTGCTTTTACCAAAAATCTTTACTTGATCAAATTCCAAAATATCTTCTTGGTTTATCTCATTCCTGTAATTAAAAGAATGCAAAATGTTCTGCTGGTCCCTTGGCCATTCCCCATTTTCTCTACTTGTGAGGTTTCCTGGATCTGTGCACTCATTCCTAAAATAAGTAACTTTGGCTTCTAGGTTATTTATCTAACTTTGAAACTTTTCCCTCTTCAATACATGAGCTTTCCCCCTTGAACAAGTCCCAGACTCTAGCATGTCCTTTTTTATGGTGATACTTTTGTACCCAGCAGTGCATGACAAAGAGTAGTTACTCAATGCCTGTTTATTAAATATCTGAATAATCTAAATATTCAGAATCTGGGACATTTGTGGTGATGCCTTATGACCATTCTCTCCTTTTCTGGGAAGAATAGAAATGCTGAAGAAATTCTACAGACTAGATTATAGGAGTGTTTGTTTTATTTTAGAAAACATGATTCATATTTTTCTAGTCTGTGTAGTGCTGTGCACAGTGCTGTATGCCCAGTCAGACTTGAGAAGCACGAACTAGAAGCCTGTGGCTGGTTTTAATTCTATTTAATTCTATTATAACTATATAGGAAAAATTCACTTCTGTGAGTTTTTCCTTTACTCTCATATGTTACCACAGTCAACAACACTTCTGATACCAGATGTGTAGGTTTTTCCTCACACTGAGCAATTCTCTGTGATTCTAGCTGGGTGTCCTATAATTCAATTCTAACATGAAATGGAGTTAACACAGACCTCACAGGTTAAAGGCTCTGTCCCATGAGAGAGCCCCCCTACTTCAGATGCCGGTCACAAGTAGTAGGTCCTCAGGTTACCCATAACTTCGGTCCAACTTGTCTATAAATTGTGGGTTCAAGTGATGCCCTAGCACCATTTGGTTATTTGTTAGAACTGTCCCAGAATTCAGGGAAACACTTAACTTAGCCAGTTTATTATGGAATAAAAGATATGATAAAGGATACAAACGAACAACAACCAGGTGAAGAGATACGGGGTGTAAGTTCCAGAAGGGTCCCAGGTACAGGAGCTTCTGTCCCTGTGGAATTGGGGTGCAACACCCTCTCAGGATGTAGATGTGTTCACCAACCCAAAGCTCTCTGAATCCTGTACTTTTGGGATTTTTGTGGAGGGTTCACCACACAAGCATGATCGATTATTAATTCCATTTCCAGCCCCTGTCTAGAGAATGGGGAGTAGGGCTGAAAATTCTAAGCATTTTCTTTTCTTTTTTTTTTTTTAAGATTGATTTATTTTAGAGAGAGAGAGGAGAGAGAGAGAGAGAGCACACAAGAAGGCGGAGAGGGGCAGAGGGAGCAGGAGAGAAAAACCCAAGCAGACTGTGCCCTGCATTCAGAGCCTGAGGTGGAGCTTGATCTCAAGACCCTGAGAACATGACCCTGAGATCCTGACCTGAGCCAAAACCAAGAGTCAGACACTCAACTGACTGCCCCACCCAGGTGCCCCTGAAAATTCTAAGCTTCTAATCATGGCTTGGTCTTCCTACTGATCACTCCCCTCCAGGAGCCCACAAAGAATCAGCTCATTAGAACAAAAGAAAGTGCTATCACCCAGGAAATTCCAAAGGATTTACAAGCTCTGTGTCAGGAACCAGGGACAGAGACCACATATTAGAACAAAAGATGCTCCTAGTGCTCTTATCATTTAGGAAATTGGAAGGGTTTTAGGAGCTCTGTGTCAGGAACTGGGGTCAAAGACTAAGTGTTAGAACAGAAGATTCTGCTAGCACCCCGATTTACCATGGCTTTCATAATCCTGTGTCAGGAACCAGGGGCAGGGGCCAGTATATATATTTCCTATTATTTCACAAGTATGTTTATAATAAGAAAACAATAAATTATTCAAAAAATTACCTCTTTTCTAGTATAATACATTTTTGATGACATTCAAAGATTTGGGGCTAGAAAACTCCTGCATCATGTAATTGAACAGTTTTTATAAACCTGCTACTTTATTGCTTAATATATGTTTTGTTTCACAAAACATAGTTAAGGAACTTTCCTGATCCATCATATTTAGAAAATTATTCCTCAGTTCTCCACAATGTAAGACGAGAAAATCAGCACTTCCACCTCTTTTCCTTTGACCTCCCAGCTTCTATATCATTACTTTTTCTTTGTCATAGCTTATAAATTTCACATAATTTTCCACATTTATAATTAAATTATGCTTTGTAGCATTTATATGATATTACTACGTAAATGTTATTTCTCAGAAGCAAACGGAGTCCTTTCATATCTGAAAATTTTTGAAAATATTTTTATTGTACATCCATGATTGGTTTTGTCTGAGAATAGAATTCTAGGTTCAAAATCATTGAATCTTAGAATTTTTCTGTCATTTTCCTCATTGGTTTCTGAAATACTTGTTGCTGATAATAAGGCTTAGGTCAGGTTAATTATTTTATAGGTTATCTGATTTATGTTTATTTTGCTTTTTAGTCAAAAATTTTAAGATCTCTTTTCCTTTGGTGTTCTGATATGCCAGTTATATGTCTAGGAGTGGGTCTTTTTGCATCCATCCTGTTTGGCACTCAGTGGGCCTTTTAAAATCTAAACAACTTTTTTTTTTTTCCTTTTTTAAGCTCTAGAATTTTTGTACTACTATGTATTTGGTTAATTTATTTTTTTTCTGATGTTGATTGCCTATGTCTCTCATTTTTGTCTTTTCTCCTCCCTCAACTCTGCTTTTTGCTCTGTGTTCTAGGAGGTTTCATACTTTTTATTCTAGCTCTTCCTTCTACCCTTTTATTTCTTTTTTTCTTCAAGATTCATAGGCAAGGATAGGGCAGATAGGCTGTTTTACTTCTTGCCCATCTCTATCTAAAATGAAGAGGGCCAATTTCTAAGGCGCTAACCATACACCAACAGCCGTACTTCTCTAAGTAAGTTACTACATTTCTTTAGAATGAAGGTGGCATACTGGCAGCCAGAATGGATGTTTTTGTTTTATAATTTGAGCCAACCTTTGAAAAATGAGATATTTCCCACAAAATGAATTTGTGACTCCTCTGAAGTATCTGTAAAGTGACAACAATCATCTGAGACTGTAGCACAGCTGCCCCATTGAGATAAGCCATTTGCTCTTCAGTCTCACATAGTCCCCACTGCTCCCTTTTGTTTCCCAACACTGGGGCTGAATGTTTATTGCTATTTGTTATTATGCCAGCGTTATATGAGGAATGTTTCTCTGTCTCCTGCACCCAGATTGTACTCTTTTATTCCCTTAATCATGTCAAATTTGTTCTTATTTTAGAGTCTGTGTTTGCAGTTCCCTCCGCTTAGAACTTGGTTCCCCCAAGTCTTTGTATGCATGTTTCCTTCTCATCATTCAGCTCTTAGCTCAATTGGTATCTCTTCAAAGAGGTTTTTCTATGACTACTTAGTTAAGTTGCTCAGATGCCCTGTCTGTCATTATTATATAATTTTTTTCTAAGCACCATTTATCTGTTTCTTTTTATGCTTATATCTGTTTCTGCCACCCTAGAATGTAAGCTCCTAGAGGGCAGGGTTTTTAGCTATCTCATTTTATGCCCTATCCCTAGAACAGTACTTGGCACTTAATAAGTTCTTAAGAAATGTTTATTAGCAAAATTGCTGACTAACAATTTCCCTATCAAAGGAGGAAAAATAATAGGTTCTGTGTGTGTGTGTTTTTTAAAAGATTTTATGTATTTATTTGAGAGAGAAAGAGAACACAAGCCAGAGGAGGGGCAGAGGGAGAGGGCGAAACAGGCTTCTTGCTGAGTGGGGAGCCTGGACTCCAGGCTTGATCCCAGGACCCTGGGATCATGACCTGAGCTGAAGGCAGAAGCTTAACCAACTGAGCCACCCTGGTGCTCTGACAGGTTCTGTGTTTTAAGAAAATGAAAGAGATCCTATTTTATTGTGGGCATGAAGAATATTGTGTTAAAGTAAATCTGTTATCTCAAGTCCCAGATTAGTCTTCTTTACTCATTTTCACTCATTTAAGTTGCTTGTCTGTAACTCCTCTGCTTCACCATATCTGAGTGTACTATTCCTGTTTTAGAGCTTCAGCCAGGAATAAGCACTGCTGGGGTGCAGAGTGTGGGTCTGATGCATGCTTCTTTCCTGTGGTGGTCCTTTAATTCATCACTTCCATCCCCCCCCCATCTCACTTTTGTACTTGCTATCAGCTGATTCTGAGCTAGAGCCCTTATGGAGCTATATAATGAACAATGGTGCCCACCTTTGTAGTAGCCATGATCTATGCAACTTTATATACCTTATGTCTTTCAGAAATGTGTCTATGGCAGGCAGCCTTTCATGTGGCCTCCTCTGATTCCCGTCTCCTGCTAATCACATTCCAGTGTAGTTTTCTCCTACATCAAACCAGAGTTCATTTCTGTGACCAATAGCATATGCCAGAAGTGTTGACATGTCACTTGCAAGATTAGGTTATAAAAGAACTCTTTAATTTTGGATACTCTCTTGGTCAGTCACTTTCTCTCTCTTGGATCATTCACATCTGGGGAAGCTAGACACCTGTCGTGAGGACATTCAGGCAGCCTACAAAGAAGACCACATTGTGAGAAATGTAAGCCTCCAGCTAACTGCCAACAAAGAACTCAGACCTGTCAACAGTGTAAATGAGTATATTCAACAGCACCTTTCGAATTTTGCAATGTCCACGGCAGCATCCTGAGCATAAACCACCCAACTAAGCTGCTTTTAGATTCCTGACCCTCAAAAACTCTAGGAGATAGTAAATGCTTGTTATTTTAAACTGCTAAATTTGGGGGTAATTTTTTTAAATTGTAAAAGGTAACTAATAAGTGTCCAGTATGTTTAGCTGATGTCACCAACTTTCCACTATTGGTGATCTTATACATTTACTCTGTTTTTAGAAAGAAGGCGTGCACATATAATAAATTATGAACAATAGAGAAACAAATCTAGAGTGTTGGAGTAATATAAATGTTGAGGTTCAAAATCAAATGCAGACAGATCCAACACTTAGATCCCAGGCTTCAGGACTCCTTCCACTAATAAATGGGAGGGTGGAAAGATGCCTTCTCAGGATGGAGATGGCTAACAATGTGTATGTTGTGCAACGCTGCTGTCACCATCTCCGTGGTTGCCGTGGTTACGTGGGCTTTTGTAGTGTTTATCCAAAGAATATGCTCATACTCAGAAACATATTAAATATGGGGAATGACTCAAATTTGATTGTAATATTTGAAGTCATTTCCTTAATCTATTTTATTCAGCCTAGTTAAGTTTGTTTGAAGGTGCAGTTTTAAATATACCTTTGCAGGATATAATTAGAAATTATTGGCATATAAAAGCTTTATATAAAAATTCCTCTTCATAATATATTCAATAAAAATAATTCAGACCTTTCTTTGGATATGAGATTTTTAAAATACATTTTCTTTAGTGTTACTGAGTTACTTAGGAAACAATAGCCTCTATATTCTGTGTCAATTTACATAACACTTACTAACCCAATGGCCATTCTTTATTCCTATTACAATTCTGAGTTAATGTCCAATGGATAAAGTTTTTCTAGAGGCAAGATCTTGTCAAAAATGACTGAAAGATTATCCTTTGTGGCTTCTTTGTTCTGCTTAGGGTCTTCTTTTCTATGGTCTCAAAAGATCTTTTCGTAGGCAGCACACCAACTTTACATTTTGTACTACTGAACCATCTAAAATAGATTTGCTCTGATTCAGTCCCCTGAATTGTGGAAAGAAATATGTTAAAAATTTTGTCTCAGCATCATCTCCAGAATTTGGTTTTCCTATAAACAGAACCTGAGAAGGGGATTTGATGCACATTGTTTATTGAGGGAGGGCTCTCAGAAGAAGGGGAGGGAGGGAAGCAGGACAAGGCGAAGAAGCAGCTAAGCAAGCTAAGGTTCTTAATCAGTTATAGTTCAGCTTCAGCATGATACTGTGGATATCCATGAACTGTACCACAGAGTTGGTCCTACATTGAGGCAAGGGGCTGGTATTTCATGCTCTTGTAGTCAGTCATTGGTTGCAGTGCATTTCTCCAAAGAAGGGGGCATCTGGAAGACAGTAGCAGTTAACATTTATACTAGGTGGGTAGTGGGTGCATTGACCAGTGAAGGGGGTTTTGTAGGGCACCAACAGTGTGTACTACATGTTATATCTCAGAGTTTTTGTTCCTCATTCCTTGTTCAATAAGAATTTAGGCACTTATTATATGTTATGCACTGTGCTGGATATATGATAATGAAAAATACAGTGTTTTCACTCAGAGAAAATAAACTAGCAAAAAATTCTAATATGGTAGGATGAGTTCAAATAAAGGGCACAGAGCAGGATTAAAACATAGCTGTTATTCTAGTGTCAGAAATGGAAATGTATGCAAAATCTTTTCAGGCAGAAGGTGTGGCCTTTCTAAATACAGGGCAAGGCAGTGATGGGGATGGGGGGCAGGCAGTGAAGGATGTATCAAAGGTTCTGTATTTGTGCATGAGATGAAAGAAACATACAGAAGTAGATGGTTTTAGTCACAATTTTTTTTTTAGATTGAAAAGGTAGAGGTCTTTGACTGCAAGCAACAAAAGCCAACTTTGCTTATAGACACAAAAGGAATATATTGGAAGACTAAGTGGGTGCTCAGAGACACCATACTTGAAAGAAAATTTGAGGAACGAGCTTAGGAAAGAGCAGGGACCAGGCTTCTCTGCATATCAAATTATCAGACTCTAATGAACAGCCTCAACAGAATTATGCCATCAGAATGCCTCAGCCTGAACTTTATGTGGTCTCTTGTCACTCTGCTCAGGAATTACATTTTAAGAAGAGTACACCTTGGGCGCCTGGGTGGCTCAGTTGGTTAAGCGACTGCCTTCGGCTCAGGTCATGATCCCAGGGTCCTGGGATCGAGTCCCGCATCGGGCTCCCTGCTCTGCGGGGAGCCTGCTTCTCCCTCTCCCACTCCCCCTGCTTGTGTTCCCTCTCTCGCTGTGTCTCTCCCTGTCAAATAAATAAATGAAATCTTTAAAAAAAAAAAAAAAGAAAAAAAAAGAAGAGTACACCTTATTGGTCACAGTTTTTTTTTGTTTGTTTGTTTGTTTGTTTTTAATCACCTTTCTACCCCTTAGCAAAAATGGTTGTACCATGATTGAGGATCCTACCAAGACAGTATGTGATGGCAGTGTCCTAAATTTCCAAGGAAAGTCAAGGTATTGTTGTTAGAAGTGGGGTGAATGCTGGGCAAACAAAAACACAAATGTTCTGTTTTGGCTAGAGGGCCAGTGCAGGCAGGAGTGCCAAAGGATTGACTGGGGCAAAGGATCCACCCTGCAGTGAAGGAAGGCTAGAGGAGGTGGCATTTGTATTATTTTTAGAAAAAGTAGATTGGAAGATACTCTTTGAGCCAAATTCTTAAGTAGTATGTTCAGGTCATGACTGATCTGCTTAGGCCATCATATCCTTTTGAAAATAGCACTTTGTATGGAAAATTCTTGATTGCCTTTGGGGAATTGTAGATGGGTGGGGAATTGTCTGATTTTTAAAATTTTCTTACATCCACAGAATTTGCTATCTTATTACCTTTTTAAATATATCAAATTGTCCTAAATTCAATTCTCCAGATTCCCAGCTTATTGTAGCAATAAAATAAGAACAACAATAATGGGAGTGATAATAATGCCAACCTTTTTGCTAGAGTTATTAGAATCTGATGAAAAAAAATGTAATAAGTATAGCTGAAAGTATGACTTTATAAACTGATCTGATTTAAAGCCAGTGATAGCATTACTGTTTTAAGGGTTTTTGGTTTCTCACAGCGTTCTAATTGATTGTCAGTAAATAATATGATAGAAATGAGTATTTTTTACCTAATTGGAAAACAACATTTTTATAATAGATAACATTTTGTATAGATTTTGAAAGCTACACATTACTTTTATTGCTGGTACTCCTAGATTCATGAAATTAAGTGACATGAATTCAAATGTGTTTGAAGACCTGTGTACTATCAGATCACATCAAAACTTCATAACTGCCATGTACTGAAAAATGGATTCAGGGACTAAACTATCTGTCTTACTGCACCGTGTAGCATGCTTTTCCTCTGTTAATTACATATCTCCTTTTTCTCTTACAAAACATTTGCTAAGGGTAGCTCAAGAAAGAGTTGAAACTGAGCTGCTACAGCCAGAGAATGTTCTGTATTCTCTATTACATAATGAAGTGTTTGTATTTTTACCTGTAAAAGATTTAATTTTAATCTTACATTACAGTCTTTGTTTTATGTAACCTTATGTTTCAAAGGATATGTCTGGGTGTGATTTAACTGAATCACCATACTTTTTCAGACTGCAGGATATTTTTCTCAAGAAATAATTGTATTAAAGATAGAATAAAGTAAATAACATTATTTCTACACATGCTAGAAATACCTAAAGTTAAAGGGGCTAAAACATATTAAAGATTAAAGAAAAGGGACCAAAATAATGTTACACTAGCATTTGCTAATCCAAGGGCTAAAAATGACAGCTTCTGAAACCAGTGGAAAATAAATTTTTTAAGCTAGTGGAAAATAGACTGAAGAAAAATATTTTCAAATTTCTTTACTACATTTTTCTACACGATGTAATGGATAGTAGAAAAGAAAGAGACCATTAAAATGTAAAGTTTACAAAATTTAGGCAAATACTAGGCAAAGTCTAGAATGGTTAAAAGCCAATGAAGTTTAAGGAAGCTGGATTTCCTTAACACCATGTTTCTCAAGCTTCTGTCATTAACTTATTCTCTGAGTATCTCATCTGTGCAAATGTGCACTACCGTTTATTTACTTTTTTTTTACTTGAGCTTTACTTTAAATCTACTCACTTCAAAAAAATCCTAAATCTTCTAAGCATAATATCTGTAAACAAAAATTTAAATTTAAAAAATTGTATACCACTTAAAATCATTGCCTGTGTCCCACTATGGACACATTGCCTTGAGAAAATTATGTTAAATGTATTAGAAGGGAACCATTCTTCTAAGATGAGAGATAAGAAATGGAGGAAGAAATCTAGAGAGCTAAATACAGAATTGCATGATTACCAGAAGCAGTAGAAAATTACACTAAATCTATACTAAGTTTATCCAAATCAGGTCTCTCCAATCATAGTGTGAGTGGGTGATGTGAACCTATTTGGAGACTTTCCCGTCCTGTTCTCCCCCCACCACCCCCCAGATCCACCCTTCCATAATTATCCCGCCTATATGGGATCAGAGAAATTGTGGAATGAGCTTTGGTTGCCCTCATTTTCGTCTAGAGGGGTTACTGCAGATGTTCTGTTTTTCTGTTCTCCATATTAACAACTCCAGAGAAGGAGCTCTGTTAAAATCCATTGATTTTTTCCCCCCACTTACTCTGTGTACCCCTACTCAAATACATACTATATGTGTTACTTACTTTGGGTTTTTTTTTTTGTCTTTTTCTCCATACTAGTATATGTTCCATGAAGGCAGGGATTTGTGGGTTTTATTCACCGCTGTATCTGGAACTCCTAGAACAGATTCTGGCAATAGTATGTGCTCAATAAATATTTGTTGAATGAATAGTGAATGAATGAATGAGTGATTTTAGCTTTGAATATTACCTCATGTTCATATATATTGCTGCCTGTTTTGATAACACAAATTTCCTCTCACCCAGCATTTATGATTGATTTTTTTCTTGCATCTATTTAGTCACACAGAATTATCTTTTTCATTTATTTAGACTGTAGCTTTTAGAGCTACCGTTTTATTTAATTGAAACATTTATTTAGAGTCGAAACTCCAAAACATTAAGTGTGCCCAAGTAGTTTTCTTGAGTTTTGCAATATAATTACCTATTGTTTTGCTTGTCATTTAAATTTGGGCTTTAAATTTGGTCATTTGATACAAATGGTACCTACAAATGGTGCATTTTATGGGTAGTGATTTTGTGAAAAGCATTTCAAGCTTCCAGTTGTGCTCTTGCTTTCACAAACACCTTTAATTTAAGATACATGGTATTTTTGGCCTTTTGTTAATAAATATAATTCTGAATTCTGTGGTTTTCAAAGGAAATGTTTTTATATAATTTTTTTTTTTTTTTTTTTTACTTCTTGGCTTTGTATTTCTTTAATGCTTAAAGTGTGTCCTTGGGGCGTCTGGGTGGCTCAATCGTTAAGCATCTGCCTTCCACTCAGGTCATGATCCTAGGGTCCTGGGATGGAGCCCCGCATCAGGCTCCCTACTCTGCGGGGAGCCTGCTTCTCCTTCTGCCACTCCCCCTGCTTGTGTTCCCTCTCTTGCTGTGTCTCTCTCTGTCAAATAAATAAATAAAATCTTAAAAAAAAATAATAAAGTGTGTCCTTAACAAATAACTGAGGCAGAGCATAGGTTGTATCTACACGACCAGAGTATATTTTTTATTTTTAACAGATTTTATTTATTTACTTGAGAGAGAGAGAGAGAGCATGAGTAGGGGTGAGGGGCAGAAGGAGAGGGAGAAGCAGACTGACATGAGGCTCTCTCCCAGGATCCCGAGATCATGACCTGAGCCATCCAGGCACCCCTATTTTTATCTTATCCAAAATATGTGAAAGATGGTAGAGTAGATTTTCCCAAAAACTTCTCCTATTTGGGGAATTTTCTAAAAATTAATCTGGATTTTTAGGTTGTGAATGTTTTCATAAAAGCTACATTCAGAAAGATGTTCCATACATGTTTGAATTTTTATTACTCAAAAACTGTTCATATTTTCTTTCCTCACTTACAATTTAGATCGAGTAGAGTGTGGTTTTGATCAAAATTAGGAGGTTTCATTACTAAAGGGTTGGAATCCAAACTTTGAAATTTGAAATTCTTTGTGTTTTTTGGGTTAGAGAATGACTTCATCTTTGAACTCTATAGTTCAAATGATGACACAAAGCATATATATGTGTATATATATATATATATATATATATATATATATATATACATTTAAAACTGAGTAAGGCAGACAGTAGGCAGACAGTAGGAATTATACATTTTTGTTTTCTGTGACATATAGATTACCCACATTTGCTTGCTTCATATGCCTCTCACTTTTCAATCTTAATAAATGGGTATAATTAAATGAGAAATAATACAAATATTAAAAAAGTAAAAGATTCTTCAGAAAAGTCAGGGACTCTCAAATGTGAAAAGCAAATATATTTCCAAATGTCTGATAATTTAAAGATATCATTAGTACACAAATTTATAATCTCTGATAGCACATAGAACATTAAAAGATAGGTATACAAATACGCTAATTTGGAGGATATTTGTTTTCATTCGTAAAGAATATTTAACACTAAAGTCTTCCTGAAATATGTTTATTTAAAACACTTATTAGTGTCTAATTATTCAGGGCTGAATTATGTGGTATATTTAGGAATTTGCTAATATTATTTTGCCTTTCAGATTTTTTCCAGTGTTCTCATTCTCTCAAAAATAATTAGAAACTAATTTTTCAATCAGATTTTGAATTTTTTTAAATCAGATTTTGAATATTTGACATTGGCTTTAAGAGCTGCTAGGAAGATACACTTGAATATGCCTATAATAATTACCACTGAAGTGCAGCCTGTAGTATCTTAGAGAAAAGAAGGATGGCAATTGTGTCATAATGTGTGATAATATAAAATTAAGATACAACTAGGTCCTACTCTTCCCATATATTTTATAAAATTTTGTTGTACTTTTATGGTGTAAAATTAACAGTTTAATTTTATTTTTTCTAGTCATTTATTTGTAGTAATATAATGAGGGAAGGGATTCCTTTTATTTAAAAAAAAACAGCTAATTTCCACCATAGAAATCAACTATTTCCATTAAGTAGTTCTTTTCTAGTGTTGCTAAGAAGTTACATTAACTATAACTAGGGTAAGGTTCTAAAACTAGAAGGAATTAAAAGGTACAAATGGTATACAAACTCAAAGATATAATGTAGTGTTAATTACTAGTAAGCCTCCATTTTATTTGTGCACTCTAGTAGTAGTCTCAGCCTCTTTTATTATCCTGTTTATGAACTTGTTGAAATAAATGTGGTAAGAACACACTAGTCTTATCCTTCGTCTTTTTGGTGAAAAATTAGCAAAGAAGGACATGTAAATCTCCTTGCTGGAAGAGTACATAAAGGATACATTTATCCGACAACAAAGTAACCCTGAGAAGTGCTTTGGACAATAGAGAATGTGACTTTAGAAGCATCTTCTGAGATCTCCCTCGACTAGTTTATAGGCCAGTGTGGTTATGGACTTGATCTGTTTTATTCGCTGCTCTGTCTCCTGTCATATGGCACTTAATAGGCTCTTGAACATTTGTTGTATGAATGGATGCATTGTAATACAAGCTCCCCAAATGATTCTGATGGAGATTTACATAGATGAATTTGGAGGGAGTAGCTTTCACACTCTTCATTCTCTTTGTTTTGGTTACTCATTCCCAGGAAGTTAGTTCAATTTCAGTTTGTCCTTGGTTGATAATATCTTGCAGTAGCCCCACACTTCATTTCCCCATAGAAATAGTTAATTCAAATTATCCTTTCAGAATATCCCTTCAGATTTTTTTTCCTGTTATCTACACTAAGAAATACATTTTATATCATAATCTGCTAAACCTATATCCTCATATGAGTTTACCTGCCTACTTGTCCATTGGCGATGTCTTGTGGAGGTCACTGCTGACAGAACAGCCGTCATTTTAAACATTCCAATGCCATGTCAGGGCAAGAGACAGCAGTAGAAGGTCTCAAACACGCAGCCTCTGCTCACAGCTCGTTTGCCAGAATTCATTACATGTTTCCACCCAACCATAAGGAGGACAGAGGGTAGAAAGAGTTGAAATTTTTGGCAAGCCACAGTAATAATTACAATACATTGTTCTTTGACACTACCTGCAGGATACGGCAAAATAAAACTGTAGGAATCTGAGGCTTCCCCATTCATTGTATGTGTTGGAAATATCTTTCTCATTATGTGGCTTACATTTTACGCCTTTTATCAGTGACTTTTTAAATAGGAACTTTTATTTTTTTCATGCAGTCCTGTTTATCAGTTGTTTAGTGTATTGCCAGTGCTCTTAATGTCCTGTTAAAGAACTCTTTCACTACTTAATGTAAATGAATGTTTTTTGTGTTGTCCTTTAGACACTTTATTACTTTGCTTTTCTTGTTTCTGCAATCTACCTGGAATAGATGTTTTTAATGTAATGTGTGGTGAAGTCAAGTGCATTTTTTTTTCCTACATTGACTTACATTATTTAGAGGACCATCTCATTCTCACAAATGTTCATATATGCATAGATTTATTTCTGAACTCTTTATTTTGTTCCATGGAGTCTTTGTGTCTTTGTCTCCCAA
Organism: Neomonachus schauinslandi; assembly: GCF_002201575.2. Classification (NCBI taxonomy): domain Eukaryota; kingdom Metazoa; phylum Chordata; class Mammalia; order Carnivora; family Phocidae; genus Neomonachus; species Neomonachus schauinslandi. The sequence continues at coordinate 98,784,170 of NC_058412.1, read as the reverse complement.
ATCTAATATCTTAATTACTTTTGCTTTTATAATAAATTAAGATGTTTTGTAGAGTAAGTACTTCAACTTTGTTTCTGAGATTTTCTTAGCTACCTTGACTATTAGTGCTACCCTGTGAATTTTAGAAACTGCTATTTCTACCAAATGTGGGATTACACTGAAACAACTTTGAGAGTTGACATCTTTATAGTATTGAATCTTCTGATTCATTCACATAGTAATCCTTCTTCTTTTATTTTTTTTACTTTTTACCCATTAATATCTTATCATTTTCTATCTTCCACATCTTTTGTTATTTATTTAATGTTTAGTTATTTAATGCTATTATAGATGGTATTTAACATTTCTCTTTGCATTCATTGGTAGTATAAATGGACTGCAACTGATTTTTATGCATTTATCTTGTATCTGATAACCCTGCTAAATTCATTTGTTATTTCCCATACTTTATTTATAATTTATTTATGTTTCAGATCTCCTCTACATGTATGACAGTTTTCTTTCTTTCCAACCCCTATATGTTTTTTCTTTTCCTTATTGCTGTAACTAAGCCCTGCAGTAAAATATTGAAAAAACCTTTATTATTTTTTCTTATTCCTGATTTCAAAGGAAAGTTTTCAACATTTATGTTAATTATGATATCTTCTTGTGTTTTTTTTATAGATATATTTTACTGGCTAAACAACTTCCCTTCTAATCCTAGCTTGTTGTGAGCATCTTTAAAAAATCATGAACGAGTTTTGAATTTTTTTTAAGTTTTTTTCAAAGATTTTATTTATTAGAGCAAGTGCGTGTGCACAAGTGGGGGGAGGGGCAAAAGGAGAGGAAGAAGCAGACTCCCCACTGAGCAGGGAGCCCAATGTGGGTCTCTATCCCAGGACCTTGAGATCATGACCTGAGCCGAAGGTACTGCTTAACTGACTGAACCACCCAGGCACCCCGAGTTTTGAATTTTTTTTAAAGATTTATTTATTTATTTTAGAGAGAGAGAGAGCTGGGGGAGGGGCAGAGGGAGAGAATCACCAAGCATACTCCCCACTGAGTGCAGAGCCTGGAGCAGGGCTTGATCCCACGACCTTGGGATCATGACCTGAGCAGAAATCAGAGTCTGATGCTTAACCAGCTGAGCCACCCAGGTGCCCCAATGAGTTTTGAATTTCATCAATTTTTTTCTGCCATTGTGAAAATTCTATTTTTAATACTTTATTGTGTCATATATTGTTTAATACTTTATTTTAAAGTAATAACTTACATTGATTTTTAAATATAAAATGAACCTTGCATTCCTGGAATAAACCTAACCTGGTCATGATTATATATATCACCAGATTTAGTTTGTTAATACAGGCATACCATGGAGATATTATGGGTTCCATTTCAGACCACTGCAAGACAAATACTACAATAAAGTGAGTCAAATGAATTTTTTGGTTTCCCATTGCATATAAAAGTTATGTTTACAGTATACTGTAGTTTAAAAAGTGTGCAATAGCATTATGTCTAAAAAATGTACATATCTTAATGAAAAAATATTCTGTTGCTAAACAGTTTCATTCTGTTTGAATAATACTGTTTAATATTTCCTTTAGTTTTCCGCTGCTGAAAAATTCAGTCTTGTTTGTTTATAAATATAGTTATTTCAAAAGATATTTTTACTGGATATAGAATTTTAGGTTAACAGTGATTTTCTTTTGCCACTTTGAAAGTATCTTTCTGTTGTCTTCTTGCTCATTTAAAAAAGTCAGCAGTAACTCTTTTGAAGATAATATATCTCCTTCAGCTACATAAAATAAATTTTTGTCTTTTAAGCAGTTTTACTATGAAATGCATGGGTACTTTTTAATAATTTGCTATATATATAGTGCTCTTTGAATTTGTAACTTGTGTTCAATTTTGAAAAGTTCACCACCATTATTTATTTAAATTGCTTTTCTCCCATTTTCTCTTTTACCTGATGCCCTTTATGACAATTCAGTTGTCCGTGTATAGCGTCTTTTCTCCAAAAGTTCTTGTACAGTCTTTCCCCCTGAATTTTATATCTTTCTTTTTTGTGCATATATCTATCCATATTCTAGTTTTATTTGATTTTCAGTTGTGTCTAATCAGGTGATTATTCTATGGTTTTCTTATTTTCACTTATATTTTTTCTTTCTTTTTTTTAATTTTATTATGTTATGTTAAACACCATACATTACATCGTTAGTTTTTGATGTAGTGTTCCGTGATTCATTGTTTGCGTATAACAGCCAGTGCTCCATTCAGCACTTATATTTTTTCTAGAAATTTGATTTGTTTTTCTTTTTATGGTTTATCTTCTGACATTACTAACTTTTAAAGAAAATCCTTGAACATCTTGATCACACTTATTTTGAAGTCATGACTGATAAAACCATTGTATGAATTCCCTGTGTTTATATTACCCTTTTTTCCTTAGTTTTTTGGTCTATGTATTCTTTAGTGACTGGTTATTTTTGATTTTTTACTAGACACTTTTAAATGTAGCAATATTTTAAAGCTATGGAAGATGTTATCTTTCTCCAGAGAAGATTTACTTTTGCTTTTGGGAACAATTAACCTGGGAATGCTAGAATTCTCAGATCATCTTAGTTCCATCAAAGATTGAGATTGTTTCTTCAGGCTGGCGTATTTCAGATTCACCTGATTTCTAAGGTGTCCTGATGGAAAGTTTGTTCTGCCCAGGACCTTCCTACTTGTTGGGCTATAAACTTCAGTTTTGTACCTTCTTAAATCCCAAAATCTCTTGAAAATTCTCTTCAGTTTCCTAACTTCTCAGCTGCTACTAAATATTCTAAATACTAGCCTTAGCTCTCTGGGAATTACTCTTTTTTCGTACTTTGGTCCCTCCAAATTCATTTCTGCCTTGGTATTTCTGATGCCTTCAAATCATTATTTTAATATTTTTCTAGATATTTGGGGTGTTTCTAGATATTAGTATGATGTTTGGTCCTGTATAATCTAGTTCACTATTGCCAGTAGTAGAAACAAAGATTTGGTTTCATTCTCTGGTTTCTAGTCCCAGTCCCTCTTGCATTCCAAGGAGATTGTACAGGGAGGAAACAAAACAACAACAAGTCTACCATGGTTCTAGTTATCTTTACCTCACAGTAATGGAGTACATTTACATACAACAAAGACTGTTAATGTGAATCTTCCATGACAAAGATGATTGGTATATAATGAGTCACTATTTTTACCTAGTCAAAAATGATTTTTAAATTAAAAAAATTTTAATTCTAGTATAGTTAACATACAGTGTTATATTAGTTTCATGTGTACAATATAGTGATTCAACAATTCTATACATTACTTAGTGCTCATTATGATAAGTGTACTCTTAATCCCCTTCATGTATTTCACGCTTCCCCCCCCATGAAGCTCCCCTCTGGTAAGTATCAGTTTGTTTTCTATAGTTAAGAGGCTATTTTTTGGTTTGTCTCTCTTTCTTCTTTGTTCGTTTGTTTTGTTTCTTAAGTTCCACATATGAGTAAAATCATATCTTACTTGTCTTTCCCTGACTCACTTATTTTGCTCAACATTATACTTTCTAGATCCATCTATGTTGTTGCAAAAGGCAAAATTTCATTTTTTTATTCCTGAGTAATACTCCATTGTGTATATATGTACTACATTTTCTTTATCCATTCATCTATCAATGGACACTTGGGTTGCTCCATAATTTTGCTGTTATAAATAATGCTGCAATAAATGTAGGGGTGTATGTATCTTTTCAAATTAGTGTTTTCATATATTTTGGGTAAATATCCAGTTAGTGAAATTACTGGATATATGGTAATTCTATTTTTGATTTTTTTGAGGATCCTCTATACTGTACCAATTTGCATTCCCACCAACAGTGTATGAGGGTTCATTTTCTCCACATTCTCACCAACACTTGTTGTTTCTGGTGTTTTTGATTTTAGCCGTTCTGATAGATGTGAGATAATATCTCATTGTGGTTTTGACTTACATTTTCTTGATGAATGATGTTGAGCATCTTTTCATGTGTCTGTTGGCCATCTGGATGTCTTTGAAGAAATGTCTGTTCATGTCTTCTGCCCAGTTTTAATTGGATTACTTCTTTTTTTTTTTTGGTGTTAAATTATATAATTTCTTTATGTATTTTGGATACTAACCCTTTATTGGATATGTCATTTGCAAATATCTTCTCCTATTCAGTAGGTTGTCTTTTAGTTTTATTGATTGTTTCCTTTGCTGTGCAGGAGCTTTTTACTTATTTTGATGTAGTCCCAATAGTTTATTTTTGCTTTTGTTTCCCTTGTCTCAGGAAACATACCTAGAAAAATGTTGCTATAGCCAATGTCAAAGAAATTACTGCCTATGCTCTCTTCCAGGATTTTTATGGTTTCAGGTCTCATATTTAGGTCCTTAATCTATTTTTAAGTTTATTTTTGTGGATGGTGTACGAAAGTGGTCCAGTTTCTTTTTCTTTTTTTTGCATGTAGCTGTCCAATTTTCCCAGAACTGTTTTAGAGACTGTTTTTTTTCCCATTGGATATTCTTATCTACTTTGTTGAAGATTAATTGGCCATATAATTATGGGTTTATTTCTGGGCGTTCTGTTCTGTTCCATTGATTTATGTGTCTGTTTTTGTGCCTGTACCATACTGTTTTGATTGCTACAGCTTTGTGGTATACCTTGAAATCTGGGTTGTGATACCTCCAGTTTCATTCTTGTTTTTCAAGATTGCTTTGGCGATTTGGGGTCTTTTGTGGTTCCATACAAATTTTAGGATTATTCCAATTCTGTGAAAAATGCTGTTGGGATTTTGATCGGGGCACATTAAATCTGTAGATTTTTTTGGGTAGTATGGACATTTTAACAATGTTTGTTCTTCCAATCCATGAGCTTGGGATATCTTTCCATTTGTTTGTGTTGTCTTTAATTTCTTTCATCAATGTCTTATAATTTTCAGAGTGCAGGTCTTTCATTATTTTTCACCTAGTAAACATTTAAATGACAGCTTCTCTTGACACCAAGCTCTAGGGGAATAATAATAAGATGTATTCCTGAGGAATAATTAATTCCCTACACTGTGTAGCTCTGAGTTTTAAAATGCCGATTTCTTTGAATATTTGTGCTCTTTTTAACCCCTTCCTAATTTTTCACTTTTATTTTAAGCCTAAAGGTAGACAATTGTAAAATTTTATAGTTTTTTTAAATAAGAAAGGACAGTATAACTATTTTGTATAACCACTTTGTAAGGAAATAAGTATTTCAATATAAACATTCTTAACACATACTTAGTTTCTATTATGATTGCTTAAATATAAAGGGATAAAAATGCTTTCATAATTAAAAAAATTTTTTATATGAAGGAGCCCTGTAATTTAGTAATGATTTATAAACTAGGTTATTTTTTTAAGTGAGTAATAATCAGTATTTTGAGATTTTATGATAAAAGTTGACAGCTAATTAGAAATTAACAGGAATCAGCTACTTTCACTCCTTAGAACTTTTCATTTAGTATCTGTATTGTTTATCTCCCATCTCTAAACTGAAAACATTTTAAAGTTACAATTAGGTTGATGATGATATGCTAAATAAAATAAAGGTTTCTTCAGTGTCAACTCCCTTGAGTAGTGGTCTGAAAAACAGTGAGAAATATTTTGAACTTGAATGTACATTTGTTTTAAAGATTTTATTTATTTGTCAGAGAGAGAGCACACAGGCACATGTGCACAGGGGGAGGGGCAGAGGGAGAAGCAGGCTCCCCACTGAGCAAAAAGCCTGATGTGGGATTTGATCCCAGGACCTTGGCATCATGACCTGAGCCAAAGGCAGATGCTTAACTGACTGAGCCACCCAGGCATCTCTCATTCGTACATTTAAGGTGTGAAAAATACATAGTTCTTTTCTCTTAAATTTTGTAAATCAATTTTACTATTTCTTTGGGCCAATTATTTATAACATCAGGTTTTACCCTTTGGTAGCTATTTTGCTTTGTTACTATAGTCTGCACACTCATCATCAGTTTTTCATTCTTTGAATATATGCTACTTATTACAAAAGATTGTGAATGTAACTCTATGCAAAAATGACTACTGAAAACAAAAAAGAGTGTCTGTTTCTTCATGTACCATTCATCAGATGTTTTTGAGTATGTGCTATGTGTCAAACACTTAGATGCTGGAGACCCAAAAATGAACTGAAAATAGCATTTTCCTCTAAGCGTAACGGAGATACAGACAAGGAGAAAGAAATTTATGTCTGTTGTGATAAGTGCAACTCTAGAATTAAGTAGAGTGTATCATGGAATCACATTCTTTTCTAACAGTTGCCAAAAAGTGTCTCGGGTGTGTGGAAAAGTAGGAACCTCTTCTGTCCTTTGTTTATAATGAATTGGAGGGGAGGCAGGGAGAACTTGTGAATCAATCAGTTGTTACAAAACAACATTCCAATGAGTTGTGTAAATGAGCTGGAAAGAAATTGAAGTTCCTTAACTCATGAAGCCCTAAAAATTGTTTGGGACAAGTATGCTTTGCTTTTGCCAAGCTCTAGTGTATGAAAGATAGTTTGTCATTTTGTTGACCTGTATCCACCCCCAATTTATTCTATTCATTGTGCTATCATCAGATCTTAAAAGTGCAGAACATAGATATTAGTAGAAGTGCCATGAAATACAAAAATATGATAGAGGTTTTGAAAAGAACAACATTGTGTTTGTGTGTGTGTGTGTGTGTACGTGCATGCAAACATACGCACACATGTAGAAGTGTGGGTGCATATGTATGTATATTTTTATATGGATATGCATTCATATATATGTGTGTGCCTGTGTGTAGGTAATGCATATTTATATGGATGACATGACAAAGAAACTCTGGCTAAACATATTTAAATGTGATAACTGGGAAAATGCCACCCATGGTCTTACGGTATTTGGTGAGAAAATAAAGAGTTTCTTTATGAGAAGGCCAGGGTCTAGTTGAAGAAAGAAGGTTTAGAGAAAGTCCTGGAATCAGGTTGGAGGTAGAAGGTATTTACAACAAAATGAAAGAGGCCAGCTAGAGATGTGAGAAGAAAACAACAGTATGGGAACAACACGGTGGAAGCAGCAACAGAGGAGACTGAATTTTGATGGGTGGCCAAGAATAACCAAAATGAAAGGCGTGATTAGATCAACCAGCTTCAGAATTCCTGACCTAGGCAGGCTGAGGTCCTGTGGGTTGTGGCAGACCTCTGTGTTCGGCAGCCTTTGCTCAGTGCTCAGATGTTTCATGCTGCTTCTTCCTTTCCTCCCTCTGCTCTTCATAGAGCCACACTAACCTTGGAAAGGAATTCATGTTCCTTCATTCCAGCATAGCCCTAGAATACAGTGTTTGGAAGTTTTGATTTTATACTGGGTTATTTTTATTCACTATCAATTAGTTTCCAGGTATCACAAGTGAACAGAGGACTATTTCTGTAATAGAATAGAAAAAAAAAAAGTCTGAGAATTGGTGCTGGTTAGGGCTATTAGCTGAATGGTCTTATTTTCACAGAGAAAGTATTTAGTAGAACATTGCTGATGATGATCTTGATAAAAGGACGGGGAGAGGTGGAAGAGGAGAAAGAAAAAGGGGGTAATAGTGAAGTGACTAACACCACTGTGTGACACACTCAAAATATATTGTCTTATCCATTTACCAGGTTTTATTGATTCTAAGTAGCCCTTTGATTTAACATTTTACAAATATTAATAAATGAAAATAATGGCATGTTACAATTAGAGCTGGTTATGTTTTTCCCTTTGTTTTGGTCCATAAAAAGCCCGTCTTGGATTTAGTGAAACATTTTAAGTCCTCATGTTTTCATTCTCATCCAACCCCCTTTTAAATTTCATATTATTTTTTTAAAGATTTATTTATTTACTAAGAGAAAGAGAGAGAGCAAGCTAATGAACTTGGGGAGGAGGGGAAGAGAATCTGGAGCAGACTCCTTACTGAATATGGAGCCCATGTGGGGTTTGATCACACAACCTGAGATCATGACCTGAGCCGAAATCAAGAATCAGCTGTTCAACTGACTGAGCCACCCAGGCACTCCTCCACCCCCCCTTTTTAAAAGCTTTTTTATTTTCCACATACTTAATTTCCTTAATTTCTTGAACTCTACACAATATTCACTTTATTTCCTTTACCCTTTTTATCCTAACTTCAATTTTCTTCTGGCTTGTGGTTTACATAGAATATAGTTCTTTCTCTATAATCTCAGGTTTTAAAAGTGTGTAGTACAAGCTCTCTAGGCCCCTGTTCTTTTATGAACTATCATGTGCCTTTGGGTGAGTCTTTCAACTTTTTTGGGCCATGTTTTTTTTTTTTTTTTTTTTTTTTTTTTTGACTGTGAAAGGATGTTGGGCTTAATGATATCAATGGTCTAGTTTTGTTTTTAAATTTCTTAATTACCTGACTCCTTAGAGGGCCAACAAATCCCTACACTTTAGCATTCTTTTTGAGTTATGAAGATAGAGGAACAGGGGCATAGAGAAGCCTGCCTTTCTTCCCAGATTCATCCTTTAAGTAGCCTCTGACTTTTGTTGCTGCCAAGCCCCTGGGAGCTAAAGGCTTCTATCTGGACATAGGCATCAAGCAACATCATCTTCAATTACATGGATCTATTAGATAAAAAAATAATATAGGTTGGGGTGCCTTCCACTGAGGTCATGATCTCCAGGTCCTGGGGTCAACCCCCACATCAGGCTCCTTGCTCTGTAGGGAGTCTGCTTCTCTCTCTCTGTCCCTCTGCCCCTCCCCACTGCTTGTTCTCTCTCTCAAATAAATAAAATCTTTAAAAAAAAAAACAATATAGGTCATTCTCTTCAAGTGTGGTACAAAGATTCAATACATTTTGTTGTCATTTGGATATTTAATTCCTTCCAGGGGTGTCATTATCTTTTATGGTCTCTGGCATAAATCAAGATATAGTCTGACAATTGAAACTTTAGAAGAGATTATTTGCTGTGGGTCACCACATGAATATATGTACATAGCAAGTACACCATAAAATAAGATGTAGAGAAATCAGATAGTTTCTTATTAGATCACCCAGAAAGTAGGAATTATATGTTGCCTGATCAAGTTGGAATGGTTGTTTACATAAGACATATTGTAATCAGTAATTTTTAGTAATGATAAATTCTGGGAAATATACTCAGTTGCAAGTGAAAATAGTTGAGCACCAAGTTCGCTTTATTTACCAAGTGATTTCTTTTGGGCTAGCTACCATGTCTATTGATTTTTTTTTCCCCCCAGGGAAAAGTAATGCTATTATCAGGTTTTATTATAGAGTAGATACTATATCAGATTATCACTAGAGAGGATAGATGATCCAAGAGAAGTGTACAGTGTTGTCCCCATATGTGAAAAAGCTAGCTATGAAGGAAGCTAATAGCTCCTTACAAGGATAATAGAATATTATAATGAACTCTCATATAACTATCACTCCAACTCAAAAATTATCAAGATTTTTCTATACTTGCTTCACCTATTCCTTTTTTAGTTGTGGTTATTGCTGACACATTTTGAAGCAAGTCCCAGATTCCATGCCATTTCTCCACCACATATTTTAATAGTTATCTCTTAAAAAAATGAATATTTTCTTACCTTGCCACAATGTCATTATGACATCTAATGAAATTAACCCTGATTCTTTGGTCTATCTAATACTCTGTTTATATTCAGAATTTATCAGTTATCTAAAAAATGTTATTTTCCACTTGCTTTATGTGAATTGGTATCCAAAGAAATACTACACATTGCATTTTATTTTTTATTTATTTATATTTTTTAAAAATATATTTATTTATTTGACAGAGAGACACAGTGAGAGAGGGAACACAAGCAGGGGGAATGGGAGTGGGAGAAGCAGGCTTCCTGCGGAGCAGAGAGCCCGATGCGGGGCTCAATCCCAGGACCCCGGGATCATGACCTGAGCCGAAGGCAGACACTTAATGACTGAGCCACCCAGGTGCCCCTGCATTTTATTTTTTAAAGTTCCTCCACTACCATATCTTTCCCATCTTATTGAAGCAAACTGAGCCAGTTATCTCGTAGTCTATGTGTATGTTTGTTTTTGTGGCATTACATAGGTTGATTCCTTGGCCCCTGAATTTCTTGTAAACAAGAAGTGAGTTATTAGGCTTGATAAGATTCAGGTTTAATTTATTTCCATTTTTCATGAAGTTTTTCACAGATTAAACTGTATGTTTCATAAATGGTTCCATGTAAAACCGTGATTGTTTTTAGGAATTGTTGATAATCAGAAATTATAATCTTATGACCAAAAGAAATACCAGGACTAATCTTTCTTTCTCATTCCCTCAAAGTGTCTGTGGTCTACCCCAAAGTGCTTTGACCATCAACATATTAACAACTAATATGAAATGTTTATAAAAAGTGACAATGTCAAATAGGTTTCCTTGTAATATTCATTAAATTATTACATGGTGCATGTGCTTTTTATTCCTGCCCCTCCTTTTTCTGGTTTCTTTTATCCCATCCTTTGAAAAACAGGTTGTCAGTTCCCATAGCAGCCTTTACCAAAATAGATAAATATCAACATCATGGTTGAAATACCAAAGCACAGTGCCAACAATTATCCTGCAATTTCTGTGTTGGCGTAATAACACACGGGGACTGGAGCACATTGATAATAGCCACTGAGGGTAGCAAGCTAGTCTCTAAACATATTAAAATGCCTCAGAGGACTTCTTCAGCACTACATAATCAAGATTTGGTGATATGAGCTGCTTTGTTAGGACCTGTTGTGAATGTTGAGTTGCCTTATTGTGTGTGTGAAATTAGTGCCGATCTTCATAAATTGGCTTAGATAGTATACAACCAAAAGATAAGCCAAAAGGAGATTGAACTAGCTGAATGAAGCATATGGCAAATCACTGGGAAAAAAGCATGTCATGTAGTGACTTTTAATTTGGAAATGAGAATGTAAGGATATATCCAGTTTAAATGGGGCTTGTCTGAAAAATGTGCTGGTATCTGTCATCTCAGAAATGAAATGTTTTGATTTGCTAAGGTTTGATTTGCATTGCCGAGGACAAGGATACTTATAACCAGGAATGTATGAGTCTTTGGCTAAAATAAATCATTAAGCTGGCTTATCCTCATTTTTATTCTCTTTCAAGCTAGTATTGACAAGGTAGATCTTACTATTCTTAACAACATAAATAAAAAGTATGGGAGCAAAGAACATATGAAAAAATTTTCAAAGTTATTTCTTTTATTATATTTGGAGTGTTCGGGAAAGTTAGGTGAAAAATATTTTTCATACAGAGTCTTTAAGCTTCATTATACAAGATAAAGTAAGAATAATGAATAGTTTACTGGCTAAAAATTTGGAGAATTTCTGTCACACTGAAGCCATTCTGTAAACATGTTGTGATTTGGGTGTCAGATTTTCTTCCACCTCTTAGACAAACTTGTGTTTTTTATCATGTTGGTTTTTAAAGAGATTTTTGGATTTGTATCTCCCTTTAGTTATAGTTTATTGTGTTGAAAACCTCCTGCTTGCCACTCCTAATTCTGTCCCTGGGAAAAATTCCTGTTGGTGGATACTCCCATTGCTTAGGGATATTTTATAAGCATTTTTAATCTACTAGCCCAAGAAATCTGCATAAAATGTACATTAATATGTATTATGTTCAATAAAGAAATTACAAGGCAGGGCATTAAGCAGATGCCACATGCAAAATTATTTCTTTAGTATTGTCTCATTTTAGAAAGGGATATGGAATAAAATTTAAAATATGTAAGGCCCAGAGGCGCCTGGGTGGCTCAGTCGTTAAGCGTCTGCCTTCGGCTCAGGTCATGATCCCAGGGTCCTGGGGTCGAGCGCCGCATCGGGCTCCCTGCTCCGCTGGAAGTCTGCTTCCCCCTCTCCCACTCCCCCTGCTTGTGTTCACGCTCACGGTGTCTCTCTCTGTCAATTAAATAAATAAAATCTTAAAAAAATATATGTAAGGCCCATTAAGCTTTAATTAACGTGTGTGTGTGTATAACACATATATATGAGTTTCTCTCAAAAGCAACATATAACTGCCTCTATATACATATTATACATATATATGTCAAAGGAATGATTCCAGTCCATAGTAGATATAATTATTAGGATATGCCCTCTAAACTGAGTTAAAATTCTCTTCTGTAGAGCTTTCACTTAATTTGTTTTGTGATGTAATATTGAATGCACTTATACCTATTTCTTCTCTTTTACTTGGAAGCTTTTCAAATATATGAAGACAGAAATATCTCTCTTCTCAACTTCTTTTTTAAAGGCTAAATCTCTCTTATTTTCATAATTTTTCTATGTCATCATTTTAAGGTACTTGATAATTCTATTCAAACTACTTTAAATTACTGCATTTTGACACTATTGTTGGACTGTAGTACTTAGTACCTAACACACTGTCCAGGTGTGGTTTGGTCAGAGCATTAACACTATCATTTCCTAACATCTGAATGTTGTGCTATTGGTGTTTCCACTAATACAGCTTAATGCATGACATATTTTTAGTTGCAAAACCATAGAACACTGTGATCAACTAACCTTTATGTCATCATCCTCTTTTTTAAAAACAGAAAATGCTCTCGTGTGGTTAGTTGAGGCTTTAGGAGATGTTTTGAACCCTGTTCTGTCATACACTCATAGCTTTACATACACATCATAAGAGTTACAATTCGTATTGATCAAAAATAAAAATCTCTTCCTTTCCTCTCTTTCCCTATTGGTCTTTCAAAGAGATTTGAGTTCTAAACCCAACTCTCCTACTTACAAGTTGTGAGTCTGTAAGATATTGAGACTCTCTGAACTTTTATTTCTGAATTTATAAAGCATTGATAACAGGTGTGAAGGTTAAATGAGATAATGCATGCACAGATTTTAGCATAGTACCTGGCATGTAGAAGGCATCTGATAAATATACATTTTCTTCCTTGTGTTTAGTTTGTACGTAGAACAATCTATGTTAATTAGCCACTTGGCTAGATAACCCCTAAACCCATACTGTTTTCATGTACTGTTCTTGATAAGACCCTGACTAATTTCTGCTGGGCAAAAGGCAGAGAGAATGCTAAATAATCTTGAATTTAAAATAATACACATTCTTTTTGTTATATAATGGAAAATATATTCAGTCTCAGAATCAGGATCAACATTTCCTGTTCATCTTGGCTGGTATAAAGTTAAACAAATCCTCTGATTTATACTTTGTAATTTTTTCTTTATCTCAGGAACTATGAACCCCATAGGGAATATAGTGATACGTTTATTTGTACCTGAAGCTAGTTAATGTCATATACGACCATTGAAAAATAGTGAAGGCCTTTCTAGTTCTCTTTTTTTACCTATATTTTCTCAGTTATTAAAATGTCCTTAATCTATATAAAAATGTTGGGACACCTGGGTGGCTCAGTTGTTTAAGCATCTGACTTTTTTTTTTTTTTTTTAAAGCGTCCGACTTTTGATTTTGGCTCAGGGCATGATCTCAAGTTCCTGGGATCCAGCCCCATGTCAGGCTCCATGCTGAGCTTGGAGTCTGTTTCAGATTCTCTTTCTCCCTCTGCCCCTCTTCCCCCTGCTCATGCTCTCTCTCTCTCACTCAAATAAATAATTAAATCTTTTTAAAAACCTCTATTTAAAAATGTCACTGCAGAGGCAGATTTTTTCTAAGATAGTTAAAAATGTAAAGACAATTGAATATATTCTGATATTTATCACACTTCATCTATAAGCACCACTTAATTTCAGACAGAGAAACAGTTTGACACAGATTCATTTGGCTTCCCATTAGAGTCTGGTAGGGGAGGAGTACAATGAATATAGGCTCCTTTTATGTCCCAGCTGAGTCTTAGATGAAATTCTTTGAATCTTTTTTGATTATTAGTTAGTACTAAATTGAAAATAGAAGACTTCTGTAGTTCCCTTATTTCTTATTTCTGGAAAGTTTTTTCTAGAATTAACCTAAGAACCTTTTAATATGGAGAAAATTCCATAGCCATTCAAATCAATAAATATTGATGAGGCACTATTGTGAGCATGGCATTTTGCTTGACTCTGTGATCAGTTAATTCTGTTTTTTTTTTAATTATTTGACAGAGAGATAGAGCACAAGTAGGCAGAGCACAGGCAGAGGCAGAGGGAGAAGCAGACTCCCCACTGAGTGGGGAGCCTGACGTGGAACTCGATCCCAGGACCCTGGGATCATGACCTGAGCTGAAGTCAGACACTTAACTGAGCCACCCAGGTGCCCTGTGAGCAGTGAATTCTAAATGTTGTTGCTCTTACTGTTGTTTTGCCCTGAAGAAGCTTCCTAATAATATAGTCTTTTAAAATACAGCTGACCTATAATAATAATTTTGAATTGAGGGGATATAAAAAAAGATACAAATTTGGAGTACAGTTAGAAATATATAGGGGCGCCTGGGTGGCTCAGTCGTTAAGCGTCTGCCTTTGGCTCAGGTCGTGATCCCAGGGTCCTGGAATCGAGCCCCGCATCGGGATCCCTGCTCAGCGGGAAGCCTGCTTCTCCCCCTCCCACTCCCCCTGCTTGTGTTCCCTCTCTCGCTGTGTCTCTCTCTGTCAAATAAATAAAATCTTAAAAAAAAAATATACAACTGAAACCACGTTAGATCTTTTACAAAACTTACTTAAGTTGGCAGAATAGATGCTCAAGAAAGAACTTGCTGAGTGAATATGTTCAAAACATTCAGTTTTAGATATATAAGCTTAGAAAATGTTTCCCAAAGAACTAGTTTGCCTGATGGTTTAAAGGTTTTGTGAGGCTAAGTAGTGTTTGAATAACTTAACTGAGAATCTGGTGGTTAACTAATTAAACAGTGTGGGCTGGAAGATCTTACATCAAAGAAAAGGGTAGGGACTGTTGTTTCACTCCTGTTTATTCATTCATTTATCAAGTATTTACTTGGTACCACTTTAGTGCCAGGCATTCTACTTTTAAAAAATAAGAAAGTAAACAAATAGGCAGAGAATCTACTATAATTTAATCAGAGGTGAGGGAGGAGAGAAATAGATATGTAAGACGGAAGAAGGTAATCTTAGACCCCTGGAATTTTTTTTTTTTTCACTTTCTATTTCTTCCATATGAGAGGAAAGTTAACAGTGCTGAGAAGAGGAGATAAAATCTACAGCATTATTTCAGCATTTAGCTTCAGGTAGGGAAAAAAAAAAGGGCAGGCAAAAGAAAGTTTGCTAGGTTGAAATACTAACTTGGTCACCTGGAGAGAAGCATCTCCGGATGTTTAGTTTTCCTGAGGGGGTGATAATTATTTGGAAAGGACTTCCAACTTCAGGCTGAGATGAATGAGATGAGGTATAAGAGCATTCAGTCAAAGCTAGTGGGTAAGGAAATGTTTAGAAAATGCTGGTAATAGTTAATGAACAGTGAATCTTTATAGCTAATTGTTAACTTCTAAATTTGCTTTTAGATTGATTTTAAATACTAACTTTAATAGCAATTTCAAAAAAGTAAAATTTCAATAAAGTATTATTCAAAAGTATTCAGATAGACACATGGGCATATACATATACATATACTCATAATGCAGTTTCCACCTACTTTGTTGCCATCTTGGCTTTTCTATTTAGAATATACTGGGCACTGGAGAGGAAAAGGCCACAGGTTATCCACTAGTGGATAAGTTACGTACATAGATTGTAAATAAAAGTACACTACTCGAGTATTTGAGAAGCACAATAATATTTTCTATAAGTTCCATTTGTCCTTTCCAGCAGTGTTCTCCCTCCTTCCATAGTCTGTTTTTGTAAAAAATGTAAGATTGGTATCACTGTAAATAAATATGAATCCATAACATAAATATCTCTAATTGATCTTAGTGAGTTCGAGCCCCAAGCTGGATGTAGAGATTACTTTTAAAATTAATTAATTAAAAATATAAATATAAATAAATTAAATAAATAAAGACATCCCCAAATACTCAACCTAAGAATGGATTCAAAGTAATTATTCTTATTTAAATTGCTGTCTATCTAAAACAATAAGTAACTCTCATTTAAAACCCACTGATTATATTTTCTGATATACCCACAGGGCAGAAGATAGCTGCTGTATTCTAAAATCTTATTAAATTGAATAAATACAGCAACTATCTTCTGTATTGTTTAGCAATTTATTCAAAATGGTAGTACTTTGAAGTCCTGAGTATTTTCCTGTACTTATGTCTTCTAATAAAATTACTGAGTGACTTAAACACAAATAATGTGAAATACATTCCATTTCATTTAAGATTTAAATAAGAATAATTACTTTGAATCCATTCTTAGGTTGAGTATTTGGGGATGTCTTTATTTATTTATATTTATATTTTTAATTAATTAATTTTAAAAGTAATCTCTACATCCAGCTTGGGGCTCGAACTCACTAAGATCAAGAGTCTCATGCTCTACCAACTGAGCCAGCCAGGGGCCCCTGAATCGATTCTTGAGTTGAGTTTTTGTCAGTATAATGTGGAGTTGCTGTGAAGTGAAGTTCATGAGAAGTGGGCTGGTGGGGTAGGGTAGGTCTTGGAAACAAGAGTGTGTGGTGGATCACTGTGGGCCTTTGTACACTTCTGGACAGGGCAAGGGAGAACATCAAAATGATGTTTGAGGAAAATATACTTGTTTCATGCCTGTGGTATTGTACTGGAGATAGGAAGTGCTAAAGGCTGGGGTACCAAATAAAATAAAATTTTTGGTATTTCAGCAAAAATGACTTACTCTCTGGATCCTCTACAATGAAAGCAGAATAGTTCCCTTCTCACAGGCTGTCCTCCCTCCGCTTCCTCCTGAAAAAACAAAAACCAACACCAACAACAAAAAACCCCAACATGCTATTTTATTTGACTAAAAACATTCAGGGCAATCATACCTTTCTTTCTATTACCTTTATGGTTGCTCTTGATGCAGTTAGAGGTCATTCTTCAACTCTGGGGATTGCTATGAATTTCATGGTAGACCTGTGTTGTCTTAAGGTGTCTTTTATTGTAATAATAGTAATGATACCTTTAATAAAAGATAGCAATATAGAGATCCTCTATACTTTATCAGATAATTTACTTGCATTTTGATAATTAGTCTTCAAGGATACTGCTTTTATTTTTACAGATAGGGAAATTGAATCTCAGAGAGATTCTGTGTAGCAGTGGTTTTCAAGTTTTTGGTCTCAGGACCCTTTATACTTTTAAAAATTATCAAGGACCCTAAAAAGTTTCAATGTATGTAGATTTTATACTTTATAGTTTAGAAATGTTTAAAATAGTGAATTCATCTGAAAATAATAACAGTCAATAACAATATCCAAGAAAATCACAAACAAATATTGACACAAAAGGTGGTACACAAATGCTCATTATCATTCATAATAGCCAAAAACACAGGAACAACTCAAAGGTTCATTATCTGATGGATAAACAAAATGCAATATATCCATCCAATGGAATAGTATTTGGCCATAAAAAGTGATAAAGTACAGCTACATGCTATAGTATGGATGAACCTTGAAAATATGCTAAGTGAAAGTGACTAGACACAAAAAACCATATAGTATATGATTTTATTTATGTGAAATGTCCAGAATAGAAAAAATACATAGAGACATAAAGTAGATTAGTTGTTGCCAGAGACTGAGGACATAGGAAAACAAGGAGTGACTATTAATAGATATACAGTTTCTTTTGGGGGTGATGAAAGTATTCTGAGATTAGTGGTGATGGTTATATAGCTTGGGAATATACTAAAAACCACCGAATTTTGTGCTTTATAATGCTTTATATATAATGCTTTCTAATGCTTTATAATGGTGAATTTTATAGTGTATATATCATTAAAAATATACACAAAAATATAATAAACACATTATATTTCAACATGTGTATTTTTATGAGGAATAACTGTATTTCCCAGACAAAAATATAATGAGGGTGGCATTGCTTTACATTTTTTACAGATCTCTTTGATGATTGCTTGATGAGATTAGAGTCTTAGGTTTGCTTCTGCATTCTATCTATTGCAATATGTTGTTTTGCTTGAACTACAGAAGAAAATCTGATCTTACACAGATATGTTGAAAAAAGGAATATTACAGTAGATAATTCAGATGATTGTGAATATTTTTCTCTCATTTTATATTAAAACTTGACATGTAGTAATTCTTAAAGTTTAGTTACAGTGTAGAATCTCAAATCCCCAAGTGATGTTGGCTAGGCTGCAGTTATTCAAAGGTCAGTCTGGGATGGGAAGTTCAAGATGGCTCATATACATGGCTGACACTTAGAGCTGGCTGTTGACTGGATGCTCAGATGACCAGAATGCCTCAGTTTCCCTCTGTGTGGCCTCTGGATGTGACTTGGTACTCTCACAGCATGGTGTCTGGATTCCAAAAGGAAATATTCATAGTGAGAAAGTAGAAGTTGTGGATCTCTTAAGGCCCACCCTCAGAAATTACAGTGTTACTTTCCCTAAATTCTGTTGGGCAAAGTTGCAGAGTAGGCCCAGACTTAAGGGCAAGAGAGATAGACTCCACTTTTTGATGGGAAGAGTGGCAAAGAATTTGAAGCTATCTGTCCTTCACTATATGACTTTTTCTGACCTCTTTGATGCCATGCCTTATGGGAGGTTAGTAAATACTATGATTGTCGTTCTTTATACTGTGGCGACTTCTGCTTTGCAAATTAACAGCATCTTAATTGGATGCTTTTGTTTGAATTATTAAAAATCTATTACCAAATGCAAAATATTTAGTGCAGTGAGAATCAAGAGTGCCTTATGGCTTTTTATTATCCACCTATCCTTCCTGTTTTTTAATTTGTGACATTATTGTTCAGTTTTGTTGTTTATATTCAATTACTTAACAATTTCTTTCAGTGCAATGCAAAAAATGTAATGTAGGTAGAATATTAAACTGTGTGTTCTAGTATGAGTCTGCCATTTCTAAATTACGTATCTGTACTTCCTGTCAGTGTTTATTCTGTAAGAGGCCCTGGTTTTGTCCTTAAGGGCTATCTATCAGCAATAGTTATAAGAAGGTACATCAGGGTTTAATTCATGTAGTTACTTAGTTATAATCTCCTTTGGAAGAAAATAAGCCAACAAAACAGTAAAAAAATGTGTTTCTTAATGTGGAGGCAAAAAAAAAAAAAGAGTAAGCAAAAAATATATATATATTTTACAACTGGCTACAATTTTCAAATTGCTTTTCACATGTCCCAAAGTTAAAGTGCTGATGAATGCCTTTCAGGTTTTCTTTTAGTTTCTTTAGGAAAGGTAATATTTTATGCAGACCCAGGTTAGAAATGCTTACTTATTATTAAGCATTTATGTAATTTGGGAATTTTGATAGTTATCAAAGCATGCTAACAGCCTCGTTCAGCTGCTCTTAGAAGTTGCTTCTGGAAATCTGCTTTGAAATTGCTTTCGAAAGCCTTATTCATGCCGTATAGAAAATTAAGCTTTTTCTCTATTGCAAAATGGCAAAGTGTCTGTAGATTGTTAGTAGGGGTATTAGGTTGGGCATGCTTGCTGTTACTGATCATGGGTAAGTAAAGCACTCTACTTCCTTAAAAGAGCAGTATCAGGGAAACTAAAGCTTGATTGACAGCTCAGCATACTGAAAAATCTTAAATTTGTTTCAAAATATTTGGTAGAAAGACATTATAGAACTTGGAACCTAGTGTACAAAATCTCTCCAGAGCATTGCTGTCAACTCTAAGTATTTGCAGTACCAAAGCATAATTGGTCACCATTACCATTTGAAATAGCAAATATCCTTACTGTGGTATAACAGGTGTCTCTCAGAAACCCTCTGGCTATTTTAGTCACATCTAAAAATCAAGGATGGGGATTTTAAGTATTCTTGAAAGGAAGATACAGAATTATGAGACATAATTTCAGTTAAATCTGTACTGGTAACTAAACTGTCATTAAGATGAGTTTTCAGATTAAATTCGAGCTAGGATATAGCTGCCACACTCTTGTACCTTATTGAATATAAAGGAAACAGCCCTAATGATTCACAGAATGATCTCAATTGCTTAATACTTTCTAAATGTCTGTAACAATCCCAGTGCATTTTCTTAAATTCTGTGAGTACTTCATATTTCCTTTGGTTCTATTTTGGTAGCTAGATGATTTCTCTGATCAGTTTTGGTGGCTGGTTCATTCTGGAGAGTTCACATTTCAATGGAGAGACTCTGTTCCTATATATAAATAATCTTGTAATTTTATGGGGGAATTTGGGAAAGATCACATCCTAGAAGAGAGGCTACACTCCTCACTTTGACTTTTTGTGTTATTTTGCCCTGTGTTAGTTCCTTCCCTCATGCCAATGCTTGCAATATCTTTTATCCACCACTTACCAGTTTTCAGTCCTCAGCTCCTGTCCCCAGGCTGCCCTACCAATCTACCTTTATTAGCCAGTTTAGCCTTTTTAAAAAAATTAAATTCAATTAGCCAACCAGATTTAACCTTTATTCATCTCTCCCTTCTTTGCATTCACAGCGTAGTTAGGGTTAATAGCATACACTGAACAGTTACCTCTTCTCTAATCCTTTCATTCTTTTATCTACTATTTTATCTAATTATCCATTCTCTTATCCAATAAACATTTATCATGTTTTTCAATGTAATTTGCAAGGCACTGTCCTTATTCCTATGGTGGAAATAAATTTGTATTCAATCTTTATCCTCAAAATGAGACACATGAAGAAATGGTCATAATACAAGGCACTATGTGTGTAATGGTGCCACTAGAATTCATTTTATTTCCCCAAATAGACTCTATCCAGTAAAAAAAGATCACTTTTAGTATGGTGATCAGGATGAAGACATGGAAAATGGGCGTTGAACTGGAGATTAAAGGATGGATGGGTAAGGTTTTACAAAGTGAAAAAGGTGGTGCGGGATGGCATTCTGGTAGAAGAAACTAATTTAGAAAACATAAGAGTGAGGAAGAATAGATTGAGTTTGGAGGATTTCAAGTCAACTCTAGTTCAGTGTTAAGTATTAAGGAGTAGTAAGAAAACATTTTTATTTTACTAGAAAAATGTCAGTATCTGCAGATCCAGAAATCTGCCTTGACTACTTCTGTAGTGTAAGTCTTAAATGTTTGTTCTGATTTCCATTTGGATATTGGTATGTTAATGATGGTCTTCATCTGGGTTACTGTTTTGTTGCATGAAAAAATTGTTCACAATGTTTAATTTTTGAAACAAACTGTTATAGGCTATCAGATATTCTTGTTTATGGATTGATTGTAAAAATGGTGAAAAAATGTAAATTCCAGAAGTCATCAAAAATAAATATGTTAAAATGAGTGTTATTTGGAACTCCGTAGTAACGAGTGAAGCTCACATTCTCTTTGTCGTAATGTGTACACACCATTTCCCCTGAGGAAAAAAATATACAAGGAACCCTATTCAGTTACCTTGTAATTTTTACTTTTTTTTAAAAAAAAGATTCATTTACTTGAGAGAGAGAAAGAGAGCATGGGGGGTGGGAAGGGGCTAAAGGAAGGGGAGAGAGATTCTTAATAAGACTCCACACTCAGCGTGGAGGGGCTCAATCTCACGGCCATGAGATCAGGACCTGAGGGGAAACCAAGAGTCGGATGCTTAACTGACTGAGCCATCCAGGCGCCTCACCTTGTAATATTTATTTTTGAGTTAATAAGTGTCCTCAGTTGGCTCATAGTTCGCTACATTGGAAGATTTTTTTATTTGATCATGAGCATACCTCTTTTGTGGAAAGTGAAAAACAAAACCAAATCTAGAGGGGAAAAATAACTTGAGGACTTTGCTCTCTTCCTTGTAATCTCATTTTACAGGAAGGTGATACCATGGCTTTTGGTTATGGATGACAGTGACCTACTATTGGTAGGCTGTGTACTTGAAGTGGTGATTGTTTCTGTTGAGACTGAGAACAACAATTATATTTTCTCATTTACACCCCTCCCCCACAAGGATCAGTGATATTTGTTGATGAGGTTTAGTGGTCCCTACCATCTTGCTTCATGGTTAGGTATCTGTTTGTACAAAGTTGTCTCCAAAATGGGAAGGAACTTTGTGATCTTGTTATTATCCTGTCACTGATGTCAGAAATAGGGACACATTCTGCAGCAAAAAAAGTATAAAACAATTCTGTAGAAATGGAATTTTATATGCAGAAACAATGTTAAAATATTTTCCATGTACACTCACTAGAATTTTAGGGGTTAATATACCATGTTTGTAAAACAAGAATATGAACCACATGAGGGAAAAAAAAAAAAAACTAATCGATTCCAAGAATTTAAAAATTACTGTCAATGTTATAGTAGTTAAAGTCTTATGTAATTATTCTGATATCTTCTATCAATTAGTGCCACATACTTCTGGAATAAATCTTTCTTTTCCATTTTAGCATCTCTGTACTTTAGTTTTTATTAGGTACTTTTTATTCCTTACAAAATGTGCTGTTTTACATTATTTTTTTCTATAAAAATAAACATAAGCAAAAACTAGAGTATTTTGGTGTAATAGCTATTCTCCTCATATTCCCTCTAAGATCCTTAAGTTGTGATGAGCCAAAAACCCCAAATCCATTATTAGAATGTTCCCCATGCCAGGTTTTTATTACTAATATGTTGTTTATTTTTAATCATCTTTTGAATTATTGACTATTTTATGGTGTCTCATAACAGCAATTTCTATTTGTTTTATATGCTTCATAGAGTAGATTTTTTTTTTTTTTGCCTCACTCCATTATATGTAATGGCTTAGCTTTGAAATCTTTGCTTGATTTAGGGGATGTTAATTTGCTTTAACACATTACTGTCTCAAATAGCTCAGGTTTTGTATGGTCTTGTAAAAACTTTATCTTGAAATGCTCTGAAAGGTGTTTTTTTATTCCTTTTTTTTAATTTTTAAAATTCCTCCTGGTATTCTTGTCACATACCAGGAAATTAAGCAGATGCTCAAATTGACTCTCCTAGATAATATTAAAATGCATAAATTCAGGTTTCAAAGCAATTGATAACTTTCACTCCCACATTATTCTTCCAATATTTTACTCCTACTCGGTGACATTTTTACCTAAGGCTTCTAGCAGCTGTTTTGCTACTTAACCTCTAGCTAATTGTTTCTTTTCCCCTCAGCCTGACTCCACAGAGTGATGGATCTGTTTTCTGTAGACTTGCCTGCAATTGTTAACTGAACCCCTAGAGTACTATGTCCTATCTTATTCTTTTCAGTTCTTCCCCAATGAGGCATGACCAAAAGATTGTTGTATCCTTGAGAGGCAAGTTCTTGGAATGGAGTGGCAGATGGATATACAAGAATCACCAGTGCAGTGCTAATGGAAATTCAGCTCCAATTAGATTTTAAAGTTGGTTGCTTCCAAAAAGTCTAGAAGTAATGTGAATAGAACTGTTTGCCCTGTTGGGATTTTAGTCCTTGCTAAGCTGTGAGGCAAGGTGGTGATGATATTGGAGGAATCCGGCTTTAGGAAATGATGATTATAATAATGATGATGGTGATGATGATAAACATTGCAGCAAATATTTATTGAACACATATTATAAATAGGAAATGAGTTAGGCCTTTTCTACAGAACTATGAGCATCTGTTGGTTGCCTTCAATGTTAGTGTATTATTTTTCTATTATTATATGACAGATCACCACAAACTTAGTGGTTTAATACAACACACATTTATTATCTTAGTTTGTGTGCATCAGGAGTCTGGACACAGCTGAGTCTGCTGTTTACAATTTCATAAGGCTACAATCAAGGTTTCATTTAGGATTGGATTCTCATCTAGAGGCTCATCCAAGAAAGGCTCTCCTTCCTTGCTTTGTGGTTGCTGGACTGAGAGCTTTATTTTTTGCGGGCTGTTGTCTAGAAGCTACCTTCAACTCCTAGAGGCCACTCTCAGTTCTTGCTATGTGGAGTTTCCCAGTATGGCCACTGACTTCCTCATAGCCATTTCTGGAAGAGAGAAAAACTCCTGCAAGACAAATGCTAAATCTTACATAATGTAATCATGTACACTAATCGTCTCCATCCCATCTTTTCCATATTCTCTTGCTTAGAAGCAAGTCACAGGTTCTGCCCATACTCAAGAGGAAAGCATCACACAAGGGTATGAACATAAGGTAATACAGATCGTGGAGTCATCTTAGGAATCTGTACACCATGCCAGAGATTGCTATATATGCCCCAGTGTCTATCCTTTTTCCCCCCAAGGAAGTAGAAAACATCTCATTGTTAAGTGGATAGATGGTCGCCTGCAATAAAGACTTCATTCTCTAAATTCCCTTTTGGCTAGATATGCCCTTGTGACCAAGTATGGCAGAATCTGGAATCTGGAGGATTTTGTGAAGTCATTCTATCAGCCTTTTAAAGATCCTTTACTCCCGACTTCTTTAATGTGAAAGAGAAATAAACTTTTATCTTGTTTAAGCCATTGTTATTTTTGGTTATTATTTTGGTTGCAGCTCAGCCTATTCTTAATTGATATTCTTTTCTAACATCTATTCTCCCCTTTTCTCTTTCCAACAGCCCTTTCCTTCCATTTTGTGGTCTATGTTTTTTCCCCCAAAGAACTTGAAATGACCCCTAGGTTCAAGTTAAGCCAATGAGAACATTCTGTCTCCTGTTCACGGGTATGGAAGTACAATGTGTGCCAGTCTACTCAGAGTGAATCTCAAAACTTTTACTGAGAAATTATGGCATATTACCTGTATGTAGCAATAATTCTGACTGATCATATTTTCCATTCCAGCCTCTGATCCTACCTTTAGAAGAAACAGACTTCACCTGACTCTTGAGCCTGTTGCTTGAGAGAGATGGCTCATGGGGCATAGAAACAAACCAAACTACTTCATTTTAACGGCTGATGTTTAGGGAATGGTCCAGCGGAAGCTTCCATACAAGTCTTGAGGTTAGAAATAACATAGAAAGAAGGTCTCTGGGAGAATTGCTCTGTCTCCCTGCCTACAACGGGATTAGTTGTGTGACTGACTCAGATGGAATTGGGGGATTCCCATTCAGTATAGATTTCTGAGACATTCATGTGAGTGGCAAGAATTGATATCCTTGTGCTTGTAGATTGATGCAGATGTCTCAAGATATTGGATTCATCCTTCCTAAATTGTGTATCAATTTCCACACTTATGGTCTTTATTTTGGGGCAAAATGGTATTGGATTTATTATTGGATCTTAAAAAATGACCAAAATGACTATTGCTCACTTTGGTAAGTTGAACAGGAGAAAGGTGTGCTTTCTTCCTCAGCTAATCTTCTGCTCTTCAGTGTTCCTTTAACTTATTCCTTTTAGTCTCATGTTGATGTTCATTTAAAAAAATGACCTCGTTCAATACCTTTCATATTCTTTATTTCAGTGTTTTCAAGATTTTAAAATATTTTTGGCCTAAACAATGAATAATTTATTAAATCCAAAGTAGATAAAATTGCCCAGCACTCTGGATACAGAATGGAAGTAAGGATTCATTATTAGTCTTACCGCAGTAGGAACTTACAGCTGAATTAGGGGGTGAGAGGTTAAATATGTGAAACAGTGAATAAAAAAGTGCTAATCATGTACGTAATCTGTTTTTAGAAGGGGAGTTACCACTACAATTATATATGCATAATAAATGAGGGTATTTGAAATGGTCAAAGATGTTTCTTGAAAGGGAGATGTGACCTATCTGAGGCTTCAACTAAAAGGAGAGTCAGAGAATTGGGGCTGCCCTGAGAATTCTTGGCATGGAACAGAGAAACTGTTCCTATACCTGGCTGAGCATCCCATCATCCTACCTTAGATCTATTGGGATAGAATCTCAGGAGTGAGGCCAGGTAGCTGTGTTAAAAACAAACTCTTTAGGTAGTTCTTTTCCAGAACTGGCATTTAGGAGTTTTTGAAGCAGAAGTTGTGCCTTGTTATTATTACAGCTGCTTGAAGATTAACTTCACAACATACTTCATGACTGAAGAACTTTCGAAAAACAAAAGGTCATGTTCATTGTTGGTTGGGGTATTAATTATATTCCTTAAAATCATATATTTGTACATGAGTTGCTATTCTCTTGATTCTTCTTAAAATTTTTTGAATCGTTTATTTGTACAAGCTTTATCAAAAAGGAAACAAGAGTCCACAAAAATAATCTTCCTTCATTCCTTTCCTTCATTCATTTATTTCGTTGACAAACATTGGATAAGGCTGGAGGCAAGGAATAATACAATTTAGAGCAGAACATTCTTCCAGCCCTAAGGAATTTTTGTAGAGATGAAATTAAACACTAATAAATATAATGCATAGAAAAAGTGCCAGAGCAGGGAACAATTACCTTTATCCATGGCAATTTGGGAATCTTTTATGGAGCATTTTGATCTTAAAATTAAAATGTGGGTAAAATGTGGGCATTTTGAAATAAGATAAAAGGTGTTCAGACAGAAGATACAGTGTGAGCAAAAGCTTCTAGGGTTTTATTTTCAAATAAAATTTGAAAGTGCACCTTAATATATATATATATACACACATACACACTTTTGAAATGTGATTCTGCTTCATTTTGATGGAATAGCCATTAAATATGCATTTTGATGGAATAGTCATTAAATATACATTTTGACAAAAAGTTGTGGCTTTCAAATGGAGAAAGGCATGCTGTTTGCTTTGTGTCAAGTGCCAGATACATGGTGAATGAGAGTCATATGATTTTGCAAATTTATAAGTATTATATGTTCATCATAAAAAAGGGAAATCTGAGAATCATATAAGTAAAATCAACCTGTTGAAAACCTTGAAGGGCAGAATATAGCAGCATAACTGAGCTGCTGCCTATACCTTCACACCAATCCATATCCTGTCAAGTTTCCACACTTGAGTACTGAATAAGTACTGCATTGTTTCTACAGAAAAATCAGATACCATTTACTATTTCTCAATTTTGGGGATGTATTTTTAATGCTTGCCTAAGCATCATTTTACTTATTTTCTCCTCACTTATTGTCTTATATATCTTAGGTTGGGTTCCCTAGAAACTGATCCTCAGATAGGAATTTTTATGTAAGCAGAAGAAATAGTGAAGGTTTGTAATGAGTCACCATGTTGCACAAGGCTTTTGTTTGAAAAATGTATTCATTGTTAGGATGTCTAATTTTGCCTTAAAAAAAAAAAAATGAGATGGGGGCGCCTGGGTGGCTCAGTTGGTTAAGCGACTGCCTTCGCCTCAGGTCATGATCCTGGAGTCCCAGGATCAAGTCCCGCATCGGGCTCCCTGCTCGGCAGGGAGTCTGCTTCTCCCTCTGACCCTCCCCCCTCTCATGTGCTCTCTCTCTCAAATAAATAAATAAAATCTTTAAAAAAAAATGAGATGATTATAAGGAAAAGTTTTGGCAGTTTCCTTAATGGCTAAGATTTATTGACCACCTAATATATTTCAGGCACTGTTGCAAAGGCTTTTTACATATTAACTCATTTAATCTTTACTACAATCCTATGAGATGTGTTCTTACTCTCCTTATTTATAGAAAGGGAACTAGAGGCACAAAGAAGTTGCCTAACCTGCTACCAAAGATCACACACTTAGTAAATGGTGGCAGATTTAGAATTTTAACTCAGGAAGTCTAATTTTAGAGCTCACATATCATGCTGCATCTTCTTAAGTTGAATAAAGATTTGGATGTGAATATGCTGTCTATTAAGAAAATGAAAGGAAAACATCAAGTATCAGGGCAGATTGAATTTTTTTGTTTAATTTCAAAATGAACTATCTGCAGATAGAAAGGCATTTATAGTTTGGTTGCCTTATAGTCTGTAAGGCAATAAACCTCACAGTGTAGGCCTATAAGAACTGCCAAGTCTTTGTGAACTCCTTTCATTTATGTGAACCCTTGATTGAGTAAAGATCAAGTACCAAAAAAGTGCTTTTTTGGATTTCCCTAAAGCAACAACATTATGAAATGAATGGTGACCAGTTGTGTTGGTCCCTTATCATTCCTTGCTCAAAAAATGACCTTTGTACCTATTGATTTCTACTTCTCTTTTTAAAAATGGGATATTTTTATTCTACCAAAGATTTAAATTGGAAAGTTATATTATCTTCCCCTTGGATCATTGTGTGTGTGTGTGTGTGTGTGTGTGTGTTATATGCTTTTTTTTTTTTTTTTTAATTCCCCATACGTATGTTAGAAGTCAGACCTGGAGAGTCTTAAAATTGGTGAGAAGTATTTATTTCTTCTCTGTTCACTGGAAGAATGTTAAACAGTCAGTAAAGGAGGTGGTAAGTAACCTAACTCTGATTCCAAAGTCCCTTTCAGTGGAGAGTTGGAGCCACTTACTTGTCTTTTATTTATGGTAAAGGCACAGAACATGCTGAGTGTGAATTGAACTTCACAGAGAGCTTATCTTTTCAATTTTCTTGATTTAGAATACCATAGTTTTGCTCTGGGACATTTTTACCATAAAACCTATCTATTTTCATGACTACCTCAAATCCTATCCCAGCAGCCATTTCTCACTGGAAATGCCCAAGGCCTCAGGAAACAAGCATGGACGGAAGGGATCAGTGGATCTTTCTTCTGCCTAAATCTGGCTACAGAGAGATCTTGCAGGCTTCCACCATACTCCAGAGACCTTGCTTTCCTGAGGTGGAATGGTAACATCACCAGTAGTCTCACCCCTCAAATCCTCTCTGGAAAGCCACAATGGTGATCAATGTTCAGAAGAGAAAAGTCACCTTCAAGGTGTAAGACTTCATAGCTACTTCAACTCCTCTTGGCTCTAGTTGGCTTTCATTCATTGATGAGACAGATTGTGATCAGGATAGACATCTTCCATGTACTTTCCAATCACTGAAATTCCCTCTTCCTGATTCTACCATGTGAGGAGCCTTTCAGCTGACCCGTTTCCTATAGAACTGGTACTTACTATGCATTAAATATTTCTTTTTAAAGTTCATAGACTTTCACTTCAGTGCAGTTCCAGATATTTTTTTAATCATTCAAGTCTTCCTGAGACCCCTCCTACTCCCTCCATTCCACAGCTTCCAATGTATTTAACAGCATATTCAGCAAAACAAAATTTCCCATTACAGTCATACAGGGGCTTATTCATAAAATGCATTGGGGCTCTTCTAATGAAGGATAGGGGCCAGCTATGTCATGGTCCCTTCTATGATTCTTTTGTATGAATTCAACATCTACGCTGATGCCCCTTGAAATACTGTGACCTTTTAGCTTTATAACTCCAGTCTTTTATCATTTACCAGAATGACCATGTTTTGAGTCTCTTCATTATTCTGTACCACTTTATTTCTAAGATAAAGAAATGGGAATTCCTTCATTATGCCTGAGACCTTTCCTATTCTGTTACTACTTTTGAATGTGAACTTTTATGTCATCATCCTTTGGGTTAAAAAAAATGACCATTATTCGTAATAGAAATGACTTCCAGATTATTTTTCACTGTGGCTGCCTATCCTTGGATACTCTCTTAAAAAGTTCATCTGAACTGAACATAATATTCCAAACATGTTTTACCCAGCCCAGAGCAGATTAGGTTGCTTCCTTTTTGATGTGTGGATTATAATTTCCCAAATTCAAGTGAATATCCATTCTATAGCCAGAGGGAAGTTAGTGATTATCTAATGAAGGCCAACCACTACTTTTTTTAAAGAAGTCTAATATTGTATTAGAATATTTAGTAGACATGGCATGCCTATGGCTCAGAGTGAAATTGTGGTCAACCAGCCTCCCTCCCCCTCACCTTGTTTGGTTTATCTGTTTATTCAGATCATTGTACATTCTGCCACATGATCCCCTCGCATTTCACGCTAACTTTTTATTTCAGTTCCTTGATTCAGTTCATACCCCAAAGTCCATTATGTTAAGAACTCTCCATTATCCTTTCTTTTTCTTTTTTTAAAAAAATTTAAATTCAATTAATTAACAAAATATTACTTATTTCAGGGGTACAGGTCTGTGATTCATCAATCTTATAAAATACCCAGTGCTCATTACAACACATACCCTCCCCAGTGTCTATCACCCAATTACCCCATCCTCTCAACGCCCTCCCCTCCAGCAACCCTCGGATTGTTTCCTAAGATTAAGAGTCTCTTATGGTTTGTCTCCCTCTCTGGTTTCCCCTTGTTTTATTTTTCCCTGTCTTCCTCTATGATCCTCTGCCTTGTTTCTTAAATTCCACATATCAGTGAGATCATATGATAATTGTCTTTCTCTGATTGACTTATTTTGCTTAACATAATACCCCTAGTTCCATCCACATCATTGCAAATGGCAAGATTTTGTTTTTTTTGATGGCTGTGTAATATTCCACTGTTCCATTATCCTTGCTTTACAATCACTGTCCTAGTGCTTGGTCAATCCAGTTATCTATAGACATACCTTGGAGATACTGCAGCTTCAGTTCCAGATTACCACAATAAAGCAAATATTGCAATAAAGTGAGTCAAATAAATTTTTTGGTTTCCCAGTTCATATAAAAGTTATGTTTACACTATACTGCAGTCTATTGTGCAATAGCATTAGGTCAAGAAACAATGTATATACCTTAATTAAAATATACTTTATTACCAAAAAATGCTAACCATCATCCAAGATTTCAGCAAGTCATAATCTTTTTGCTGGTGGAGGCTCTTTCCTTGATGTTGGTGGCTGCTGACTGATCAGGATGGTGGTTGCTGAGGGTTGGGGTGGCTATGGCAATTTCTTAAAATATGACAACAAGGAAGTTTGCCACATTGTTCGACTCTTCCTTTCACAATGATTTCTCTGTAGCATGTGATCCTGTTTGATAGCATTTTACCCATAGGAGAATATTTTTCAAAATTGGAGTCCATCCTCTCCACCATGCCACTGCTTTGTCAAATAAGTTTATTTCATATTCTGAATCCTTTCTTGTCATTTCAACAGTCTTCACAGCATTTTTACTGGGAATAGATTCCATTTCAAAATCACTTTCTTGCTCATCCATAAGAAGCAATTCCTCATCCATTCAAGGTATTTCATGAGATTGCAACAATTTAGTCACATCCTGAGACTACACCTGCAGTTCTTTTGGCATTTCCATTACATCTACAATTCCCCCACTGAAGTCCTGAACCCCGCCATGTCATCGTTTGGAATCAGCGTCTTACAAACTCCTGTTCATGTTGATATTTTGACCTTTTCCAATGAATTACAAATATTCTTAATGGCATCTAGAATGGTGAATCCTTTCTAGCAGGTTTTGAATTTACTTTGCCCAGATACATCAAAAGAATTAGTATCTGTGGCAGCTATATAGCCTTATGAAATGTAGTTTTAAATAATAAGACTTGACCTGTACCTCTGAAACAAATAATACATTATATGTTAAAAAAAAAAAAAAAGATAGTAGGAAGGGAGAAATGAAGGGGGGGAAATCGGTGGGGGAGACAAACCATGAGAGACGATGGACTCTGAGAAACAAACTGAGGGTTCTAGAGGGGAGGGGGGTGGGGGATGGGTTAGCCTGGTGATGGGTATTAAAGAGGGCACGTTCTGCATGGAGCACTGGGTGTTATTTGCAAACAATGAATCATGGAACACTACATCAAAAACTAATGATGTAATGTATGGTGATTAACATAACATAATAAAAATATATAAAAATAATACTATAGTAAAAAATACTAAAAAATTTAAAAAAAGACTTGAAAGTCAAAATTACTCCCTGATCCAGGGGCTGCAGAATGGATGTTATGTTAGCAGGCATCAAAACAACAATAATCTCATTGTCCATTTCCATTAGAGCTCTTGGGTGACAAGGTGAATTGTCAAGGAGCACTAATATTTTGGAAGGACTCTTTTTCTGAGCAGCTCAACTGTGGGTCTAAAATATTCAGTAAACCTAATTGTAAACAGATGTACTTTCATCCAGCACATGTTGTTCCATTGACAGAGCACAGGCAGAGTAGACTTAGCATCATTCTTAAGGGTCCTAGGGTTTTCAGAATGGTAAATGAGCACTGGCTTCAACTTAAAGTTACCAGCTACATTATCCCCTAACAGCATGTTAGCCTGTCCTTTGAAACTTTGAAGCTAGGCATTGACTTCTCCTCTGTAGCTATGAAAGTCCTGGCATCTTCTTCCAGTAGAAAGCTGTTTCTTCAAGATTTTCAATGGTTAGTGTAGCCACCTTCATTAATTATTTTAACTAGATCTTCTGGATAACTTACTGCATCTTCAACCTCATTACTTGCTGCTTCTCCTTGCACTTTTATGTTATGGAGACGGCTTCTTTCCTTAAATTTCATGCACCAGCCTTTGTGAGCTTCAAACTTTTCTTCTGCAGCTTCTTCACCTCTTTTAGCCTTCATAGAATTAAAGAGAGATAGGGCTTTGCTGGATTAGGCTTTGGCTTAAGGGGATGTTGTGTCTAGTTTGATCTTTTATCCAGACCACTAAAACTTTCTTCATGTCATAAGTAAAGCTGTTTCACCTTTTAATTTGTGTGTTCACTGGGGTAGCACTTTTACTTTCCTACAAGAACTTTTCTTTTGTATTCACAGCTTGGCTGACACATGAGGCCAAGCTTGTGGTCTGTCTTGGCTTTTGGCATGCCTTCCTTCCTATGTTTAATCATTTTTAGCTTTTGATTTAAGATGAGACATATGTGACTGTTCCCTCACTTGAACACTCAGAGGCCATTGTAGGGTTATTAATTGGTCTAACTTCAATATTGTGTCTCAGGGAATAGGGAGGCCTGAGGGGAGAGGGAGAGAGAGAAGGGATAGGCTGGTCGGTGGAGCAGTCAGAACACACGTTTGTGATTAAGTTTGCCATCTTATATTGGTACGGTTCATGAAACCCCTGAATAATTATAAAAGTAACATCAGAGATCACTATCACAGATCACCATAAAAATATAGTAATGAAAATTTTAAAATATTATAAGAATTATCAAAATGTGACAGAGAAACGTGAAGTGAGCAAATGCTGTTGGAAAAATGGCTCTGATAGCCTTGTTCAAGGCAGGCTTGCCATAAACCTTCAATTTATGAAAACCACAAATCTATGAAGTGCAATAAAGCAAAGAGCAATAAAATGAGGTAGGCCTAGATCTCTTCCACAACTACCCCAGGCTGCTGAGCAGTGCTGCTGAAAATCACACAGCTGTGTGGGTTGGTGGTGGTGGTTCTTCTTTGTAAATATGATCTAGTATCTTTGCTAGTTTTCAGCACCATTATTTATTTAGACCTTATTAGCTGCCCATATTTTTCTCTTAGACTCCAAGCATGCTCCTCCCTCTGGGTCTTTGAACTTGTGATGACCTCTAATGCTCTTCCACTGCATCAGTAATTTTTATTCTTGACTACACATTAGAATCAATGGGGAGTTTCAAAAAATTATTTTGCCCAGGCCATACCCTAAACCAATTCAGAAAAACCACGGGGTAGGACCTAGGAATTACTTTTGTTTTAAAAGATTCCTAAGTGATGCAAGTGTACAGTGAGGTTTAAAGCTACTGCCATCTATAGATGCATGCTTTGCTTTCTCAGTTTAATTTGTTTTATGCTCAAATTATCACCTCCTTAATGAGGATTTTTCCTGTCCATTCTATCTAAAATATAGGCCTCTTTCACCCTCTATTTCCTTTCCCTACCTTATTTTTCTATACCACATGTATCATTTACCAGGTCAGTTGTTGTAGCCAATTTTATCATTGTCTGCACTTTCCTCACTGGATTGTAAGCTTTATGGGGGCTTCATATACACATTATCATGCACATATTACATAACATACTATTAATGGTAATTGGAACCAGAGGAATGGATGAGACTGCTTTGAAAAGGTACATATATAGAGAGAAGAGGAAATAGAACAGAACACCAAGAAACTACAACATTTATGGAATCAACAGGATTACTTCTCTTAGTTGTTGTTGTTGTTGTTGTTGTTTTTCCATTGCTGCATTCCATCCATGTTAGGACCTCTCATACTATTTATCAAAGAGTTGTTGAATGGAATTCCCCAGTGTGGCTAACCCCAAATTCTACCATTTTTTCTCTAACTCCTTTCTAACCATGCTTTTTCACTCTTACAACATGACTTTGCTTCTCAAATAGCAGGCAACAATTACATATTATCAATGATTGGAACCAGAAAAATGGATCAAACCCTAGGAGAGTGTGTATGTAGAAAATAGGGCCTAGGGCGCCTGGGTGGCTCAGTCATTAAGCGTCTGCCTTCGGCTCAGGTCATGATCCCAGGGTCCCGGGATCGAGTCCCGCATCTGCCTTCAGCTCAGGTCATGATCCCAGGGTCCTGGGATCGAGTCCCACATCAGGCTCCCTGCTTGGCGGGAAGCCTGCTTCTCCCTCTCCCACTCCCCCTGCTTGTGTTCCTGCTCTCACTATCTCTCTCTGTCAAATAAATAAATAAAATCTTTAAAAAAAAAAAGAAAGAAAATAGGGCCTAGAACAGAATCCCAAGGAACTACAACATTCAGGGAATTGGTGGAGTCACCCCATTTCTGTCTCCTTGGGCCTCTCTCTCTCTCTGCTAAGGTTTAAGTGGTTGCTGTTGTCCAAGATTCAATTCATGGCTTTTAACTATTTTTTCCCATATAATCTTCTAGACCCATCTCATTTGTACCCCTGGCTTCAATGAGAACCTATGATAGATTCTCCTAAATCTTTATCTCAGGGCATATACCTGTCCCAAATGTCAGACTCTATGTGTACAGTGGATCATGGGATATCTTCACCTTCAATCCCAAATTTTCTTGGACTCTCCCAGTGGGAGTCAGGTAATACTTCTGTTTTTCTTTGTCATGTATTCATTTCCCTATTGTGGCACTTTTCACATTGCAGCATAATTATTTATTCCCCTATCTCCTTTACTAGGTCATAAATTTCTTGAGGAAACACTGTTTCTTTATTTGTATATTGCCGAAGATTTGCAATCTAGCACATAGTAATAACTTTGCATATGAATGTATGAATTTAAAATCTACTTCTGTCATTAAACATCTTATTTCTACCTCTAATATACAATTCTTGGGAGGTTTTATGTCATTATTGAAGTTATTGATGAAAAGTATGAAAAATTTCAGTTTGAGGACAGAGTCCTGTGATGTGCTGTTAGAGACCTCTCTCCAGACGTTGGTGATCAATTTTTGGGCTTTGTTATTCAGTCCACTAATAACATTACTGTGCAGCCTGTGATTCTCTGTTCTGGTTCTGGAGGATATAATTAAAAATTGTTAGATGCTTTCTGAAATCATGATCAAATATACATTACATAGGAGTGCACCTCAAAATAACACAAATTTTTTTTTTTAAAGATTTTATTTATTTATTTGAGACAGAGAGAATGAGAGACACAGAGAGCACATGAGAGGGGGGAGGGCCAGAGGGAGAAGCAGGCTCCCTGCCGAGCAGGGAGCCCGATGCGGGACTCGATCCCGGGACTCCAAGATCATGACCTGAGCCGAAGGCAGTCGCTTAACCAACTGAGCCACCCAGGCGCCCAAAATAACACAAATTTTGACATAAGGCAATTGACAGTTGATATTTGAAGTGTCTGAAGTGGTCTTGAAGCCAGCACCTCATTATCAAGCAGGGATAAACTAAAACTCTTATTTTCTAGGGGAGAGGAAAAGTTATAGGGGAGAGCAAAATAGCAGGCATCTAGGTCTTAAAGAGCAGAGAAGCCGAGAGTGAACATGTCCCTAATATTCTCTCCTCCCAATCTCCTCAGATTGGGTTAACAAAATGAAGTTCAATTAAATAGGAGGCCCTTGAATCGTTGCTGCTCCCCCAGAAGTGCCAGTTAGCCCAAGTTCCACTACCCCTTGGATATTTGAGCTAGAGGGGCAAAGGCCACTAACTGGTATACCAAACCATACCTGAACGCAAATCAGATATTGATTGCTGTAGCTGGAACCTAAGTATTCTGTCCTACTCAAAGTGTGGTCCATGGATCTCACACACGTACACATGATACTGACCCTTGACAGGAAAGGAAGGGGATTTTTATAATCAGAGAGGGAAATAAACCACAATATACAAGTTAGGGAAGACATTGATAGTTGCTTATCATGAATTTGAAAATTTTAGCATAATTTGAAAATGAGATGTCCTCCTTATTGATGTAATAAAGTTGACCTAAAATTTGAAGTCTTTTTTTTTTTTTTTTTAAATTTGAAGTCTTAATATTGATTCAAGAGCCAAAGAGACCTCTGGTTGTATGGTCCTGAATTTTGGTTGAGGAATGTGAAAGACAGTTGAATCTTGTCCTAAACTGATAACATGGGTCGATGAAAGACAGGCAGTTTACCTTTTAGGTTTTCTTCACTATAGCTTTGATCAAGAAATTTGGCTTTTTTTTTTTTTAACTTTCTTTTTTATTTTATTTTTATTTAATTAATTAATTTATTTAAAAAGATTTTATTTATTTATTTGACAGAAACACAGCGAGAGAGGGAACACAAGCAGAGGGGGTAGGAGAGGGAGAAGCAGGCTCTCCGCTGAGCAGGGAGCCCCTTGAGGGGCTTGATCCCAGGACCCTGAGATCATGACCTGAGCTGAAGGCAGACACTTAACGACTGAGCCACCCAGGCGCCCTATTTTATTTTTAAAAATAAACGAGGATGATATGGGCTTCATCTATTCACTTTTTCTTTAAATAAAATTTTAGTAATTATTCAGTTATTTTAATTGATTTGAGAAACTGTTGTTTGGACATAGTCTAGGATAGTTGTCAAGTTTTCTTTTTAGAGCTGTGAAATTTGACTTTAGTAAGTTAATATGTTAGAAGATCACAAAACAATTAGCTAGGAAGAGAATGAAGATTTTCCAGCTTTCAGAAGACACCCTGTTTATTAAGCCTTATATTGCCATGAACTCAGCAAGAACTTTAAGCATTACCAATGCTCTTTGAAATTTCTTGGACAAATTTTCTTATTTAACTGCTTCTGCTGATACATTTTGGTAAATTATTTTGTCACTAGTATCCATTTCTAATTTTTTCTAACAATTGAGTTATAGCTCAGAGAATGTCATAGGTGGTGGAAGGGTAGGGATTATTTGTCATGACAGTTGATGAACTATTTTGGTTGATTTTACTGAAAGTTAAAGTCATCTATGTTCATCTGGAAAGCAAGCAATTTTGACAATTAAGTCTTACAAGCTGTGAATGTTACATCTAGCTCTTCCAACTATAATGTGTTGATTAGAGCTGTTTCATGAATCCTTCTCAGGAACAGCCCGAGTGTTATATACTGCTTAGGAAGAAAATACCGTCCGTGTATTTGCCATCACAATGTGCTGATTGGGGCAGCTTGCCCAGAGCTAAACTTGCTATAATAAAAACTTCTGGACTGGAACATGGTGATGGCATTTATGTTATTTGCCTCCTAAGTTGTTTCTGCACTATATAAACCCAGTGTAAACAGCTCTCAGTTTGAGAACCTTAGAGCGCTCTGTCACTATGCACTGCTGAGTTCTCTTGTGTTGAATCATTGAAGAATATGTTAGCTGAAGTCTTGCAGTGAACAGTGGAATCTGGATCTTAAGCAGCTGAAGGCGCTGGATTAAAATGGCTTGTATCTTTTGACTTAGTCCACATCATTGTATGGAACTCACTTTGATAGATGCCTTTCTCTGAGGGTGTAACTATTTTTAAACCACTCATAGTGAACTCCTTGCCTTATGGATCCTTATTGCCTTCTACAATAGCATTAAGTCAGAGAACTTAGACTTAACCTTATCAGCATGGTGCCCAAGAAAATTTGAAAAAGGCTCAAGGGAAAATGACTAGACCCATTTTATAAATGCAGTATCCCTTAAGAAATCCATTGTAGATTAGCTGTAGGAAGTCCTCATGTTTGTCTGCATGGGAGGCTGCACAGATCTCCTGCACAGATTCCAAGGTCTGTCTACAATTGTCCCTTTTTAAATTTGTAATAACAGTGCCTTCCAATGCTTCCTAAAGGAACTGGTTGTGGAGATAGGCCAAAACTAAAGAGAGAATAGGAAAGAATACAGATGGAAGGAGTGGGAAATTTGGGATAGAAAGGGTAAGGGATGAGTAATGAAAGCCTTGTCAGGGGTTAGGTCCTATACTTGTAACAACAATCCCGTGGAAAAGTTGGCTCTCCTTTTCCTCAGAGAGGATCAGCATTTTTTATTTGCCAGCCTTCACTAGGTTTCCAGTGTGTTTTTGGATCAAACACCAGATGAATAGGAGTTCTTTTATCACTATCAGTGAAACTGTTACATCACTTAGCATTGCTAGCTACGATGAACCATCTTTTCGAAGGCCTACATTTGGAAGTAGCACATGGAATTTCAGCCCTTGTATTATTATTTCTTCTTGTATTATTTGTTATTATGAGGAAGACCTATGACAGATTTTCTTTGAGGGAGAACATGATACAGCCTCTTCAAAGTTTTTAAATGGCCTTACTAATAAATTTGATCCCTCAGATAATATCCTTAAGTAAAGGAATTACCTTCCCTAGTAATAAAAAGAATACAGTCCTTTTTTTTTTTTTTTTTAAATTAGGAACTTTGAGAAGTCAGAAAAGTAAAAAGAAAAAAAAATCCACCTATCATCTCACCACTCAGCAATGATCACTCAGGAGTAGTTAGGAGTCCTAAGTGGCCTTTTATTTTCCTAAGTCTTGGGGCAGTAGATAACTGAAAAACCTGAAGTATTGTGCCTGCTTCCTTGGGTCATATTTTAAGTAATACCAATAGATGCTTTACTTTAGCTCATGCTCCTATGGATCAGTAATATTTGAATAGCTATAATGACTACATGTAGGTTTATTTTATTCCAAATTCATGCATGTAGTTAGCAATTCCATAATGAGGAGATTTTAGAGAACTACATAATGATTTCACTGTTTTACATCTCCACTTACTACGTTGGATCTCAAACAGTAATAATTCTTGACCACAAGATGTACATGGCTATTTATACAAATATGTGTGCCTATTTGTACAAATAAGATGTACAAAACTATTTATACTTGTGTTTCTACTAGGAGGTAGATTCCAGATCTTTCAATTGTAAAAGTTGCTCATAGTTTGAGCATGTACATGGTGTATGTTTGGGGTGGGTGTGGAGGCTTTGGAAAATGGAAACTCATTTCCTTTTATCATTTTCTTGAAAAAAAATGCAGATCCAAGTTTGTGCTAATTCTACTAATAAGAGATAAACTACTTTGTTTCTAAAGACTAATGTTCAGAAGGGTCAAGGAAAAAATGGTTATACCCTTTAAATTATTTTTGCTGTGAATTTGTTATTTGAATGTTTTTCAGTCATTAGCATTTTAAGCTCATTAGCAATGGCAGCAGTGTCATAAATAACTATAACAGACTTCTTGAAGAACCAGACTTCTTGACCAATAGGACCGTTGCCCCAGTACTTTTTGAACTCCTCAGGACAAATGGTATCATATAATTATGTGTATCTTTGCCAAGTATATTTCCTTTCTTTCTGTTTGCCACTCTCATGTCCCAAATGATGTTAATTTTTAAGAAGTTGTCTGTTTTTCAATTACTTTTCATATACCGTTTTGTGAATTGTACTGTAATATATGCTCCATGAATATTTTGTATTAATAAATACTCAACAAAATATTTGTTGAATAAAAAAATCTTTTTAACATTCCCATTTCCTTTACATAGTACTTGTAAAACAATAATTCTGTTCAGTGGGTGTGACTGCTTAATATTCTTAGGTTCGGCGGTTAGATGCAGCTTCAACTAAGGCAGGGTTTTTGAGCCTGCCAAAGTAACCTATACCTGGGAAGCTGATTGTAGATACAGATTCCAAGGCCACACCCCAGACCTGCTCAGTCACAATCTGTGGGTGATTTGTATCATCAGACAAGTCTGGGAAACCTGAAACTAGGGAGTCCGTACTACGAGCTTGATTAATGTATAATCACATATTGGTATATAGGAAGGATTCCCTGATGTGAATTAATAGTGTTCATTTCTAATGCTGGTCTACCAAATACCAGGAGAGAAAATTGCTCTGATATGCTCTTTATATTTCAGCTTCTATGAAACTTTGTTGAAGTAATTTTTGAAATTATTTATTGGGTGCTTACCATGTTCAAAGCCCTCTTCTAATCTTTTTTCATATATTTACTAATCCTAATAGAGGGAGGTGAAATAACTTAGGTACCAAACAAGTAAATAATCCAGTACCAAACAAGTGACAAGTGAGAAAGCTTGGCTTTGAACCTAAGAAGTTGAATTTCAGAATTTATACAATTAACCCTATGGCCTATAGACTCTAAATGCTGTGTACTTAACTAATGTATCAGGCACTACTGTACTAAGCACTTTAAAGTATAAGCACATATACTTTAAAATCATTTACCACTTCCGTAAAGTAGGGTTAAAAAAGGCGAGTTTAGAGATTAAGTAATTTGCCCAGAGTTACCCTGCTAGTAAGTGGTAGAACCAGTGTGGTTTGAACCAGGGTTGGCACAACTCCAGAATTCTGCACTCTTAACCATTACCCTATATGCAAGAATGACATGTTTGAATATGCTGATATCTTGTCATCTCTTCAGCATTTTGCACAAAAAATAGTAGTTACTGGGGGGTTTCTAGAAGGTAATTATATAACACTTTAATGTCTATATTAAATAATGTCTACATTTAACATCCACATTAAAACACTTAAGTGTCAGCATTAAATTTTAGAAAAAATTCTGAAATATATTATAGAATTTCTTGTCCCAGAAAGATTTTTAAAGAAGAAGTTGATTACTCTGTAATCTGCTACAGAGTGGCTGAAAGTAGAGCACGGGATTAAGGTACTTTTAAGAGATTCTTAACTGTGTATTTCTTAATATTTAAAGATATTATAGTTGGTGGATACTTAGGTATTTTGTGCACATTTGGAAAAAAGTTACACTTAATTTCCTTCATTTGAGCATTAACTATTTCACACATGTGGTTTTGTCACAAGTAAATGTTTTCCTTTAGAAATGACTTATAAATTTATGCATTCATTGAAGAGTTAGCTTGAACCTCTTCTCTTTTTCCCTCTTATTTGTCCCCAAATGAAAATGAAGTGTTAATTGGTTTTAATGGCTCCTACTGCTACCTCTGTCTGGGATTTCTAAGGAAAGGTGAAGAATTGGAATAGAACTTGTGAAATTTGTCTGGGGAGGTGAGAAAGTTTAATGTGCTTGTGAATCAGCACACTTCTTCTAGGTAATACTATTGTATGTAACAAATATTGAAATTTAATTTTCACTCTTAGACCTAACCCTTTAAATATATTAGTTAACATTCAAAGAGGAATTTTCTGAAGAAATATGTTAACTAAATGCCTGTACCTAGAAAAGATCAACACCTGATAAACCAGGAAATAAGAATCTCTTGTTTAAACGTGTTTATAAAACCAAAGAAAAAACCTCTCTCTCCTTCTCCCTTAAATTAAGAGCAAGGCCATGCTAATTTGGATTCACAACTAGAAGGGACTAGCCTGGATTATGCAATTTACTGTCACACTTAAACAGAAGACTGTAGTCGCCAGAGACATGTATCTGGCTGCTATCACTCTCTTTCCCAATAAAAATGATTCCCACCAGCCCGGGCTAATTCATCTGAAACATTGTCCCTGGTGCTCGTACACTGATACACTTTAGTAACTCTGTAACTTCATTTAACAAGTAGCCATCTAGATATTTGTTCTTATGCAACACAAATTTTTATTGAGATTCCGGAAAATATAAAGAAGCTTTAAAATAACAAATCTTGGGCACCTGGGTGGCTCAGTTGGTTAAGCGACTGCCTTCGGCTCAGGTCATGATCCTGGAGTCCCTGGATCGAGTCCCGCATCGGGTTCCCTGCTTGGCGGGGAGTCTGCTTCTCCCTCTCCCACTCCCCCTGCTTGTGTTCCCTCTCTCGCTGTGTCTTTCTCTGTCAAATAAATAAATAAAATCTTAAAAATAAATAAATAAATAAATAAATAAATAACAAATCTTTAAAAAAAAATTTTTACTCCTTCCACTTTTAGCAGTTGACATTCCTACTTGTTCTTTTACCACAGGGTAGCAGGGTAATATAATGAGCCTAGTTCTGTGTTGGGGAGAGCAAGAAAGGTGTGCCTTTGTTAGTATTTGCTTCTGTAAAATCAGTGCAGGGTTCAGAGGAAAATAGAAATGCAGAGAAAGTCTGTTGATCTTCCCCACTTTCCTTTTTTTTTTTTTTGTCACCCTGTGTTCAAATGATAGTTCTAATATCAGATACTGGGCAAATATTTTTTCATCATCAAAGGTGAAAAGAAAATTTAGTGGGTATTTGCTAAGAGTCAGGCATGAGTTAAGTGCTGCATTTGAAATATGTAATTTATTCCTTACAATTAGAGAGGCACTATTATTATCCTATTTCACAGAAGGTGAAACTGAGGCTTAGCAAGATTGGCTAAATCGCCGAAGGCCATACCCCAAGTAAGTGGCAGAAACTGGATGCAAACCCAGATCTGTGTGATTCAAAGACAGTGCTCTTAATCATCATCTCAAGTATCAATTAATAGAGTGTTCTAGTATATTTTGTTTTTACATACTTGGAGTGAGTCAGCATGTCACAAGGAAGAGAGCAACATAAAAAAGATCTGGGGTTATTAAGATCCTTGCCTTTGGATTCGAGTTGTTTTTTCATAGTCTTAATTTTACCATTTATATTGGTTATTGGGTGAATTGCTTAATCTGTTTGAACCTCAGTGTCTTTTGTGAACTGGGGGGTAAAAGGTGTAGAGTACTTAGTAAATGCTCTACATGAGTTATCATGAAGATGGTGATAATACTCCACATTCATAGAATGGTTTACAGTTTATGAAGAGCTTTCACAAAGTGATACAACCCTTTGAAGCTCATTCATCTTTTTTTCGTTCATTTAACAATTTTTTTTTTTTTTTTGAGTGTCTGCTAGGTGCCAAGAATTGTTCTACAGGTTGGAGGGATTTAGGTGAAACAGCAGGAGAAAAAAGTTCCTTGCCTTCATGGGGTTTACATTTTAATGGGGGATAGGGATAATAATACATAAGTAAAAATATTTAGCATATTAGAAGATAATAGTAACAATAAAGGGAATATTTAACTCTCAGACAGTGAATGCTGTGAGTCATGTATATAATACAGTAGTTAGAAGCATATTGTGACTCACCGAGTAGCTACATGTTTTTCCATTATGGACTTTTTAAAAACTGTAAACCAGTTATAGTTCAACTACAAACTTTTGTTTTTGAATTAGTATTGTTTTAAAACAATGAAGGGATTAATTTTAAAATTTGTTAGTACATATCACCAAAGTTCATGAAATCTCATCTAGCTAGCTCTAAGATTCTATGAACATGGAATTAAATGTAGATCTCTAATACCTTGTCTGTATACTTAACAGTATATGCTGAATTCTAATAATTCAAAGATTATTTTAAAACAAATAATTATTGAAAACCATCAAATAATCTTGGCATTTCTTTACCATTGTAGGCTAATCAGCAGTACTCATGGGTTGTGTTTCTCAAATTCATCACCAAGCCTGGCAAACAGGTGATCTGGCACTTCCATTCTGGCTCTTAGAAGACATAAAGGGATCATTAGGAGGTGTTGTAGTGAACCCAAACATTAAGATGTATCTGCC
Organism: Neomonachus schauinslandi; assembly: GCF_002201575.2. Taxonomy (NCBI): domain Eukaryota; kingdom Metazoa; phylum Chordata; class Mammalia; order Carnivora; family Phocidae; genus Neomonachus; species Neomonachus schauinslandi. Next base: position 98,740,473 of record NC_058412.1, on the reverse strand, counting down.
AACTATGAGTTTAAGTTTATTGAAAGCTGCAGGAAAGACAAGTGCTATTCTCAGGGTTGCTTACAGCTATTAACTACTGACCTCCAGAAGTTATCATTTAGCATTATGGGGCAGAGGTCTATAAGCCTTGGGGGGGGAAATTCACATTTGCCCCATTAAAATGTTTTGAGATTTAATCTTAAAAATGTTTTCTAGTTGTTATCTCAGTAAAAGGAAATAGTTTTTTTGGACCAAGTCCTTTTTTTTTTTTTTTTTTTTTTTAGTTATTAAGGAATGTTTCTGCTCACTATTTAAAGAGAATGGTTAAGAGCTCATGCTTCAGGATCAGACAGAATCCTTGTTCCACTAGCTAACTATATAAATCTAAGAAGGATTCCATTACAGTTCCAAAATACATTTGGCATCTTTTCCATATTACTCATTCTCTATATAATGGCTAGTGACCTTATTGCAATTGAAATTTGATAGTATAATCCACACACATCTTTCTCCTCCTCCTTCTCCCCTGCTCCCACCTGTTAAAAACCCTCCAATGGCTTTCTCTTTCACTAAAATGAAGTCCAGACTCCTTATCTTGGCTTTGGCCTGCAAGACCCTGCATGTTCTGATATGGGACTGCTTCTCTGAACTCACTTCTGTCTTGCTGCCTGAGCTTGAGCCCCCTGACATTTTTTCAATCCTTAAACTCACTAAGATGATTACCTACTCGAGACTTGAACACATCCCCTCTTCTGTGCTCAGGGCGCTCTTTACCTTATTTTTCGCGTAGCTTACACTTTATCCCCAAGGTCTTAGGCTTTTCTTTACCACCCAGTCTAAATAGGGTCTCCTGTTTTGCTCATTTGTAGCATCATGTTTTTCTCTTCTGAGGCACCTGTCACAACTTTTCACTTTATATTCATTTGGTTTTTGGTTAGTATCTGAGTCCCTACGTCTCCAACCATAGTCTCGGTATCTTTTTGGTTCAGTGCTGTATACCCAGCCCCAAGCACAGTTATTGAATGGGTACTCAGTAAATCATAGTTAATGTTGAATGAATAAAATATCTCCATGACCTTTCAAAGCCTTAATTTACTCATCTGAGAAATGCAGATAGTAATTCTTCTCTGTAAAGTTACTGTGTGAATTAAATGAGATTAAATATATATAAATACTTAGCCCTGTGCTTGACAGAGTCCTCAACCAAGGGGAGGGTCTGCAGTGGCCCCAGATCAGCAGACAGTCATTAAGCCCACGGTATGGGTAAGACATTGCTAATGTTTATAGAACATATTTTATAAGATAATTTTGTTAGATTTTTGTTTTACTTAGTCTTCATTTCCCCCCCCCCTTTTATTAACATTGGTCTTCATATCTAGGAAATTTAAAATGTGGAATTCCAGCAGTGATTCCATGCTTTCTAATGGAATAGTGATATGAACTAGCCTCAGCTTTGTAATGTCACAATTATCAGAGCTGTGATGTATATTCAGAAGGGTAATTACTTTGGGTAGTAATTTCCTAGACTACCCCCTGCCCCCGCCCTGCCCCAGCCAGCTGGCCTTGAAAAAGCACCACTGCTTTTATGTGTGCACACAATCAGTCTGTAAAATCCCATTATCCCCAACTTCCACACCCCTGTGGCTGCATGCTTCCTTTTGAAGCCTCGCAAAAAGGGAAAAAAACAAACAAACAAAAAGCCAACTTTCAAGTCAGCCCTAAAGTTCATTTCTAATCTCATTTTACCCAAATAATATAAAAATGAGATAGGGGATAGGAAGTGGGAGGGGTCCATAATGTGCTTTGCTTACCTGTTCGCCTGGGATCCTATGATACTTGTGGGAAAGATTGATAAAACTAGGAAATACTTCTTCAGTGTATATTTTGAGATAAAGTGAGATTTTATTCCGTTTTGAGTTCAAAGAATAGAGCAAGGTTAATTTGGTTATTCTAGTTCTTTGTCTTTCATCAGTTCGAAATGTCCATACTATTTAGAACAGGAGTCTCCACCAATCTCTCATGGCCAACGTCCTTTTAACTGTGATCATCTATTGGAATCCTAAGTTCTATTTTAGGATTTTAGAAAAATAGAGCCTCCTCTGCTCTATTTTTCTGTTTTGTGTGTCTTTCCATCTGGAAGTTTGAACTGCTTTCAGGCCTATTTTCTAACTGCTTCCCCTGGCTGGGCCCATTGTGGTCATTTACTTTTTGGATTCTAACTTCCCATGTAACTGACATTTTTCTTAGCATTCTTCCTATGACCTTGAACTAATTGACATCTGTTTCCTGAGGATGACACCTTCTGGTCACCTGTTCCATCTCTTACTGTCACTACTTGATGAAACTTTGGTAGGAGGGGTGTGGAATGTAGGAAGGGAGTTTCAAAAATTTTTTCTCTGTCCCTGAAAGATCACTTCCTATGTTTCTGTCACCATTATTCAAAAACCTTTCTTTTGAAGTCCTTGTTTTGTATTTATGTCACCTGATCCCATCATTGTCTCCCTCCTCTTCATCTCTGGGATGTTTCCCCATCTTCCTTAGGACCTGTCTTATAAACCTTACCCTCACACCAACCCTTTCCATCTCCCTGGGTGACTTTGTACTCCTTGCTGGTGACTCTTCCAAAACTGCAGCTTCTCAGTCACATCTTTACTTCAGTCCTCTTAGACTCACAGCCAAGACTTGGACCATACCTCTCCTGCATCTCCGTTTTCTCCTATTGAATGTGCTCCCTGTCCTCATTGTAGGTTCCTATCTCTATACCCCATCTTATTTCTGAGGTCAGTCAGTATTCCTCCTGGTACTCACTTCCTTCTTATCTATCTTGATCCCTCCACCCTCCAAACTTCTTAAAGAGTAGTCTTAGTCCTTATGTCTGTTTTCTTTATCTCTTACTATCCTGTCAACATCCTAGAGGCTCTTACCTCTCTGTTGACACTGCTTTAGAATCCCCAGCAGTCCCCTCCTTTTCCATTTTAAACAGTGTCCTCTTCCAAATCTACATTCCAGACTACGTTTTGACATCCTCCTTTTTAAAATATTTGTACTTCCTTGACTTTATAATTTTCTTCTCATGATGATTTTCCTCCTTTGTGCCTTCCCTTTTTTGTTGTTTTCTGTTTTTTTTTTGTTTTTTTGCTTCTCTCCCTCTTCTGTCCTCACAAAACATGGGAGTTCCTGTGGCTCATCTCTTTTCCCTCCCTCTGCTCACTTCTGTTGCTGCTGTCTTCCACCCTCTCAGCTATAATAATAATAATTCACTGAGGATCTCTCCCCAGACCCTCATTTCCCACTTCCCAATAGACATTTCCAGAGGAATAACATACAAGTATTTTAAAACCTAAGACAATTATAGTTTATCATCTAAACTGGATCCAAACTGGGTCACTTGGAAGGTTAAAGAAGGCACAGTAAATAGCCATTGTAAATCTGTACCACGCATAGGTCACCTGTTCAAACCTAATATGTACAAAATACTCTGAGATTTGTTTTCTAGTATTTTTCATCATTAAATGTCTCACCAGCATTCTGCTTACCTGGGCTAAAAATCATTACCTTCAATGCTTATTCTTTGCTCAGTTCCCAGTTCCTAGGAATTCTACCTTTTGTGTATCTTTGAATTACATTTTTTTTAAAACCCCATTCACTGTTTAGGCCCTTGTTTTCTCTTGCCTGCAGTATTGCATGTCCTTCAAACTTATCTTCTTGCTCTCAGTTTCTCCTCATTCATCCTTCATTCAATATTCCTTATTTCTACAAGATGTCCCTAAAGTATACCAATTATTTATACACCTGCTCAGAAACTGTCACCAAAGTGTATCATCCAGACTTCTCACCTGGGAATTCAACACACTACATAGCCTGCCATAAAAGAGCTTTTCCAGCCTTACCTCCTTTATGGACCCTGTATTTCATCAGGCCTGGTGGCCTTTCCCCAGATATCTCCAAAATCAGGTGTCCCCATTTGCCACAGAATAACCTTTGGAATTAAAGAAAAATTTAAATATCTAACTTTAATCTGGGAGATTTAAATTTAGTAGGTCTGTATTAAGGCCTGGTTATCTTTATAAAAGCCTCCCCAAGCGATTGTGACCAAAGCCAGCATTGAGAAACGTTGCCCCTGTTTTCCTATCTCCATGACTTTGTTCTCCTTTTTTCTCCATGGCCAGTATCTAGTTTTCTTTTTAAATATTTTCTTATCCTTTACTACCTGGCCCTCATTTTACCTCCTTCATGAGATCTTCTTTGATCCATCTAAATAGATATAGTTATTTCTTCTATACCACAGTTGTAGCAAACTTTCATTAGATTCTATGTTTATGCCTTACATCCTATAGACAGCACACTTCCTGAAGCCAGTGCTTCTGCTATTTATAATGTAGAAGCCATTCTGTATAGGTCAATCACTGTTGAGATTCTATGTAGAGAACTTTGAAGTTCTTAAGAAAGTGATTGATAAGCATGAGTTATTTTTTGCTAATTTAACCAAAAGTCCCAAAGCATAAAATAACAATAGTTTTAATTCCAAGACTATGCTAAATTAAGATTTGCTAATCATGCTAAGTAGGAGAGAGGAATTGGAATTTTAAATGCCACTACTGTTTTCAGCCACAGATGAGTTAATATTAAAGTAAATTCAGTGGTGGATTAGTTCCTTTAACACCCACACTTCAGGTGCTTTAAAGCATGTGGGTCTCTTTGGATTCCTCAGGAAAACTGTCATGTTGCCATGTAGCTATAAAATGTGCTTCACTCAGAAACTGTAGTTAGTAAGGCAGAGGTTTTTGTTTTTGTTTTTTTTACTAGTTCTTTTGGCATAGGGGAATACTTTTAATAAGTTGGCCTTGCTGAAAGATGGAGCACAGTATTGTTTTTAATAGGGAATGAGAACCTAAGTGCAGTGATTTGATGCAGTTACAAGAAGCTGCATCCAAAAACAATTTTTGATTTTTGTCAAACATTCAGCAAGGGAACGATTTGTCCCTCAAAAAAAAAATTTTTTTTTTGGTAGCTTCCCAAATTGCATTCTTGTTAAATCTACAAGTTGTATATTCAGGATAGGATTTTTCTTTGTCCTATAATTTTCTCTGTTAGTACTTGATCAGTAAAAATTATAACCATTTAGTTTGGGATACATGCAGATGTATTTTATAATTAATTTAGTGCCCCTTATGGTAGATATTTGTATTTTGTTATTTTATTGAAAGGATATACATTTGGATTTCATAGCAGGCCTAGGGAAATAATAAACTTTTACCCTGTCAGTGCTGTCTCTATATGCTGATATAAAACCCATTTCTGATTTGTCCCAGGTAAAATAATTAAAATGCATGTATTAGAACATACGTAAAATTTTCTGTGCTCATGAAAGATGTACTAACTGGAAAAGAAGTCAATATAATCTCTTGGCTTTTGGATTTTTATAAACACACAGGTTTATAGGGATTTTATGGAACTATCCAGCCCTTTCCCTGACTTCTGCCAGCAAAAGTCAAACTTCCTTCACAAAATGTTCCCAATATTTAATGTTAATCACACTAGTCTTTGCTAAGTTAGCTAGAAAACAGTATTCTTCATAACAGGAAGTCAAAAGAGAAGGTACTGGGAAACATATGAAGATGGCAAATGAATAATGAATGAGGTTTCATGCGCAGCTGGAGATATTTGTTAGTAGACCAGTAGAAGCAGAACTATATGGCAAACCTCTGGAAACACATGGCAAACTTTTCTTGACCGTAATAGTAGTAACTTCTGTTTAGTTGAATATTGTTCAGTGTCTGTGCATATCATCCCCTTTCATCCTTACCACAACCCTGTGAGGTGGGCTGAACTAATCGCTCCCATTTTATAGATAAGGAAACTAAGCTGAAGAGAAAGTGGTTTATTTTTAAGTACATACCTAGTAAGTGATAGATCTGAGATTCCAAATACTCTAATGCCAACTCACACTACCAAAAAAGCTATTTTAAAAAATATTAGTTTGTCAAAGACCACCCTAGAAAGTATCAGTCAGGACAATGGCAGCAGTGTAAAAAAGACAGAAAGATCACAGCACCACTTCTGAAGTTTTCCATCTTTGGCTTGAATAAGCAAAATTAAGAGTATTCTAAAAGACTGCTAGGAAATTAGTTTGTGCATGAAACACTGAACTCTTTAAAGTAAAATGATACACAAGCTCAAGATATTGCTATTTTTTTTATTTGTAGCCAACATTTATTTTTATGCCTAGAAAAATACATGGGGGTGCTTAGGAATAATGTGCGGGGCAATTTGCTACTTTAGTGATAGTAACATAATCCCGAAAAAGCAAGCACGATTATTTTGTACTTTTTTCTTGTTTTATTCAGCAATAAGACCATAATTTTTCATATTTAAGGAAGTATGAAAAATTTGTCGAGTTTTAAAAGCTGAATACATGTAGCATTGGATCAAGGCACATACAAGACTGGCCAAAGGGCGTACAATGCACTTTGGTTTTTTGTTGGAAAAAAAAAATCATGGCAACAGAAAAACGATGTGGTTTTTAAACAAGTAATAGCTCACAATTCAGTAGGAAGCTAGAAAGAAATGTTACAAGTTCATTATGTAATATGTGGAAAACTGTGACAGTAATGGGCAGTATTCTTGATCATTGTGAAAGTAAATTTAACTTTTATGTACAATGTTAAAACATTTCACGTAAACCAGATCTAAATTTGATTTCTAGTATTTATTTTTCTTTTAAATTCTTCCTTATTTAAAGTACTACTTTCTCTGCATTGTTGAGGGGAATTGCTTATGGTTACACTACCTTTTTAAATACATATGTGTTTCTTTTTTGACATCATTTATGATAAAAAACATTATAAACATTAACAATTATGTCTTTAGAATTCACTTTTCAAAAATCAGGATGGTATAGGCAAAACCAAAATGCAATTCTGGTGTCTGTGTTCATTATACTCTGGAGTCTTAAGTTTTTATGTTTTCCTAAGTACAAATTTCCCCCCTAACTTAGAAGTGTGCTCACATTATTGATTTTGTGAAGTCCTTTATTCTCAAAGCTTTGTTAACAGTGGTTTTAACAACAGACTTCACACTCCTTTATGCCAGCTAATGTATTCAGTTCAGAAGATAATGCTTACTTTCTTAAGGATATCTAATTTGCTCAGAGTAAAAATGGAGATATGCAGCAAGTTTGATATTGCCCATTACTTCACATATTTTAATTTATTGAATACCACTGGGATAATACAAATTGAATAATTGGAACATTATTTCATAACTATTTTTTGAACTTTAATTTTTCTCATTCAGCCAGTTTTTTTTTTTTTACATTTTATTAATACCAAAGTGAAAAATGGCCTGTGCTTATACTACAAGGATCTCATGTGAACTCAGTCCTGATTGTTCAACACAGCAAGGAAATTCACTTTCACAGTCAACAAGTCATCTTACTCAGTAGAACACAAAGTAAATGGTTTATAACTTCAATATTTGCAAGGAAAATACAGTACAAATTACTAAAAAATACTAAAATATAGAATTGTGTTCAGGCATCTCCACTACATCAATCGCAGCAGTAACCTGAAATTTGAAACTTTTAATAAAAAGTTCTTAAATATAAATTATATGGCAAATGTACAGTACATTGCTTTTTTCAGTCTTTTGTTTCCAGTGTTTTGCAGTAGAACAGGGTTCTTACCATCACCTCCCTTAGGTTTAAAAAAACCAAAACACAGTCTGCTACAAGGCCTCCAGCATCATGAGTGTGAGTGATCTGAGTCTGGAATACCACTGTCTCTGTAGCTTCGGTTACTACTGCTTTCACTGTGATTGTTTTTGTACAGATTCATTCCATTAGGAGGAAATATGGTGTGTATTACAAATTCCTCCTTTGAGATTGGTTCACTGCTTATTGGTAACATCTGAAAAGAAGTCTCCCTGATTTCCAGGATGGAGTTGTCCTTCTTAGTGCCAGCTTCCGCGTAGTCATCCTTTCTTCTCCTCCCTTTGCTGTACGCACAGTTCCTTGAGAAGAGTGATCCGTTTCTATGAACATACCAGCACACTAAAGCAAGAAGGGCGATGGTCACCAGGGCCACAGCCCCACCAATGATGGCAGCCAATGGTAAATTGGGGTTTTTGTAAGGTTCTTTCTCTTGCTCTCGATTAAGGGTGGTTGTAGGGTTGTACATTCGAAGGGGTGCAGTTTCAGTCTCAATACAAACACGGGTGTCGTCAAATAGGTAGAGGTTACTGGTTTCCATGGGAACCATGCAGACTCGATAGGGCGAATCAGGCTCCAGGGCTGTGACTAAGTATTCATTCCGTTCCCCTGTTACGATAGTTTCTGTTATAGATCCAGATGCTGGGCTATGGCCCAGTTTGAGCCAGCTGAGTCTTAAAGCAGTCATAGGTAGGACAAGTTTCCAAGAGATATGAATTGTGTCAGAGGTGACGGATTTCACAGTAATTATAATTGTTTTTCTTGTTGGGCTCCCTGTGGTTCGCTGATCTTTAGTGAGCCTGGGGTTCTTAATGTCTGGTTGTTTGGTCACTGGAGCTGGCCACTGTCCTTGAGCAGGATATACCGTGTTGGGTATTGCAGTGGTTATCTGAATGGTGCTTACAACTGCACTGTCCTTACAATCAAACAGTTCTGCATTAAGGTCCTTAATAGCCATCCCCCGAACTTTTTCTGGGGCTTGGCACATAAGCCCACGCACATTGACCTTCATAGGTAGTGACTGCAACCAGTCACGTACCCATTTCATCTTGCACCCACAATACCAGGGATTGTTGCGAAGAATCAGTTGGGTTATATTGTCTAAGTCATCAAAGATACCCTGAGGTAAATTACTTAGGTTGTTATTGGACATATCAAGTCGATACAGCTGCCTTAGATAAGAAAAAGCATTTGGGGGTACCCGGTTGATGTAGTTATCTTGAAGATAAAGCTTCCTCAGGTTTGTGCCTGGAAGGTTTACTGGTGCAGCAGTCAGGGAATTCCGTACCAGGGACAGTTCTGTTAAGTTGACTAGGTTGAAGAAAACTTTATCACCTAAACCATGGTTGTTCAACAGGTTTCCATCCAAAACCAGGCGTTTGAGGCTAGTGAGACCTTGAAGAGATGGTGATGAAATAGTGGATATGCGATTATCATCCAAGCGTAGTTCTTCTATAGTCCTGGGCAAACCCCAGGGGATTGTGCTAAGGTGATTACGGGACAGGAAAAGCAGTCGGAGATAGTTGCTGTCTCGGAATGCCCCCTCTTCAATGCTAACAGCAGACACCGAGTTATCATCTAAATGTAATTCTTCCAGATAGGGAATTTTGGAAAGTGAATCATAAGTGATAGTCCTTATGTTATTTTCTTGCAAATGTAACTCTTTTACATACTTTGGTAGGTTGGTAGGAAATTCATCTAAACTGTTGCGATACAGATATATTCTTTCTACTTTTAGCAAGTTTTTCAAATCTGAAGGAATTCCAGCATTATTTATTTGGTTGTTCTGAAGGTAGAGAGTTGTAGCATCCTCTGGTATTCCTGTTGGAATGGATGTCAGAAAGCGATCATTACAGTAAATGAAACCTGCATCACAGCGGCACACGGATGGGCAGGACTTAGCCATAACTGATAGAGGTGCCACCTGAAGGAACAGCCCAATTTTAGTCCCGATGAGGAAGATGCTCCAGGCTGGGCTGATCATGGTCAGCAGTGTTGAGGTCTTTGTACACGGTAGCGTCAGAGCCCTAAAATGCAGTGAGTGAAAAGAAAGGTAGAAAACAATTAGGTGAGAATACTTGAAATAGTATTCAAAATAGATGTGGAAACTAAAATGTGTATAATCACTTTTAATGTATTAATTTTTTTTTTTGCATGTGTAGGGTTTATTGCTAGCTAACAATGAACATGATCATATAATCTCTTTACCTTAAATGCTTGTAGTATTAAATTAAGGAGTATCATATCCCAAATCCATTTGATTTTGAAATGTTAAATATAATGAAAGTTTTATTGAGCATTTTTGTAATACTTGATATCAGTTCTATAGCCAGTCACTGACCAAGCTAATCAGTTTTCTAATTTTTTCTTAATATTCATAATGAATTGACACATAGTAATATGATTTGTTGTATTTAAAGATAATGTTACTTTTTTTAAATTAAAATCTATTGTCTGTTTCTTAGGTAGGCTGTACAGGTGTAGAAATGTGTAGTAAAAGAAAATCTATCTTCTTAGTATTCAGGAATAGTAAGTTAAATACCTCTTAAGATCCTGAATCCTAGCAAAGCCATTCATTTGTTTTCATTATTGATGTTAATATTTTTCTTTGATTATTAATATTAAATATCATTACATAGGTATTTCTAACAAGGAAATCAGAAGGAATCTTTTTCATCTAATTTTAAGGAAGTAAAGAACACATAGTTAATACATCCAGCTAACCTAAGTGGAAAATTCCATTTCATATTAAACTATTCCTTTCTTTTGTTCCCACTTTTTTTTATATGTTTCATACTATATGACTTAATGGCTTTATGCAGACTTTTCATTATGTTCTATCTTATGTTTCACAATGCATTTATCTTTCTTCAAGTCCTAATCTAGAATATGGTTCATCTTTCCCCATGGCTGGAAAGTGATAGATTTTTACTGATCTATTGTGTAATATGATCTCTTCTGCACTTTTACGTATTAATTAGCCTTTGTAATTTCAGGCATGAAAATAACACACTTTAATATTTTTCCTACCTTATTGAATGATGTGAATAAATTTTGCGTGAGTGAAAATCCAATGCGCATATATTATTTTCCTGGTGAGGGGCTGGGACTTATAAACTCTTGTTCAGTCCTTGGAAATGTTCTTCACTGTTTATTCAAGTAATCCTATGCCGCACACACCTCCAGATCAGGCTCGCTGTTGTCAATGAACATTCCAGCTGCAGTTCAGCATGGTGGGCAAGCTCATTAAAGTAGGGACCAGAAACAATTCAGCTTCCTGTTACTATGTAGAACACATGGCTTCCTATGCACTTTTTTTTTTTTTTTCTGATAGAGTTTCTGTGTGAAGGTTCCTTTTGTGTAGCTTAATTCCCTTAGTAGAAATTGCTCTCTTTGAAATTCTTATTGGCTCTTCTGTGCAATGTGGTCAGAGATAGTAACTTCAGATCCTCATGAAGAAAGCCATTCATGATGCTAAGGCCTGTATAGTAATAGGTTTTTCAGTCAGTTACCCCCCACCTTTATTCCTATCCAGGATTATCCAAGTATAAACTTTGTACAGTAGCTATATCCTGAGGTATGATTACCTGCTGTGAAATAGCTATTTCCAGCTTTTGCTTCTTGCTGCTTTCTCAGAATATCTGGTGCAGTCACGTTATAGAAGAATAGGTATTCTTTTTTAAGAGGTAAAGCTTAATTCAAATATTCTTCGTAGGAAAAAAAAAAGGAAGCATACTAGATTTCGTTTACATTTCTCTTCCTCAAAATATACTGGGTCTGAGCATCTCCTGTGAAAGCAAAGGGTTTTAATGAACTATTAATAATGAACTTTAACATGATAGAGAGATTTCTTAGAAATTTAACTTCAGATTTTCTTTAAGCAACACATCTTTCATCATAATAGTTGGTGAAAAGGGGTAAGATGACCTCTTTGTTTGTTACCTCCCAATTTTACTATATAAATAAAGTAGGAGCTAAAGCTGAGATTGAAACCAAACAGATAATTTCTACTGTTAACTGACTGTTAATGTCACTTTAAATTAAACACAGAAGCAGAGCTTCATTCAAGAACCAGTAAGTAAGTGCCTTCCATGGCTTTTGAATTCAGGTCAGGCCAATCTTTAAAAGTTCACTTTTAAATCTTAGATATAAAATTATAAAATGTTTGAAAAGAAGAAAACAAGTATATGCCAAAGAGGTGAGTAAATATGCAACAAGGATTTTTGACAGAAATGCCATGGTAACTTTTAAGAGATTTCTGACATGGTTTTACAAAGTCATACAGTCTACAATGTAAAGACTTGAAAAGAGTTTGCTTTGGAATTCTTTCTTTTGATTTGCTCAATGCCCTGTTTAAATCTTCCTGTAGGCCTTGATTTTCCCAATTGTAGAATGTGAACGTCATCACCTTCCTCCTTAGAGGTATTTCTGAGGACTAGTTGATGATCTTGAAACTCTAGTTACTCAGGTGTTTTTGGCCAAAAGGTAGCATAGATGTTCAAGTAATTATTAATTTTTCAGGAGAATACAATTTTAATTTTCTTTTGGCAAACTGAACTTGAAAAATCTGTGTTTGAAATAGAAAGGACACTATGTCAATCTGTCTCCTTACAATGACCATTTGGAAAGCATATCAAAACCTGACAAGGCATTTCTCTCTAGGTTCAAACATGAACACACCAATTTCCAGTAAGTATATTTTTCATTTCTGAAAGAAGACTTATGGCTTCACCAAATAAAACCCAAAAATACCCCAGTGATTTTAATGATGACTGTTTTGCCCATTATCTAATATGCATAAAGATTTTTTGAGGGTAGAGGTGGGGAAGTGGGTAGCATCAGTATCTGTTATGCAGGGTTACCCACTCAGGGGCTTTCTGTACATGTAGGGAGCATTAAGGGTATCATGGAAATATTTGACCCTGAAATTAAGGACTACAGTAGAAGCAATTTACTTCTCCCCCTGTAATTACCTAGCCTCCAACAAGGATAGCATCTGTTCCAGAATTCAAATACTACTGAAGTGAATGTTAAATAAGGCCAAAATTTGTGTTTCTGGTTCTATTTGAAAATTCAGTGTCTTTTAGTTTGCCACCAAATACCAACACTGTCATAGAATGCATTAACAAAAGGAAACTTAAAAAAAAAATTACAGATCCATTTATTATTTAAGCAACTTGAAACAAAAATAGCAGTTAGCAGATGGATAAAGTAGTCTCTAGTGGATATTGCAAAGTGCCCACAGAGGAAAGTTTAAATGATTTATTGTTTAAAGTGAGGTTTTACTGTGATGCATTTAGGGCTTTGCTCATTATTGTTGAATTTCAATAGTGTATTTTCTTGAAAACTGTTGCTTTCGTGGAATGTGAAAATGAAACACCAAGCTGTTGAAATTATAATGACAGAGTTATTTTAAAAAGTCTCTGCTGTAAATATTTTCTAAGCTTGAAAATTATTCAACATTTAAAATAATGTGGTTAATTTAAGCTGAGGAAACAATTACTTTTGTTAAACTGCATTAGAAACTAATTAAAAGCTGTGATAAAAATCACTGGTGAGAACCTGCTTAAAATGTTACCAATAGTCAGGCATTTGTCATACTCCAAAGCACACTTTAAACTTAAGGAGATGAATCTGATGAATGAGGATTTAAAAACTGTTGACTCTTCCCCAAGTCAGGTCAGCCTAGAGTATGTCCAAGATGATGATCATAATAACTAGTGATAGAGCATGTATCTGAACTATAAATATTTTATGAAATAAAGCTCTAAGAATATGTATTGATTTTTAAGTTTTTAACCCAGAGAGAGAGAGAGAGAGAAAACCTAAATTGGTATTTATTTTTCTTGTTTTATATCTGTAAAACTGCTTCTTTTGCTCTGTTTGAGCAAACAGAGCAAAACTCACATTGCCATTAATACAATAGTGGTAATAATGTGGGATTAACAGAAAGCCAGCCTTAAATCTCATTAAATTCTTGGAAAATGTCATTCTCTTTTCCCCAAATTACATTAAAACAAAAGGCAAAAGTATCAAGCAGGTTTCTTTGGAGAGGATACTCTTTGAGAAATGAAGATTCCCTCACTACTCCCTTTATTTAAGCTCAAAACAGTTGATGTTTTTGTTTTATATCTTATGTTTTGTATCTTTTCCTTCCCTTTTATATTTGAAACTATAGTGCTAGACAGTTTTGTTTTGCATATTAAAGGGTATAATAATCTATCTAACATACGTGATCCTGCCCCTCATTCTTACACTTCCCCTTTTCTGAGCTGGCTTTACATATTCATGCGCACAGAGACTTGCTAGTTGATTGTGAATGATAAAAAGAAAAATGAGCCCTATTGGTATGGACACTGTGGCCAGGTTTCCATAACATGGACGTCAGAAGCCTTTATGTCTGCATAGGCTTGAAAAGAGGCCATTACTTCTGAGCGAAAAAGAATCGATCTTTTAGAAAAATATTATTAATAGGGTAACTTGGGGAAAAACATAAATGGACCTTGGTTACTTAAAGAAATGTTTTAAAATTATTTTTTGATGGAATCATTACTCAGTAGATAGCATTTAAAACTATGGCAAAAGGAACAACATAATCACCTCACTGATAAATCACATTTTTAATAGGGATCTTTCTCGTCAGTTTCTTTTTAGAAACAAAAATTGTGGAGTTAAAAAATATGCATTTATAATGTAATCATCAAGTCTGTGAAAAGCCTCCAATTTAGTTCTATGATACACCTAAGAAAGTATTAAATAGATAAGGATGCTATCATTTTGAGATAATCTTAAGAAGTTTTATCGAATTGAAAACTGGCATTTACAGACAATCAAAGATTTGAGGCAATCCACATGTTTATATGATTTCTGTTACTACAATATTTTAGAGGTGGGGTGTTTGAAATGAGAAGGTATTCTCATGTTTTCATCACTTAGATTAAGATTATATGTTGATAATATGCACTGACTTCCTAAATCCTTTATTTGCTGCCTTTGATTTAAATTGATTTTGATTTGAAATCATTGCTTATTTAAAAAAGAAACCTTAAATCGAGTACAGAGTTTTGAGATTTTCGTAAAGAGTCTTATTAATGATTTGCTTCACATAATGATATCTTAATGATGGGACCTTTTTAAAAATATTAAATCTAAAAGTAGAACTTTTAATCCAAGTTAATTGCATTATTATTTTGAATAAAACCCTGAGATTGAAGAAAACACATGCTTAATCAGATTTATCCAAGTCTGTGAATATTTCTAGTTAAATTGGCATTTATATAATCACAATCTACAGTTTTAGAAGGTAATTTATTTATGAAGGCTTAAATTGTTGCTAGAAAGCACAAGAAAATGGTCAACCTGTGAATGCTAAGTCTTTTAATGACAAATGATATTTAAAATAAGTTACATATATGGTTAAACTGAAAAACTGAAGTACATCAGGTTAGTTGATAGTGACAGCAAAATGCTTTCTAAGCAGCCTGTCTGGTAGTTAAATTTTCCACGATCATCAGATTTCAGGAAAGTTCCAATTCTTTTGTTTAATGCCAGGCAAGCAGAAGGACCTCTAACTCCCCTCTTGAGAGTCATGAAGTCTGAAGCGTTTGCTGAGCAGCAGAGAAGCAAGTGTGCCTTTTCATACTTGGTTTTATCCCGACTATTTTCTAGCCTGAAGAAGGTTGTGTTTTATTTATGCAAAATAGGGGATAAAAGTTCCAAAGCAAGGGATTTTTACTTTCCTCTTTTATGTTACTGGTTCTTTTCTCCCAATAGGTTTATGATAAATGAATCCAATTCCGCTTCATTTATACTGGCTTTTAAAGTTAAATGGAGCTTCCTTAAAACAAAAAGGCAAACTAGGATGTTATCTTTCATTGTCGTGAATGCTTCTTCCTTTTGTGGTATGTAAAGCCAGACTAAATGAATTAGAGAACCAAGACTTGTATGAATGAATGAGACATTAGTTGAGAGGGTGGTAAAGGTGAGCAGTAGAGGGCTTGGAGCAGGGAACAAGCTTTAAGTTTCCGTTGACCTTTGAGCAACTGCAGTTAAAACTATATTTTTTAAAACCACCAACATTTTCCCATTGCAAACTTTAAAGTTCCTTTTTTGGTGTTGTGAGTACAGTTTGGTTGATGTGCTTTAAATTTCTAATATTCAAGTTTCCATACACGAATACAACAATTATTTGGGTCTACTGTGTGCCAAGCACTGTGCTGGTTGGTGAGAACATCCCAAATCATAAAACACTTTGTTTTTTCATTTCAGAGTAGGGTATTATTATGTAAAGCAAATGAAGAGGAAGAAAATCAACAACACATAAACTGATCAATCCGCAGTCCAGTGGCACATTTTAAAAATGGTATTTAACCAAATGTGGTCTGTGGGTTTTCTTTTCAAAGTTGCCACGGTAACTTGTGCACAGGAAAAGTGAAAGAATAAAGAACAAAAGCTGTCATTGTCTCAAGTGAGAGCAATTTCTCTCTCCTCTCATTTAAGGAGACTAATACCTGGAGAGAGCTTTTTATACATTCCTGACACTTAATTTTGGGTCTAGGAAAAAGATAATGCATATGCAAAACAAATGAACTTTAGCAGCTGCTGAAATCGTATTTCATTCCTTTGTGACTTAAAATCTGTTTTCTCTGCAGTTCTTGTCAGTAGTCACGACAAAATCCTAAAACCTGCTTTTCTATGCAACAGAAACATGGCTTTCAAAACTCTTTTTTAGTGTGATGTTTTACCAAATTTAGTGATGTTGATTTGCAGTCTGAAACTGGAAAATGCTTTCTGAAATGTATATTCCTATTTTGGCTCTTAAAAGGAAAAAGGCTTTTTTCAGAAGACATTTACAAACCATCTCCTTGGAAATTGGTTTGTTGACTTATGATAAGTTTTGAAATGGTGGAATGTTAGAAGAAGTCGAGAAACAGCCCTTTTTATGCTCTGAAGAGAAAAATGTAGTTTTGAGAATTAATATTGCTGAGAGATTTACTGTAGAGTTTTTGCCCACTGGGGGGTGGTACACTCTACCAGAACACTGCTTTCAGAAGCCGCAAGTCAGATGTTGGCTGCTGCCGGCCAGTTTTTCTCTGGTTTAATTACAACAAAGCCTCCTGTTGAGAAGAACAGTGAAGGCCTCTAGGGCAAAAGGTGGGGGGTGGGAGCGAAAGGGGAATGAAGGGAAAAGGAGGGAAGAAATTACAGCCTTTGAAAAATTACTGAATCTTATTTCCCTCATTGAGTTCATTTATGGTGGTCTTCATTGGACTTTCAACAATTATTTATAATGTTAACTAAACTGAACAAAAATATTTAAGGAGGTTTAACTCAGAATTTTTAAGTTAACTCTGAATCTTGCCATTAATCACATTCTTTGTTATCAGCCCACCCACCTTAATAAAGGGGAGAAAAGTTAAGATACACTGAAATTTTTCTTTAAATGACGAGATTTAATTTAGTGTTGGTATAACATTGGCATATCAAAAATAAAAAGCAGAAAGAAGAAACATTCATATAATAATAACATAAGGCAAGTTCTCTGCTACTGATTTTTGTAGGGTTTAAAATTGTTCAAAATAATCCAGAAAGAGGAGGAAGCCTTAGGGTGTGTGGCCAAGAAAAGCACAGACAAATCTCTCCGCAGTGCACTTGCATGTTTAAAGCTGATAATTGTATTTTTCATCTGGAGACACTGAGTGTTCATTAGGGTCTGGTGTCCCTAGGCAGGAGATGCTGAACATAATTGGAGTTTCTATTTGATTGGGCAATATAGTCTAGAGAAGAAACTGGGGTAAAGATAATTAATAGCTTGCTAACAAAGTCTGACAGCCACAAGATTTCAACCAAATTTATTTCACACTGCTTCCTTTAGCTCTGAAAAAGTTTTGATAGAATTGGAGGCACTTTAATTAACAATTGAAAGCAAAAGAAACATACCTTCTATTTTGCTGCCACATTCAGTAATGACAAATTTTCTTACTGTTTTTCTTCTTTTTTGTAAAAACTTTGTTTGCTGCCCAATTATGTATTTCATAAATGTTAATGTTTAGGAAGTGTTTAGTTGGGCATTTTGAACCTAATCATCATTGATTTAAAAGGGGGGGCAGAGAAATGAAAAGCCCAATTAATAGCTGATGGTTAGTATTGTACAAGAACAATATTAATGAATTCATTATGTTTATTCATTCTATAATATTTTTGCTGATTCCTGGATTTGATGTGTTTTGGCAGTGCTCTATTAAAAAAATTGGATATGACTTTCCTACTTAAATACATACAGTCATGTTTTTGTAACTCTTTTTTATTTCAGGCTAATAAACGTGTTCGTGTAACCAGGTGTGTATATGTTATGTACACACACATATTTGCAAACTAAGTAACATATCTGTGATTTAATCTTCTTAGAGATTGAAACCTGGTATATTGTTATTAATATTGGTAGTAATGGTAATATTATTTTGTGGTACTTTTCAAAGATAGATTCTTTACTCATTTCAAAAGAGATGAGTATCAATCATCTGTCACTTTGGGGGAGGCATAAATGGTTCTATCTCAAAAGAGACAAATTCATTCTTTATGTTTTATGCTAGTCAGGATATTCATATGCAGCTCGGGAAAATGAAAGGCATTGCTACAGCTGGTGCACTTTTTTAGTGGCTTTATTCACGTTGTTTGCTGCTAATAAAATAACATATGTGCATTTTAGAGCAGATAGATTTAAGAAAATTTAAAATAGCTATTTGTTAAAGGCATTCAAGAATTTGGTTCTATAAGTGGCAAATATCAAGGCTTTTTTTCCTTTTTAATTTTGATAGATAGATAGGCAAATATCTGCCCCCAGATGTTGAAAAATATAGGCCTGTTGCACTTTTTACCTCTATGCAACCATTTTGTTTCAGACCAAATTCACTGAAGAAAAAAACATTTTTTTTTTTTTTTTGAGAAGATACATTTAACTACTTTTTGGAAGCTCTGCTGTACAAAATCATTTCTTTCAATATAAAATTTTCTTATTGTAAGTTGCAAGTGAATGGATACTCTGCACATCCCACTTGATGAGGGCTCTACTCATTTTTTTTTTTTCCCCTGCCACCCCGAGCTCACTGCATACATCAGGCATAGCTTCCACACTGAGCTTTGTTAGTTTTTCCGAGTAGGCTTTGCCAATTACTATGCTAGTCACATACTACATTTGCCCAAGCAGTGGATTTTGGCGTTCTCCTGGAGGGGGTGGGGGTATGGTTAGGAAGAAGTCTCCCCATCCTCTGAGTTGAATTCACTAGTTGAGATTTGCAAGCCTGAAATGCTTGAGGCAGCTCTGGCAGGATAGCAGTGCAAGCTTTAAAATCTAGGTGTAGCTGTTAATCCTTACGGAGGCACAGAAGTCTCCAGGAGTAGCTCGGCTAGCTGTGAGCAAGATGTATGCTTTTCATGTACTGCGTACTCACGGGCTGAGGGATTATTGATTTTCTTTCACAGTTGTAAAAACAGCAATTGGTGATCATACCACACATACAGTACACAGCAAGTTAGCAAGACCTTTCGCTTTCCTCTCTGAAAAAATCTGCCTTCTATTCTTCAGTATTTAACATTTAACTTTGCAACTTAAGGTTTTCCATAAGGCTCTTTTCAACTTGCAAATATACGAGGCAGAAAATAGCCATTAATTATTACTTTTTAATGAAAGAAGGTTTTAAGAAACTTCTTGCATGTGGCTATATCGTCAAAATTTTCCTCGCTGGCTCGCACACACACCTTACTGGTGACAGAACAAGCATTCATATTTGGATGCCTCATAGTACCAAGTCATTTCTGTCTACAGAGTAAAACCAAGCAAACTTTCTGGGACAATCTTAAGGAAAAACATGGGAAACACTTACCAGGAAGACGAGAAAAAGCAATCCCATATATACTGCTGCTATAGCTGTAATTCCACTGACTGCGAATTGGAGTAATAACCCTCCCCCTCTCCCAAGCTCCGCGTCCAGTCCACACAAAGCCAACAGCAGCTGCAGTTAGAGCTTGTCCTGCTTCAGATCACTCCTACACTGAGGAGTGAGTGAGGGAGAGCATTCCAGTTTACTGCACACAGCCCACCTCCAAGTCTGAAGTTAAAGCTTCACCTCGCAGTGGTTGAAGAAGGGGGTGATGTCATAGATGGGCAGGACTTAGCCGAGCTCTTGTTCAGTGAGGTAACTGGATGATCAGACAGATGAGCTTTGCAAACGCTAGAGGGAGTGAGAGAAGCCAAAATGAGGCGCTCACCCTGCCAAAGCTGGGATGCCATTTGGTTTGTAGGCAGCCTTTTGGAATTTCAACATTTTCTAAAGTTTAATACAACAAGGTAGTGGTAGCAAGCTTATATAAAAAAAAAAAAAAGAGCATGTTAGAAGGATATTTATAAGAGTACAGTAGAAAAACACAGGTTCTTTTTATTTTTAAGCTATATGTATTAAAAAGAAGTTAACCAAAAATCCTATTATTTTCATTATTGACTAGTTCCAATAGCATTGTAATTTTGAAGGCTAGTAACTCCAATTGTGAGTAATTATTCGACAAATGAGTGGAAGGCAGGTTCACATAAAACTGAGGTATTTAAGGGAAGGGGAATGAGAATGACAAAAGGTAAAGATCCTTGAAGTAACCAGTTCTTTTTCCTAGAGGTAATGAGTAACTTATTCTATGTATGTTTCAGGAAATGAAAGTATTTTTCACAGACTTCCACTATTTGTCCATCTCTTTTGAACTTGGTAGATATTAAATGTTCTCCTATTTAGGGAGCCCTCCCTAAATATGAAAAGTTGTAGAAAAATTAAATAGATTCTTTTCCTTTCTGGTATATTTTTGCTGCTCTAAATATGGATTAAGATATAAACATCTTAAGGAAAAACCTTTCGTGGGTGGTTTTGCTTTTATTAAAATAATTTTATTTTAATTTTGGTACATGAATAAACACTGGGTAATTGTAAGACAGACATAAATGTCTATATCTAATTAGCAGAATGGTAGACTTTAATATTCAATTATGATTTTCATAAACTGGTTTCTGCTATTTGGTCAATAATTGCTTTGGGCCCATAGTTTTCCAGTAAGTTCATTTCACTTTTTAATGTTGCTGGGGAGAATTTTGTTTTTATATTTACCTGGAGAGCAATTTCCTTAAACTAATACTATTTGTTTTAGTTTTAGAAGTTCACAACATTGTCCTTTGGCTTTTAAAAAAGTTTCTGTGAATGTGTGTTTCTGAAGGAGGCCAGCTAATTGTCTTTCCCAGGAGTATTTGATTATGGTCTCTTCATTAGCTTCATTTAGTTTATCTATTTATGTGCTTCTTTGATAGCAGTTTGACCTTCTGAGGTCCCCTGCAAGAATGGATGATATCAAAGTAGAAGGTGAACCCTTGATAAGAGGTATATTGACCCCTATTGTTTTGTGATTGCACTTTTGCTGGCCACTGAGGGCAGACCCATTAAATCCAGGAATTTTAGAATTCTAATATCTGTTAAAAAGCCAATTTCTTAAAAATGTTAGATAGTACAACTTAGACTGAGGTTCAGCTGCTGACTTTTTGGAGGAAAGGGAGGTGGGAATAATATCATCTCTCACTAAAGGGTGAATTTTTTTTCTGTTACTTCAAAACAAATACATGAATTAAATTATTTTATGAAATAATTCTTTCTAGAGGCTAGTTTCAGATGGGGGTTGGTTATATTTAAAAAAGGACTTTTTGCTTGGCCAAATTACTGTGGGCTTATATCCATATTTAATCAGTGTGTCTCCATTCAGGCTGACCTTAAACTGAAAAGAAAGATGAATGGACAGTTTTTGGTTAAAGGTAGCTAAAAGATGGTGTACTGGCCTGGGAGTTAGGAGTTCTGAGGTTTCCGTTCCTTAGGCTGCCATTTGTTTTATGACTTCATCTTATGTGTTCTGGCCTTTGGTTTCATCACATGGCAAATAAAGGGAGCAGGAATTTATTGAATGCCAATTATGTACTGTTCCTTTTTTTTTTTAAGCTGTAGATTAAAATGTAGAAGGAGGCAAGAGGTTGTGAAAAATATCATCTGTCCTGGAGGCACTGACTTTGAAGGCAAACTCTTAAGATAGTCTCCATCATCATACTCTGTCCAAAAATATATACTCTTTTGCTGCTTCCATGTGTTTTTTGTTTGTTTTTTGTTTTTTAATTTCCTGCTTTTATCAGCTGCCTAAAATTCTGCCAGTTGGAGGTGAACTTAAAGTAATATGTACCGCCTCTAGAAAGATTAAGAGTTACTACAGACTGCTTTCCTTCTTTGTTACCTAAAGGAGATTAGCTGTAATAAAGGGATGGCTGTCCTGGTTGGAGGGGAAGGAAGACAGGCAATTTTCAGCCTGATGCCCTTTAGGCTGTGATAGGAAAGGAGGGGCTGATTCTTGCTGCAGAGAGGACTCAGAGAGGAGGAACCAGTGCAGTCTAATGTTAAAGGGCCACACCGGGGTTCCATCTTGGCTTTGCCACATGACTGTAGACAAATCATTAAATCTTCCTGAGTTTATTAGCTCAGTGTCTGACTCATAGTAAGAACTCAGTGAATGGTAGCTGATATTATTAAGATGAGGGCATCTGAGCACCTGGAAAAAAAAGGGACATCAAGAAATAGAAGAAGAGTGCGCAAAGGGAGGTGGGCAGATAGGAGACAGCCAATGACCACTTTTTCACGCTTGTCTAAATTTCCCTTTGGAGTGGTTCTGTAGCCAGGACATGGGGAAGGAGGTGGGCAAGTAGGAGATTTTCTTGTTGATTTTTTTATTTCTGTTGTCCTGTTTTTCATAGCCTCATGGTTCCCAGGATTTAGAATTTAGTTGAGTTCTAGTAGATGTTTTAGGTTGAAAAGGTGTTTGTTGTTTTGTGTTTCCTTCTGTTTTGTGGGCAAGTCTGTGAATCTAACGCTGTATATGAAAAAATCTCTAAAGATTGTAAACAGCTGGCCTGAAAATGAACTCCAGTAGCATATCCACACCGTCATATCAAAGAACTTTATGTTTTTCTGTTTTTGTGAGAGGATATGAGATGTTCCCCAGTGGAGAACAGGGGAGATTGGATTTGGAATCAGGTTTCCCAGGCTCTGCCATTTACTTGTGTACCCAAGTGAAAGCAACAATAACAACAAATCCAACCTTTTATAGTATGAACAGCTCCCAGCTGAAAGTGACTGCAATACATAATTATTCCATGGAACAGTTTAATCCAGGAATTTTAACCTGTTAAGACTTAAGGTACCTCATTCACTCATTCATTCATTCATTCATTTGCTCATTCATTCATGCACTGTATACAAATTCATTGAACACCCCTATAAAAAGAAGTTAGTGGGGCGCCTGGGTGGCTCAGTTGGTTAAGCTACTGCCTTCAGCTCAGGTCATGATCCTGGAGTCCCAGGATCGAGTCCCGCATCGGGCTCCCTGCTCAGCGGGGGGTCTGCTTCCCCCTCTGCGCTCTTCCCTCTTGTGCTCTCTGTCTCTCATTCTCTCTCTCTCTCAAATAAATAAAATAAAATCTTTAAAAAAAAAAAAGAAGTTAGCAGGAGTAGATGATTCACCAAACCACCTCCAACTATGCTATTTGTGATTTAACCTTAGAATGTATTAAACTTCTTTTAAGTCTTGGAAACATTCTTGATTATTTTTCTTCCACTCAACATTTTTCATGAGAATTAAGTCTTCAAATTTGAGTGAAAAACAAACAAGCAAAAAAACCCAGCTCAGGTTTTTGGTATATTAAATGCCTTGGGCTATCATAGTTGAGAATTTTTTAGTTGCAAGTAATTGAAAGTCCAAGCCGTACTGTCTAATCAACAATTGGAATCTACTGGTTCATATAACTGAGAAGTTCAAATGTATGGTCTGGCTTCAGGTAAAGCTTGGTACAGTGACTTAAAATGTTTCAACAAAATTACAGGTTCTCTCTGGCTCATAGTGTTCTGCCTTTTTCAGTGTTGGCAGCCTCTTTAGGCTATATGCAATGGACCTTTGGCAGCTCCAGGCTTTTCCCTTAGTAACAGTTCCGCGTATCACATTCCCATGTTACGGTGTTCAAGGGAAGAGAGGTCACCTCCAGAAGCTCCTGCATATAACCCTGTGATTTAGTTTGTCTCATTCCTGAACCTGTTACAGGAAGGTGGGGGAGGGGGGATATGTCAGTGAGCGTAAGCCCCCTTGTAATAGCTGTAGATAGGGTCCACCCTCCTCAAACACATGGCTGAAAATGGAGGCATGGCTCAGAGGAAGATTGGGCACTGTTAGTTTGAGAAGGAAGGGGTGGATGCTGGAGATTAGCATTTTCAGAGGACTTGGCATGCTGAAACTTGGGCATGTTTTATAAATTTATAAACTTGAAGCTGCTCTTTTTCTTTTCTTTCCCTTTCTTTCTTTCTTTTTTTTTCTTTAAGCCAGAGTTTCTGTTTAAATTGCCAAAACATCTTTAAAAGATTTTCTATTTGTAGACCCTCTCAAGTCTAGCCCAGTTTTTTCCTGTCAACAGGTAGTGATGCATGTCAGGGCATATCAGTACTACATCTTAACATGAGCCTATGGGATGTTAATAAAATAGAGAGAGAGTGCACATTCAGCTATCTGTAATTCTGTGAAGTCAGGCCAGATGCTTAATGCACCAGTTAGAAACTGTACGACATCTTTCTGAACAATTCCAAAGGGTATTGGAGAAATAATTAGATTTTAGCAGGTCACAGATGCCTTAGGATACTAAAAGGTTTTAAAATGCTATATTAAATTGTTCTTCTGCTATTTGCCTTTTATTAGTCAACACTTAAGATGTACCTAAAAACAATCATATATCCCTTTTAAGTATATTTCCAAAACATACTGCACTGGAGTGAGATCTGTCATTACAGGACTTGAAATAAAAATCAAAGCAAAATCAGAGTGGTTATTTCCCTGCCTGACTGCTTTTCTGCCCACCCTCTGGAACACCCTTCTTTCCCTCTACTCTGAGTTGGACTGTTATACTTCAGGGACGGGGAAAAAGGGGATTTAAAACAGCAACAACACTAACCACCACCTGAGAAAAAAACACCTCTTCGGCCTCTCAGGAAAGAAAAGAGGAACTGGGGTTCAGAACAGGTTAGCACTTAGACAAAAGTGATGGGGGGAGGCAGCTGGCAAAACTGAAAGCCTGCGGATCCCTACTTTCTTCCATCTTCAGTGCTTTCCTGTATGGCCTGTGTGTAAATGGTGCACTGTGCAACTCCTGCTCACGTAGGCTGTGCCCTTGACCCCTTCCTACTCCCAGGGTCCTGTCATCTTTCTCTCTTTGTTTTAAAATGCAAAAAAGAGATTTTTTTTTTTTTTAAATGGACCTTGGGAAAAAACAGAGACTTGGACTAAGCAGAGTGACTGAATTCTCCCTCTGATACTTTATGTGTGGCCCTGGGAAAAGAACTTCAGTTCTTTGAACCCTAGTTCTCTCATTTATGAGGATGAAGATAGGGGACCCTCATTTAACTATTATGGACTTCAATAAAGTGGTGCATTATAAGAGTTCATTACTAAATCTGAGAATGCACTTACCAAGACAGAGCTAAAACCTCTGGATAGTTGCTTTTTATCTTCATGGTGATGAGTGGGGCCAGGATCCATTCAAAAGGCACAATCCATTAATGTTCAATTGAGCTGTGTGTTTTAACAGTTTATCTTTGGGAATGAAACAATTGGAGAAATGCTTCTGCCTACTGTCCTGGATGCTCAGACCTTCAGATAACAGTATCTAAGGCTGGTTCTGAGACTTAATTACAACCAAAGAACAAATTCTTTATCCTTGGAAATTATTAGTATAGAACATAGCTTTGGATGAATGGCTAACAGTTAATAAGAGCAGATGAGTGTATGTCTAATTATTGAAATGGGTATTTACAAAATATCATACAAGTACATTGCCTGGAGCTATGTGATTCTCTTTAACAGCTCGCTATTGCTATTAGTCTTGACCAAAGCTGTCGTCACTTGCAAACCATCTTATTATTTCACTGTTTCTGGAGTATTGGTGCTAATTTTAGGTACACAAATAGACCTTCTGAAAGGAAGATTTCCTGAAATTGTTGTCAGATTTTTCTTATTTCTGGAAACCAGCACTGTTTGAGATTATCTTTTTTAAGAATTGCTGTTTCCCTACAGTCCAGATTACTTAGGTACATAAACATGTTTAATGTTGAAAGAACGTGGTTAAAGTAGAATCAAAGACTGTTTTATATCTGTTTTATAATGACTATGGAAACTGCATGCACCTCATTGGCACCATCTAGGAGAAACAGATTTACTGCGATTAGTATTTCTTTTCACTTGGGAACTGGTATGAATCAATTATTTGCAAGATTTTTAGAGGATCAAGTATTCTCAATTCATTAGGTTTGGACTAAGTGAATGTTTTACAGTGTCATCTATTCCAAATAAAAGTACGTTAGAACTAAGTCACGCTTACCATTTGGAAATTTTCTATAAAATATAAATCTGTTTAAACTTTCAGAGCATGATTCATGATAAATAAAGATGAAACTATGTCTATAGTTTCCTGTGCTTCACTTCCTTTAGACTATAAGTGATTAACCTTAAATTGGGGGAATTTAAAAGCATTTTATAATTCTTTCATTAGTTAAGTTTTTATTCTTTTTGTTTGACATTTAAAATATATTAGTGCTACAAATTTGCAGATGGTTTACTAGGTTCGTATGTGTTTAAAAATTAAAATCTAGACAAGTCTTACTAGAAGTCTACAAATATTGCCAAAAATGATTTATACTTTAGTGAGTTTTTATTCTTAATAAGTTGTTTTTAAAAACAAAGGTAGAATTAAGTATTTTAAAAATCATTACATTTAAACTCAATCATTTTTGTTTGGGAGAAAGCTGAGAAGCTTTTTGGTGGTTGTTTAATTGCTGTGTTTACACAGAGACGATATAGGGCTGTTTGACTCCCTTCCCAAGCAGCCCCTCTTTGTTTTCCTCAGTAGCTCAGGGAACAGACTTGTCACTCTCAAGTGCCCCCCATGTAATTCTGTCCTCCCCTTCCTCCCCAGGGCAAGCCAGAAATAAGCTTATCAGATCATATCTTACTGACAAAGAGCAAAGCTTGTTGGCTGACTAAAGAAGAGGAAAAGACAAGTAAAATATAAATGACAGGTTTTATACCAAAAATGCTAGGTTAACATTGGTTTTTCAGTAGCCAAACTTTTTTTGAAAGTAGGATTTACCTCTTTTTAAAACATTTGACTTTTACCTTATGTACAATTTTAAGCACCATAAAAATTAAAAATTTTACCCATATCTTTTACATTGTAAGTGAAGTTAGCATCATCATTATCCTTGTTGTTGGCATTGTTATTATTTGTTCCTTGTAAACAAATCTATCTTATATTTGGAAGTGGTTAAAGAAAACATCTTGCATCTTATGTGCTTCCAGCATAGTTTTCTAACAGAAAGTAGAAATAGCTTCCTGATAGAAAGTGGAAATATTAGAAATGTAGGAATAAATTATTTTAAGTGTTAAGTAATTATAAGGAATTTTTATATCCTATCCATATCCTGTTTTCTTGACTACACATTAAGGGGTGCCTGGGTGGCTCAGTCGTTAAGCGTCTGCCTTCGGCTCAGGCATGATCCCAGGGTCCTGGGATCGAGCCCCGCATCAGGCTCCCTGCTCCGCGGGAAGTCTGCTTCTCCCTTTCCCCTCCCCCTGCTTGTGTTCTCTCTCTCGCTGTGTCTCTCTCTGTCAAATAAATAAATCTTTAAAAAAAAATTAAAAAAAATTAAAAGTTGATAAGGAACTTTCATATTTATATCCTTTCTTCTTGACTAACCAATATTATCATCTCCATCGAATAATGGCTGGTATCTACTAATTGCATAGCAGGTGCCAGTCCAGAAGCTTGTTTGGGCATGCTGAAGATAGTATTAAGGTAGTCTCTCTGGTTCTAAGAGAAGCAGATGCTATTCAGGCTCAGAGGGGTTGCAATTTTTAATGCACTTGATCCAACTCACTAGCATCCTCTTTGTTTCGTTTAGATTGGTTTTATTTCCAGCTAAGTTGAGGTTTTCCCAAAGCTCCAGTTCTAAGTTTACAGGAGAGTCCATGAGACTCCCAAGTCATTATTCTGCATCCAGGATTGTACTCCCTTGACTGAGGAAGGGTCTTCTCTACATGGCAAGGAAATCATCTGCTTTCGGAGGTTGAAAGCTGACACTTACGGAGAAGGCTAGAATGGCCCAACTAAGCATGACCATTAAAGAGGGATATGTGTGTGAGGCCACACGTCACAGTCAAATCAGCAATATATCCATTAGGAATGTGGGGCAGCTTTCAGAGACAGGGATATTGGCCTGTATTTTTTTTTTTTAATTGGAACCAATTATATATATTTTTTAATTGGTACCAATAATACCAAACCTTGTCTGGTTTTGGTAATAAGATAATGCTAGCTTTTAAAAATCAGTTTGGGCTTGTTTCCTCTCTTTGTTTTTTTGGAAGAGTTTGAGAAGAATAGGTATTAAATCTTTCTTGAATGTTTGGTAGAATTCACCAGTGAAGCTGTCTGGTTTTGGACTCCTGTTCTGGAGAAGTTTTTAATTACTGATTCAATATCCTTGCTAGTAATTGGTCTATTCAAATTTTCTCTTTCAAGAGCCTGTCTTCAAAGATTGTTTCCAGGAATTTATCCATTTCTTCCAGGTTGACCGATTTGTTGACACTTAATTGTTTATAGTAGTCTCTTATGATCCTTTTTATTTCTTTGATGTCAGTTGTAACTTACTCTCTTTTATTTCAGATATTATTTATTTGAGCCCTCTCTCTCTATGTTTCTTTTGAAGGGCAGGGAAACTTCTCCTGGGAACTTACCCCATTTGGCTTTTTCTCCTATCTCATTGGTTAAAATTAAACACGTGTTAATGCCTAAATTGATTACTTACTTACAAAGCTAGATAAGACCATGATGATTGGCTGAGGAACAGGACCAGTTTCCCTCAAAGAATGTTATTGAGAGGAAGAAGATACCTGAACAAAATATGCTGTTAGGAAGGAAGCAGGAAAGTGGATGGGGTGTAGGCAATCAGCAGTGTCTGCTGTATTTCTAAAGTGGTTGTTACATTCCTGTAAGTAACATGTGAGTCCTTAATCGTCGGGGCTTTTGTTTGTTTCTGCCAATTTAATGAGCATAAAATGGCACTCTTTGTTGTATTCTTTGGCATTTTTGTTCTCAGTGGGTTATACACCTTTTCAGACATTTATAGGCCCTTTGGGTTTTCTCTTCTGTGAAATGCCTGATTTATGTTCTTTGTCTTATATTCTCCTGAGTTATTTGTGTTTTTCTTAACAGATTTTAGCAGTTTTAAAAATATGTTCCTAATAATAATTGTAAAGTTGTGTTGGAAGTGTCTTCTGCCAATGTATGGCTTGTCTTTTTATTTCTGTTTTAATAAAAAGAAATATTTTTGTAACTTAAAAATTTGTATTTTTTGTATCTCATTCAGAAAATCCTTTTTTATAGCAGGGTCATACAGATACTATTTTAAAGTAGTCTTTATCTTATTGAATTTTAAGTGGATATCAACCTTTTATATAGTGTGTACTAGCAGTTTCTAAAGTGATGTGGGGACTCTTCCACAGTATCTGTAAGATCAAAACTATTTTTTTTAAGATTTTATCTATTTGACACAGAAAGAGCACACATGTGAGCAGGGGGAGCAGCAGAGGGAGAGGGAGAAGCAGGCTCCCCACTCAGCAGGGAGCCCAATGTGGGACTCAATCCCAGGACCCTGGGGTTATGACCTGAGCCAAAGGCAGCCGCTCAAGCATCTGAGCCACCTAGGCACCCCAATATCAAAACTTTTTATGGTAGTATTAAGATGTTATATGTCTTTTTCACTCTTACTCTTTTATACATGTAGAGTCTCACAGAGACTACATGACCTCTGATATCACAGCAAATTGAAAATGCCAAAGCAAAACTAGAAACCCAGTTTGTCTTTTATGTCAGGCATTAAAGTGATTTGCAGAGATGTAAAACAATGCTGTCTTCTGAATAAATCTTTTCTTTGTTTGAAAAATAGTTTCTACCCACCCCCAACAAAATACGCTTTTTAATGTAGATGTATATTGGATTATTATTATTTTACTTATTTTTTATTTTTAAGATTTTTATTTATTTATTTAACAGAGAGAGAGAGAGAGCGCACAAGCAGGCAGAGCTGCAGACAGAGGGAGAGGGAGGAGAAGCAGGCTCTCCGCCGAGCAGGGAACCCGATGCGGGGCTCGATCCCAGACCCTGGGATCATGACCTGAGCCGAAGGCAGCCACTTAACCGACTGAGCCACCCAGGCGCCCCTTATTTTTTCTTTTTTAAAGATATTTATTTATTTGAGAGAGAGCGCACGAGAGAGATCACAAGTAGGGGGTAGGGATAGAGGGAGAAGCAGATTCCTCTCTGAGCAGGGAGCCCGATGCGGGACTTGATCCCAGCACCCTGGGATCATGACCTGAGCTGAAGGCAGATGCTTAACTGACTGAGCCACCCAGGCACCCTGTATTATTGTTATTTTAAAATGAATTTATAAATTAAAGCTTTGTTTTAATTTCTAACATATTAAACATTGAGAAGTATGACTTACATAAATAAAAGCTCTTTGGAGAACTCAATATTTTTTAAGAATATAACGGAGTCCTGAAACCAAATTTGTGAATTGTTGCTATATATGACCAGTAATTTTTAATTCATAAATGTCCTTACCTCATGGCATGTGTCAAAAATGAGAACATTTATTTCACTGTCCTTGGGAAAATATGATTTGGAAGACAGTTCTGTTCTCATAGACATCTATGTAGTAGTTAAAGTAGAGTAAAGATAATTAATTAGAATTATCTATAATTTTTATTACCCATCTATTGCAATCATCCATTAGCCCATGGGTACTGTAAAATTACAGAAAGAACATAAGTTTTGGTGTCTGATAGATCTGGACACTCTGTAGCTTAACCTAGTCAGTCAGTCTGTATAAATCTCAGCTTCTTGGGGCGCCTGGCTGGCTCATTTGGTTAAGCATCTGCCTTTGACTCAGGTCATGGTCCTAGGGTTCTGGGATCATGCTCCCCATCAGGCTCCCTGCTCAGTGGGGGAGACTGCTTCTCTCTCTCCTTCTGTCTCTGCTCCTGTGCTCTCTTGCTCACTCTCTCTCCCAAATAAATAAATAAATAATAGAAATCTTTAAAAAAATAATAAATCTCAGCTTCTGGAACTGGGTTCAGAAGAAAAAAAAATACTCCATTTTTAGTGTTGTCATGCAGATTAAACGTTTCTATAGGGCCTAAATAGATGCCGAGAACAAAGTTGGTGCTAAATGAAAAGTAGCTGCTACTATGTTAGTATATTGTTTTAGAATGTATTATATCAATTACTATGTTCTCTTAAGATCATTTTGAAACTGTATACATGTAATCAATAAAAGTTAAAGATACTATTCATTACCTATCACATTACAGAATGATATTTTAAATGTTAAGTAATGTGGAACAGAGTGAGATGTAATTCTGTGACTGGGAGTGTAACATAGTAACTTTCTGGAACTATGTATCCAGCCGCTCAAGCATCTGAGCCACCCAGGCACCCCAATATCAAAACTATTTTTATGGTAGTATTAAGATGTTATATGTCTTTTTCACTCTTACTCTTTTATACATGTAGAGTCTCACAGAGACTACATGACCTCTGATATCACAGCACATTAAATATATGATCCATATATTTTTAACTAATTTCTGCTCTAGGAAGCTATCTCTCTCTCTTTTTTTTTTTTAGATTTTATTTGTTTGAGAGAGAAAGAGAGACGGGGGGAGAGAGAGAGAGAGAGTGAACCAGCAGGGGGAGGGGCAGAGGGAGACAGACTTGCTGCTGAGTGCAGAGCCTGACACTGGGCTGGATCCTAGGACCGCGAGATCATGATCTGAGCTGAAATCAAGAGTTGGACACTTAAGCGACTGAGTCACCCAGGTGCCCCTCTAGGAAGCTATCTTAAGGAAATTGTAAGAATGATGTTCATTGCAGAATTACTTATAATGGGAAAGAAAATGGAATCAATCAGTTGTCCATCAATAAAATGTGAATTATGCTATATCTATGGAGATGATTCTTTGCAACCATTTAAAAATGTTTTCAGAAGTTTTTATGAATGACACAGGAATAAGTTGATTATATAATTGTGAGAAAATCAGGATATACAAATGTCTATATATTTCAGTGATATTGAAAACAAAATAGAAATAGGAAAAGAATAGAGGAAGGAAATATATAAAAATGTTAACAGTGGTTAACACTTATCTGAGCTTTACAGGTTTTTTTTTTTTTTTAGAGTAAATATGTATTTTTTTTCAGTATCAAAGTTTTATTTTTAAAAAAAGTCTTTGGTAAAGATTAGCTATTTTCCATCCCAGCCTTAGGATCACTGGGCTTGGAGAGGATTCTTTTATGACGATAAAATCTCTGATCAGTGTTGGGGAGGGAGTAGTCCATTTGGTTATGTGTCTTTCTCATTAGGAAGAACAGAATGTGGCTGAGCAGGGCCTGAGGCAGAGGATACTGACTCAGCTGCACCTCAAGAACAACTATTGGATCTTAATTAAGTGGAATGTTCTTCTGATTGCCCAGTGTTGTGGCTGAGGGCCTTGACTTTGTAGCCAGAACTCTGGTTCATAGCTCAGTTCTGCTACTTGTCCTAGTTGAGCTAATCTGTGGATGAATTAATCTTTTTTTCCCAGTATAATTTTTTTTTTATTATGTGATGTTAATCACCATACATTACATCATTAGTTTTTGATGTAGTGTTCCATGATTCATTGTTTGCGTATAACACCCAGTACTCCATTCAGTACATGCCCTCTTTAATACCCATCACCAGGCTAACCCATCCTCCCACCCCCCTCCCCTCTAGAACCCTCAGTTTGTTTTTCAGAATGCATCATCACTCATGGTTCGTCTCCCCCTCCAATTTCCCCCCCTTCATTCTTCCCCTCCTGCTATCTTCTTCTCTTCTTTTTTTTTCTTAACATATATTGCATTATTTGTTTCAGAGGTACAGATCTGTGATTCATCAGTCTTACAGAATTCACAGTGCTCACCATAGCACATACCCTCCCCAATGTCTATCACCCAGCCACCCCATCCCTCCCACCCCCCACCACTCCAGCAACCCTCAGTTTGTTTCCTGAGATTAAGAATTCCTCATATCAGACGATGGACTCTGAAAAACAAACTGAAGGTTCTAGAGGGGAGGGGGGTGGGAGGATGGGTTAGCCTGGTGATGGGTATTAAAGAGGGCACGTTCTGCATGGAGCACTGGGTGTTATGCATAAACAATGAATCATGGAACACTACATCAAAAACTGATGATGTAATGTATGGTGATTAACATAACAATTAAAAATTAAAAGAATTCCTCATATCAGTGACGTCATATGGTACATGTCTTTCTCTGATTGATTTATTTCGCTCAGCATAATACCCTCCAGTTCCATCCACGTCGTTGCAAATGGCAAGATTTCATTCCTTTTGATGGCTGCATAATATTCCATTGTGTATATATACCACAGCTTCTTCATTGTGGATGAATTATTTAACCTGTGTGTTCTTGCATGAATATCACCACTTGTAAATTGGGAGTAATAATGTTCTCTATGCCATGGGGTTTTTGCAAGAATTAACTAATTAAAACCCTTATTAACAGTCAGTGTTACCCCATAATGAATTCTTACTATTTCAGTTATTATAGCTCTTACCATTAGTTGAAGTAGTTAATTATTGCCTCATAACCACCCCAAAACTTAGTGCCCTAAAATAAAAACAAACGTGTATCTTGTTCATGAATCTCAGTAATTAAGAGTTCATCTCTGTCCATGTGGCATCAGCTGGGGTGGCTCACCTGAGGGCTGTGGGAATGTACTTTCAAGATGGTTCACTTACAGAGTTGCTCCTGACTTCCTCTAAAAGCCCAGCCAGGGCTGTGTGCCCCAGGCCTCTCTTCTTCCCCAAGTGGGCTTCTTGGACTGCACAGGTTTCTTCAAGGCATGATGGTGGGATTCTAAGAGTAAGCATCTCAAGAGAAACAGGCGGAAGTGTATCACATTTTAAAAAACTTGTTCTTAGTAGTCACTTACTATTATTTTAATTAGTCAAAAATCCATCCAGATTTAAGAGGAAGGAACATAGACACCGACCTCTCCACGGGAGGAGTGTTAAAAGTCACATTGTAAGAAGAGTATGAGACCTGGGACATACTGTTGCAGCCATCATTGAGAAATACAGTTTTCCACAGTAATAGTCTACTGACCTTTTAGATAACATAAATTCTTGGCTTTCTCAACCACCACCAGCAGCAGTCTGGTGTGGTGTATCAAAATCTGGTATCAAAACAATCTTAGGGACGCTGGGGTGGCTCAGTCGGTTAAGCATCTGCCTTCGGCTCAGGTCATGATCCTGGGACCCTGGGATCCAGTCCCACACATTAGGCTCCTTGCTCAGTGGGGAGCCTGCTTCTCCCTCTACCTCTGCCTGCCGCTCCCCCTGCTTGTGCTCTCATTCTCTCTCTCTCTGACAAATAAAATCTTTAAAAAAAAATCTTAGTACTTTTTACAACATGCAGATTATGGGTGACTTTTAATTTCTTTTTAATACTTTTCTATATTTTCTGCTTTTTTTCAGTGTTGAACACTTACTACTATAATAAAAAAATTTAAATGAAAAGATTACCTATTTTTATGCTGTATAAAGATATTGTGTATTCTGTTAATACAGAATTTCTGTATAGAATTTCTTAAGTCAAAGTTGAAAATCTGTTACACTCCTTCTTTCTCAGTTTGGTCATATTTCTAGGAGCAGTGACCTCTGGAATGGAAGAAAAAGAAAAAAAATGATTCTATTCACAAATATTTCTAGGTTAAATCTAGGGTTCCTCAGGGCAAACTTCAGTTGCTAAATATAACTCATAAAACCATAAAATGTGATCCTCACTGTGTTATCCTTACAATTGTCGGTTGCAAACAACTGAGGAGCTTCTGCTGGCTTTTCTGCTGGTGAACTTGGACAGAGAGCAATTTCTATTCATCTGTCAAGAAAGGCGCACAGTAAATATGTGAGTACATTTGATATTGATAAGATCCATGCAAATAAACTTACAAATAAGGCAGCACTCTTGAGATTTTGGGAAATGGCCAAAGAGGCCATTTTGTCCAAAACCTTTGGATCTGTGCTGATCTCACACGAAGCCATCTCTCTGACTTAAATGTGTCTTATTCTCAAAGATGCCAGGCATAGTTCTTTGAAATATTCAAGTTATCTTTGCAGCTGTAATATATTTCTTCCCCTAAAATGGGAAAATTGTTCATTTTAAAAAGCAAAGACCATTTCAGGTTTGAGGCACACACAAAAAAAGAGTGAAATATGGAAGTAAAGGATCAGTTTCAAAGAGGAAAAATACAACAATTTAGTTTACTTTCAAGTGGCAGGTGTTGTTGTATACATAGAAGACATAGTAAAGTACTCAGGTGAGCAGTGGACTGAATGTCATACTGGGACTTAAAAGGCGTTAATGCAACTTCTCAAGTACATTAATTTAGTCCTAGGGACAGTTTACAAGATAGCAGATTTTTGCTCAAATATAATTTTCATTTACTGAGCATGTATTATGTTCTAGGTCATTTCCTAAGCACTTTACTTACATTAATTCATTTGATTTACTCAACCACCCTGTGAGGTAGTTAATTCCATTATCATTTCCTTTTACAGCCTAGAACAAAGTGGTTAAAAACTTGCCCAAGGTCACAGAGTACTGTAATCAGTCAGGCTTCATATCCAGACTGACTGGCTCTAGCTATAACCCAAGTTCTTACCCAATGTGCTCCTTATTGCCTTGCAGGTGAGTTTTTTAAAAAGTTATAGTGCTTAGAAATTTTGCATTAGATGATTGTGCAAGTAGTAGTGCTTGGAAATTTTTGTTTTAGCTCAAGAGAATATAACTAAGTATCTGCAGGAGATTCTTTCAGAGTTCACATACAAAAACCAAAGGGGCAAGGCAGATCTCAGAAAGGGAGGTTAGGCAGTAAATTATTAAATTGCTCAAATTTCTTTACATCTGGAAGTCAAGTCTAATGTGTTCAGAATCTGGGCAAGGGCTTGATACCTTGCACTATTTGTAACAAGAATTTGGGCGAGTCACTTTGTCTCTCCTGGGGTTACTAAGAGCTGTCCCACCAGCCTCAAGGGATTGTTAGAAAGGGCAAATGAATTACTGTGGTTATCAAATCTGGTTGCAAGCTATAAAGTCCTCATCTTCTGTTAAGTTACTGCTGTGATCAGGCATCCTTTGTTTTAGAAAGGCATTTCAGAAATACCTACTTCTAGGAAATCACATTTGGTAGTTTTCCCTATATTTGAGACAAGGTGTATCAAATGTTTAACATGGTGCTTGTTTATGGTCACACTCAGTAGAATCTTGCAATTATTACTTAATTCTAGCAGACGTCTTTGATTTGGGGGAGCAATAAAAGGAAAATATCTCCTGGACAGGACAGACGCTGCTGAACTAAGATCTGAAACATGTGTCTTCTTGGCCTTCCTTAATTGGCAGGGGCTGTAGTGTACTGAGGACATTTGGGAAATCTAATTCACATTTTCAGTTTTCAGTAATAATAATTGCTCTCATTTATACTACCTATTTTGTACACTTGTGCCAAGGCTGATCTCTTCGTGGTGGTTCTCTGAGGATGGTTAAGTATTCTGAAGTCACATCCAGGTTTGATGAGATGGGGTGTTATGATCACTGTTTCCCAGGAGGGAGAAGTATTTGCCATCCCTGGACCATCCTATAAAGTTTTTCAGATACTTTTTTTTTTTTAAAGATTTTATTTATTTATTTGAGAGAGAGAGAGAGAGCACGCAGGGGGAGAGTGAGAGAGACAAGCAGACTCTGCACTGAGCAGGGAGCCTGATGTGGGGCTTGATCCCAGGACCCTGAGATCATGACCCGAGCCGAAGGCAGACGCCTAATTGACTGAGCCACCCAGGTGCCCCAATTTTTCAGATACTTTGATTCTACTTCTTAATCATACCCTCAGCTGCGGCCCTCCACCTTTGTCAGGGTTTATAGTGTTCCCTGATGATACAAGGAAATGGAGACTGTGACCCCTTTTCTACCATCTCTGTATTTTCCTCACTGGCACATGCTGTCAGGCTTTGTCTATCCCTTCTCAGGTCTCAGCCCTTGTCTTGAAATCTTGCATGGATCTGGACACATAATAGATGGCTCATATATTTTTTATGGAATTAAATTTTAGTGAATTAAAAATTCACTCCTAACTGACTGATGTTTAAAGATAAAATCCTCAAACCTTAAAACTGGAGCTGTTAGCACTTCCCCCATTCTTCCGAAAGACCAGATATTTCAGTTTCTGTAGGTGGGAAGGATGCGCAGAGTAATTTAACTGCCTGATACGGTTCTCAGACCATTTTTGTCATAATGGTCTGAGGCCTAGGCAGCTGTCTATAAACTATGAAGGCTTCCTGAGCAGGATGCCAAAAAAAAAAAAAAAAAAAAAGGAGCCAATAGCTAATCCAGTGACCATGGGGAAAAAAGGGAGAAAAAAGCTCAGTAGATAGGAATGCATGCTTCTTTGCACTGCATCTTTCTGACATTTAGTCTTCTTTTGTTTTGTCCACAGCTCACCTTCACCTTTTATTTTCTTTGTGCATGCCCAGCAGAAGTTTATTTTCTAGATCCCCTTTATTGACACTGCTGATTTATCTGCACATTTCACTTCCTTTTCTAGCTGCTTAATAAAGGTCATGTTTATAACTTTAGTAGTGATGATGTGCCCAGTAGGCCCAGGTGTCAGCTTCTGTAATGTCCAATAGAATCTCTTTCCACAAGACAAAATCCTAGGATTCCATTCTGGATTATCTGAGTTTTCATAGTTCCAAGTAATGACTTTTGGTCTGTAGAAATATATGCTATGGTAATAATAACTTACTACATACTGGCCACTGTCATGAAATTGATCTTTTTAAAATGAACAATTTAGGGGTGTCTGGGTGGCTCCAGTCGGTTAAGTGGCTGCCTTCAGCTCAGGTCATGATTGGGCCCCCCTCCCCCCCTGTCCCCGAGTCAGGCTCCCTGCTCAGCGGGGAGTCTGCTTCTCCCTCTACCTCTCTCCCTGCTTGTGTTCCCTCTCTTGCTCTCGCTGTGTCTCTCTCTGTCAAATAAATAAATAAAATCATAAATAAAATAAAATGAACAATTTAATGGCATGTAGTACATTTACAATGTTGTGCAATCACCACCTCCATTTAGTTGCAAAACATTTCATCACTTCAAAAGGAAACCCATACCCATTAAACAGTTATTCCACATTTCTGCCACCTCCCCCAGCTCCTGGCAACCACCAGTCTGCAATCTGTTTCTATGGATTTGCCAATCTGGATTTTTTACATAATTGGGATCATATGTTTTGTGTCTGGCTCCTTTTGGTTATCATTAATGTTTTTGAGGTTCATATACTAACATATATCAGTACTTCACTCTTTGTTTTATGGTTGAATAATATTCCTTTGTATATATATATGCCAAACTTTGTTTATTCATTCATCTGTTGGTGAACATTTGGGTAATTTTTCCTTTTTTTTCCTGTTATGAATAATGCTTCTATAAACATTAGTATATAAGTTTCTGTGTGGACATAGTTTTCATTTCTTTTGGGTATATACCGAGCAGTAGAATTGCCATGTTGTCATAATTCTATGTTTAACTTTTTCAGGAGCCACAGTTTGTACCGTTTTACATTCCCACCAGCATTGTATGATGGTTCCAGTTTCTCTACACCTTCGTCAACACTTGTTATTTTACATTTTTGGTTATACCCATCCCAGTGTGTGTGAAATGGTATCTTATTGTGGTTTTAAATTGAATTTCCCTAATGACTCCTAATGTTGAGCATCTTTTCTTGTGCTTGTTTGCCATTTTATAGCTCTGTAGAAATGTCTATCTAAGACTTCTGCATATTTTGATTGTATTATTTGCCTCTTTGTTTGTTGTTTTGACTTGCAAACATTTTGTCCCATTTTGTGGGTTGTCTTTTCACTCTCTTGATATTCGCCTTTGATGCACAAAAGTTTCTAATTTTAATTTTGAGGAAGTCCAATTATATTTATTTTTTCTTTAATTGTTTGTGCTGTTGGTGTCATAGCTAACAATCTATTGCCAAATCCAAAGTTATGAAGATATATTCGTATAGTTTCTTCTAAGAGTTTTATAGATATCTTCTTTGGGTTGTTCATTACTGGTGTATATAAACACAAATGATTTTTATATTGCTTTGTTAAATTCAGTTTTCAGCTCTAATAAATTTTTATATGGATTTCTTTTGAGATTTTCTATATATGTAAGATCATGTCATCTGCAAAGAGAGATGTTTTAGTACTTCTTTTCCAATTCATATGCCTTTTATTTCTATTACCTAGTTGCTCTGTCTAGAACTTGTAGTACAATGTTGAATAGCAGTGGGTGGTGCCTTCTGTAGGTTTTTCATAAATGCCCTTTATCATTTTGTGGAAGTTCCTTTTTATTTCATTTTCTGACTTTTTTTTTTTAATCAAGAAATGGTGTTAGATTTTGTCAAATGCTTTTTCTACATCAATTGAGATGATCATGTGTGGTTTTTTTCCTTTGTACTATTAATATGATATATCGCAT
This sequence comes from Neomonachus schauinslandi, assembly GCF_002201575.2. Lineage (NCBI taxonomy): Eukaryota > Metazoa > Chordata > Mammalia > Carnivora > Phocidae > Neomonachus > Neomonachus schauinslandi. The sequence continues at coordinate 98,701,008 of NC_058412.1, read as the reverse complement.
TGATTGATTTCCTTAAATTGAACCATTTATGTATTCCTGGGATAATCCCACTTGGTCATGGTGTATAATCCTTTTAATATACTATTGGTTTGGTTTGCTAGTATTTTATTGAGCATTTTTTGCATTCATAATGGTAAAGCTATATTAATCTGTAGTTTTCATTTTGTATAGTGTCCTTGTCTGGCTTTGGTTTGAAGTAATCCTAGCCTTGCAGAAGGAGTTCACTTCACTCCTCTTCTCTTTCTTGAAAGAGGTTAAGGATTGGTGTTAATTGTTCTTTAAATGTTTGGTAGAATTCACCAGTGAAGCCATATGGTCCTGGGCTTTTCTTTGTTGGGAGGTTTTTCATTACTGATTCAATCTCCTGTTATAGGTCTACTGAGATTTTCTCTTTCTTCTATAGTCAGTTTTGGTAGTTTGTGTGTTTCTAGAAACTTGTCCATTTAATCTAAGTTACCCAATTTGTTGGTACACAATTGTTCATAGTATCCTTTTATAATTATTTTTATTTCTCTAGATTTGGTAATGATATCCCCACTTTAATTTCTGATTTTATTCACTTATTAGTCATCTTTCTCAGTCAAACTAAAAGTTTTTAATTGTGTTGATGTTTTCAAAGAACTAAATTTTAGTTTCATTGACTATTTTTCTATTCTCTATTTCACTTATCTAATCAGTGATCTTTATTATTTCCCTTATTCTGCTAGCTCTGGGTTTGGTTTGCTATTCTTTTTATTGTTCCTTAAGATGTAAAGTTAGTTATTGATTTGAAATTTATCTTTTTTTAAAAATTTCTTTATTTGAGTGAGAGCGAGAGAGAGCACAAGTTGGGGAGGAGGGGCAGGAGGAGAGGGAAAAGCAGACTCCCTGCTGAGCAGGGGCTCCAGGATCGTGACCTGAGCCAAAGGCAGATGCTTAAATGACTAAGCCACCTAGGTGCTCCTGAAATTTATCTTTTTTTAATATATGCCTTTTCAGTGTAAATTTTCCTCTGAGCACTGCTTTCACTGCTTCCAAAATTTTTTATTATATTGTATTTTCATTTGTCTCTGAATATTTTTAAGTTTCTGTTGTGATTTCTTTTTTGACTTAGTGGTTGGTTAAGATGATGTTTAATCTTCTTGTATTTGTAAATTTTCCAGCTTGCTTTTGTCACTGATTTTTAGCTTCATTCCATTGTGGTTGGAAAAGATACTTTGTATGTTTCAATCTTTATAAATTATTGAGACTTGTTTTGGGCCTAATATTGTATATTTTGGAAGTGTTCCATGTGCACTTGAGAAGAATATTAATTCTGCTGTTGATGGTTGCACATTCTATATATGTCTGGTAGGTCCAGTTTGAGTATAATGTTATTCAAAGCCTCTTATTTCCTTGTTGGCCTTATGTCTAGATGTTCTATTTATTGTTGAAAGTAGGATATTGAAATCTCCAACTACTACTGTTTAATTCTTTCAATTCTGTCAGTGTTTCCTTTGTATATTTTTGTTCTCTATTGTTAGGTGAATATATGTTCATTATTTCTTCTTGATGTATTGATCCTTTTTGTATCTATCACCTATCCATAATCTAGTTATCTATTGTTCTTCTTTGTGGCTTGTTACAATTTTTGACTTAAAGTCTATTTTTGTCTGATATTACTATAACCATCTTAGCTCTCTTTTGGATACTACTTGCATGGAATATCCTTTTCTAGTATTTTCATTTTTAACCTATTTGCGTCTTTGGATCTAAAGTGAATCTCTTTAGAGATACAAACAGATGCTGTTTGTATTATGTGTTGTTTTTTTTTTTTTTCTTTCTTTTAATCTATCCTACCAAACTCTGACCTTTGATTGGGGAGTTAATCATTTATATTTATGGTAACTACTGATAGGGAAGGGCTTTCTTTTGCCATTTTGCTATTTGTTTTCTGTATGTCTGATAGCTCTTTTGTTCCTCATGTCCTCTATTATTGCCTTATTTTCTTCTTAATTTGTTTTTTGTAGGGTACTGTTTTGATTCTCTTCTCATTTTTTGTATATATTTTTAAGACTTTTTTTTTAGCAGTTACCATGGGGATTACAATTAAAATCCTAAACTTATAGCAACGTAGTTTGAACTGATACCAATTTAGGATTGATAGCATACAAAAACTGCACTTGTACAGCTCTCCCCCTTATGTTATTGTCATCACAAACTACATCTTTTTGCATTGTGTGTCCATTAACATGGATCATAATTGTTTTATGTCTTCATCTTTTAAATCCTATTGTAAATAAAAGAGGAATTACAAACCAAAAATATAATACTGGCTTTTTTATTTACTGTACAGTTACCTTTACCAGAATTCTGTATTTCTTCATATTGTTTCAAATTACTGTCTGGTATCCTTCCATTCTGCCCAAAGGGCTCCCTTTACCATTTCTTATAGGGTAGTTCTTCTAATGATGAACGTTCTCAACTTTATTTTTTCTGAGACTGTCTTAATAGTCACATATATATGTACACACATACACACACTATACTATATACATACTCATATATATACTATATATACACACTATACTATATATATATATACTATATACATACACACTATATTATATATACTCATATATATGTACTTGTACATACATATATATATATACACTCATATATATATATATATAACCTTAATCCTCTGTTTGAAGGATAATTTTGCCAGATACAGGATTCTTGATTGGCAGTTCTTTCAGCACTTTAGAAAATTTCATTTTTCTCTCTTATGGCTTCCATGATTTCTGATGAGAAATCAGCTGTTAAATCTTATTTAAGATCCTTTGTATGAGTGATGAGTTGCTTCTTCTTTGCCAGTTTCTAGATTCTCTTGTTGCCCTTGTTTTTTGACAATTTGATTATGATGTGTTTCTCTATAGATATTCTTGTATTTATCCTTTTGGAGTTTATTGAGCTTTTTGAATGTGTAGGTTCATGAATTTTACCAAACTTGGGAAATTTTTAGCCATTATCTTCCTACTTCTTTAGAAGTAGATATTCTTTCTACTTCTTTCCTCTCCAGCTAAGGTTTCCATTATGTATATGTTGGTATGCTTGACTTTATCCAAAGTTCTCTTAGGCGCTGTTCACTTATCTTCACATTCACTGATTCTTCTGCCTGCTTAAATTTGCATTTTAAATCCTCTAGTGATTTTTTTTTTTTCCATTTTAGTTATTGTACTTCTCATTTCCAGAATTTCTGTTCGGTTACTTTGTAATTTCTGTCTCTTTATTGATATTCTCTATTTGTTTATATGATATTCTCTATTTGTTTATATATCATATCATACTCCTATCTTTTTTTTTAGCCCTTCAATTTGTTAAGACAATTGACTTAAAGTTTTTGTCTAATAAGTCCAATGTCTGTGCTTCCTCAGGGACAGTTTCTGTTAACTTCTTCTGTTGGTGGACCATAGATTCTTGTTTTTTTTTTGAATGCTTTATAGCTTTTCAGTTGAAAACTAAAAAATTTAATATTATAATGTGGAGCTCTAGAAATCTGATTCTTCCCCTTTCCTTGGGTTTATTTTTATTGCTTGCTGTATGCTATAACTATTTGTTTTATGGCTTTTTGTTTTTTAGGTGGGAAGGGACATAGGGAGAGGGAGAGAGAGAATCATGGAGCCCAAGGCAGGGCTCTGTTTCACAACCCAGAGATCATGACCTGAGCTGAAATCAAGAGTCAGACACTTAACAGACTGAGCCACCCAGGTGCCCCTGTATTGTGACTTTTGATTTAATTTTGTGAAGTGTGTATTCTTTGTCACATGTGATCTCTGAGGTCTCTATTCCTTTAGATTGTGTTCAGCTAGTGTCTTGACAGAGATTAACTTAAATACCAGGCAGCAAAAAAAAGAAAAAAAAAATGAGAGAAAGAACAACAACTACAAAAAAATCAAAACAGAAAGAAAAACAAGAAAGAAAAAATAGGAAAAGATACCCCCAGACCTCTTCTGGTCTTTGCAAATTGGCTTTTGCTAGGTCTCTCTTTCAACACGGTCAGACCATTTCTCATCTCTGGATTAGCCTTAACTTTTTGCTTGCACTGAACCCACAGAGCAGTCAAAGGTAAAAGCATTGGTTTCTTTCTTTCTTTTTTTTTTTTGTCTTTTTAGATTTTATTTATTTGAGAGAGAGTGAGAGAGATCACAGAGGCAGAGGGAGACGCAGACTCCCTGCTGAGCAGAGAGTCCAACGCAGGACTTGATCCCAGGACCCTGAGATCATGACTGGAGCTGAAGGCAGATGCTTCACCAACTGAGCCACCTGGCACCCCAAAGCTTTGGTTTCTTATTAGGTCTTTTCTGGACACATGCATGGCTTTTTTAATTCTCCAGTATACATGACTGTTCTACATGCTCTATTTCCCCAAAAAACTCTCTCTCCAGCTTTTTCTCCCTCTTTGGTTGCTGTATTGTATGTCTCAATCGTAATCTTTTGTTCCAGGTAGTTGTGGATTGTTTGTTTACCTTACAAGGAATTCTTGCCACTTTTCCACCCTAAGTGAGTTTCCAGTTAGGCAAAACAAATCAGATGCTATCTATTGTTCACCCAGGTATGCCCTGGAAGATTAGAATAGGTAAATATAATTCTTTGCAAGTAAGGCCTTCTGTGTTTCTTCTGGAACCAAGGACCAGGGTTGTACAAGAGGAAGCTAGCAGCCATCTTTAAGATCACTTTGAACAAGGAGGGAGTTGGGGCAAGGGCAAATAAAAAAATACCACAAATCTTTCCTGGCATTTTTAAGTTTCCTTTGTTTTGATTCGGTGCAGACTTGGTTGGTATAAACCTTGGACTATTTCTCAGAATTCTGACAAAGTTGATTTGGACGTTTGCTTGAAGTCTTGATGTTCCTGTTGGGACATGGACTCTTGGAGCTGCCTACTCTGTCATGTTCACTGATACCACTTGCAATTACCTTTGGGGCCTTTGTTATCACATGACATGATATATACTGTTCCTTGAATACGATGAAGACCTGTACATATAAGGTCCTATTTCCCACTTACCTTTTCACCCCTAATTTAATTATCTACATGTATTTGTTTTAGAATATAGACATTTCAGGTCTTCTTTGTACTCTACCAAATCTACACCCTCATTAAAAAAGCATTTAAATATAGTTGAAAATACTTATTATAGAAATGCACTCCATTTTCCCCCCACATAGTTTCAGATTAAATAAAGTAAAGATCATTTCAGAAGTAATTTTTGTGCAACTTAAAAAAAAATTGGTACTGAAAATCAATTTGAATTGTTGACAAAGGTAAGATTTCTGAACAGAATGAAATATAAACTCTTGTGACGTTAAAACCAGTTGTTTTATTGGTTGAGTTTTTTCAATGAGAAATAATTACTATAGAATTTTCAAGACTATAATAGAGATAAATAGAAATTAACTTTTCTCAGCCATTTTGAAAATGTCATTTTAAACTTTAATATTAGATTGCTATTCAATACTTTACAGACTAATGTGGTTAAGGATGATTTGGGGGAAAGTATTAATGTATGAGTTGTAATTGAATTCTCAAGGTATATAGTCTAACTTAATCATTAGAAAGCAAAGTTACCTGCAAAAAACCATATCCATGTAAAGGAATATAAAAAACACTAAGATAAATAAGCAAAAGGATACCTTTTGATGAAAATTCAGGCTTGATTGTAGAAGTTGTGAGACTGGAAGGACTTTAAAGGTAAAGTTTTATTTCATTGGGTTTGGGAAGACAGTGAACACTTGAGATAAAGTTCGGGTTTTTTGTTTGTTTTTAACTTGAACTTTTTTTTTTTAAGAGAAGAGAAAATGTACATAGATTGTTTATGTCCCATTGAGAGGAAGTGGAGCACAAAAGGCCACCTAAAGGATGAAATTCCTATAAAGAGTTTTCTGAGCCACTTATATCAACTGCTCAGAACTTAGATTTAATTAAATTTGCAAGGCTGGGGTGGGGGCAGGACAATAGCCTGTTTTAGGGACAGAGTACCAGCTTTAATTTTAACTTTGAATTTCCTGGCCCCAATCCATTGGTGTCACTACCTCAGTGTTATTCAAATGCAGGATTTTTGATTTAATTTCCTGTCAAGGGAGACATAAAAACCAGTTTCTTTTTTCTAAGAAACTTCCAATGAATCTCCCTGGGCTTTATTAGGTAAACAATTGCATTTTCAGTAGAGGAATGCAGTCTATATGGTAGCATGTTAAAACATTATAGTGTAAATGTATAAATGAAGATCCTAAAAATTAAACAATTATTAGATTATTAATGGTGCTGAATTAATTTATATACATATTGAGCTCAGTGAGGGAATTGCTAATTATAAAAGAGATTTGCTTAGGATACTAAAATTTAAATATAAAAATATTGAGTTATTTCTTTTAAGAAATATTTCCCTTTCATGCCTTAGATTAATTACAGCTTCTGCTCTCATATTTTGTGACTTTGGGAAATTTGTAATAAACTTCTGTATAGTGAATATAGAATATTTTTAGGCTAATCCATCTTTTTATAAACCTTAAAAATAATAACTTTGATCATATTTCATCTGCATTTATCTGAACACTTTTTTATTCTTAGTAATAGAATAAGAAAAAAATGCTGGTTCTTTTCTAATTATTGACTTTATTTGATTACTAAGCAGTTATTGAGACTATCAGAAATAAAGTCAAGTAATAAAATAACCAAATAAAGAAATTTTCAGAATCTTTATGATATATCTGTGGTTATTATATATTTTTAAGAGGACTTTGCCATACTCCCTTCCATTATAAGCCTTTTGCACACAGGTTCCCTCTTATAGCATTACTCTTCCTTTCTTTCTTCATCTAGTTAAATTCTTCTCATTCTTTAGATATTAGTTCAGACTATCATAAACTATTTAGACTAAGCAAAATGTGGATTATTACATATCAAAACCTCTGTCACATAGCTAAAGCAGTAAGCAGAGGAAAACATACAATCTCAAATACATTTATTACCAAGCAGGAGGAGAAAAAACAAACCAGGAAATAGAACAATATAAGCATAAAGTAAGAGAAAGAACTAGATAAGAGAGCAGAAACAGTCAAACCAAGCAGTTGATCAAGAGACTAAGAAAACTTAAACATTAGCAAATCTGATTTCAAAACAGAAACAGCACCAATTAAGGAAGAGAGAGAACATGAATATAATTTCAGAGATTAAGAAAATGATAAGAGAATGTTATACCCATGCATTTGAGAATCTGGATGAAATGCATTATTTTCTAAGAAAAGTTAATTACAAAATTTGATTCAAGAGATTTAGAAACCTAAGTAGATCAATAACCATAGAAGAAATTGAAGAAGCAGTTCTTCATGTTTCTTTTTATCTACCTTAATCCCCTTGGGTGGATTTATTCTGATTATTCAGGACAGTTGGAAGAGAAAACAAGTGTGCTGTTCTCAAATTCTAGAATTTGGAAGCTCAGTAAATCCTCTTTATTTCCAAATCAAGGCCATCCTTCTCATGGTCCCAACCTATGTCCCAATTTCCTCCACTGAACTTCCCACAAGAAGGTTCTAATCTCTGTTAATTATGTAGTGCCTTTGCATGAGTCTTCCTGCATTAATACCTGATGTATGGAAACGGGGACAGCCAGAAGTGGTGTGGCATGTGCTGCATAGTTGAGTCTAAGGGGAATCCTTTACTCCAGGAAGTAGAGTTAATCAGAGTCTTGGCTCACCTCACCCACATTTAGGATTCCAATAATTCCACTCAACATCTTCTTCCTCGTTTTTCTGTTTCCCCAATGTTTCTTCTTAATTTACTGGTTTGATGACATTTTATTTCTACTAATAATCACTAAATTCAATATATGCCAGTTTGTCAGAGTTAGCAAAAACTGAAATGAAACCAAAGTTAGCACACGTATAAATGAAAAATATTGGCCAGTCTTAATCAAGAACATTAAACAGATATTCTAAATAAAATATTAGCAAATTATCCAGCAAATTATCCATTAAAAAAATAATACATGATGACTATGTTTTGAGGCAAGTAACAGAAACAGTGACTGTAACATGAAAATGAAATGTGCTCTGGAGATTTGGTGTCTATATAAATGTCTATATAGAAGCCCTTGGGCCTGTCTTTTTTTTAGTGGCAGGTTTTTAGCCATTCTCGTTTAAAACTGATCAGATTTTAAAATGTAATGTATTCGAGAAGGGAAGTGTACTAAGTTGTTTGCTTTTCTGGTTCAGTCCCTCCCAACAGTACTCCTAGCTCCCAGCCCTCCCTATCTCCCTTGCACCTTTATTTCTTATTTACATTAGACCTCCAGGGCGCTGATAATATATTCCTATTTTTGGAAGGTTCCATGAGATATTTCTTCACATTACTATCTACTGATGAATTATAAAGTTTTCAGCCTAGGATTTATTTTCATCTAGTCCATAGCCAGTCAGAAAAATACGTGATCAAAAGATTTCATTGGTTGTTTGTTTTATATTCTTTACTGGCCATGCCTGATTCTCCCATGTCTTTATAACTATGTGTCCCAGTGTGGTTTGTTTAGAAGCATTCTCTTCCCCAGGGCATACTGTCAAAATTCAATTATAGTGACTCACACTTGAATTTTCCTTTTTAAAGTGTTCAAATCTTTTGCTATTCCAAAGTCTCCTTCAAACCTTGTAAAGACTCCTAAAGTCTCCAAGGGACACGTGGGAGAAAAATTACTGGTATATTCTTTTGAACAGATATGTAGGTGACAGATAAGAAAAAAAGGAGCTAGTGGTATTTCGTCTTTCAGGTGTTCTGCTTTTTGAGACTCTCCAAACTTCCAAAAGGAAAACACAAAAGAAATATGTAGTGTCCTTTCTTTTCCGGTATGATGATACATCTGGTAAAATGTGTGTGTGTGTTTAATTTCTCTCATTTTAAAATATGAGCTGAAATACATTTGAATTATAATACCTTCTTCCAGATTCTTTAGAGAAAAATATTTTATTAGTTACAAAATAATGGCAAATGTGAATTTTATGTAGAATTTGTGTAGGGTGCGTGTTTTCTAAAAAATTGAGTTGGTTCAGGAACCATTTAAATCTGTTTTGCTTATGTGGAAAATACCGTTGCTTACTATTATTCTGCAGAGCCCCACCCCCACTCATATATACATATTATAATTATTAACAAGTAAACACACTAAATAATTTGCTTCCAATGATTAGCATAGAAATAATCAGGATAAATATCCATAAAGCAATGCCTTCGAACGTGCCTTTTTGTGGAAAAGGTTAGTCTAGCTTATTATTGGTGTAATTAGAAAATCTTGAGAACAGAGGTTCACAGTTTCTATGTGAAGTTCTGCTTTAATTATGCAGTGAGAGCACACCTAAATATAGGAGGTGCTCATATTTAGGAATAGTAGCCACCACTCTGTGGTGTTACCAGCTCTGTATTCACATACATGCTCAGTGTTTTTATTATAGGTTTTCCTTAGAGAATAATACTGCATGTGTATGTGGGCAGTTTTTATTTAATATTTATTAGAGTAAATGACTGTGAAAATTCATTTACAAGAATGTCCCTTTGTTTAAAAAAATGATCATTTTATCATTTTGAGTACTTTATAGAGTAGGAATTTGCAGATGAAATTATTTACTTGTGATCGTGTAGACCTTGATAATGGGGGTATATTGTATTACATCTATAAATGGTAGGGAATAATATATTATTGAATGTTCAACACTAATTGTACTTTTACTTCCAACTTCCTTAGAGTTTAATAAATTGATTTCTTTGCATGTTTCACAACCTCTAACAAAGTACTATTCTAAAAACTTTAACAGATCAAAAAAATTTAACTAGTTTCCTTATCACAAAAAGCCTCAGCACAATTGACCTGCTGACCTTAATTCCCAGGAAACTGTCACATTACTTCTTTACCCCTTTGTCTAACTTAACAATGTGACCCAAAATACTGCAGAGCTTTAAAGTTTCTCAGCATTGTAAGGTCAAGCTTTGGTCACCATAGTTACAGTTTAGATCTGTGGGTCAGAGGTCAAATAGATTAATGATGTCAGACACATCTTTAAATGGTTCTAACACTACTTCACCATGCGGTAAACAGCTGAGCATATTTGATATGACAAAGGCATTCTTCAGTCTTGCTAATAAGATCTTTAGAGACATCTGATAGAAAGGCATTTTCTATAAGAACTTGTGATATAGGGCTGTGGAGTAGGCAGTGATAGTTGGCTACTAGATTTATATCGGATGGAGATTGAAAAATAAAATGTAAATAATTGAGGTTGTACTTTTCTGCACATTTTCTGTGTTTTATCTGTCTCTCTATATACCTGTCATCAATCTACTTAATCATCAATTTATAAAAATAGGTATCCTCAATTCCCTATTTATTTGTGGTTAACCATATGAAAATGGATAGAAAACAAAATTTTCTGAGTAGGAGTATATACTTTTTTGTGTGAATGACTCGTGGTATTTTTTTCTCCCGATTTGGGAAGTATGCATTTAAAATAGTTATATAGGAAAGTGTTTCAGAAGCTCTCACATTAGAGATCAGGTAAGTTCTCTTTTATATCCAAATACTTTTTTTAATGGCCCCACAGTCTCCATTTACATATCTTGGGATTCTATATTCATTTCTTTTTTGTTCCAGAAGGAAATTGTTCCCTCCATTTTAAATCAGAATGGAAGAGGAAAAAAAAACCCAAAACTATTAAAGTGAACACCACTTCTAAAAAAAAATTCAAATGTTATTTTTTTATAGATAAGAAATACTTTGTAAATAACAATTTTGAAGAAAAAAATCACAGAAACATGAAGGAAAAATATTAAGTGAGATGAGATTAAAATTATTATTAAAATATACTTAAGTGAATAAAAAAATCACCAGATTGTGACTTAAAAATGTGATTCATACTGTAGAATACTTTTAAAAATCTCTAAATATGGAATTTTGCTGTCGGTGGGCAGAAATATGTTTAAGCAACATGCTTAGGTTAAATTAAACATTAAAAGATGCCCTGTTCTGGAAGGTTTTGTTTTCCATGTGTATTTTGTGCAGCTGTAAGATTTTAAGCTTTCTGGAACATTTGCTCTTGATCTCATACTATAAAGGTAGACAAAGGAGAAAGCTAGGTTTGGCAGCTGGGAGGTGTTAATATGGAATTTAATAGCAAAAAAGAGGGGGTTGGGGCTTTTATACGTGAAATGGAGATTGGCAACTGGGAGGAGGAAATAAGCCTTGGTGTCTGAGAAGAGCTGCTAGTGCAGTTGCTTGTGAGTTTCAGATGACAAGCTAGCTTTCATGTGAATGAATGGATTGTCTCCTGTTTTGCTTTCAATTCAAAGAAAATCGTTTTCCTGTAGATATCGTGGAAACCAACTACTCAGCAAAGACATTAATTGCTGACCTGTTTGGCAGCACTTAGGGACACTGGTTCAGCAAACTGGTGGAGTATTCTGTTTGGTCATTATGCCAGGAGAATGGCAAATCAATATTTAACTACCTTTTGAAGAAACCATACCATTAAAACATTGGTTTTGTGTAAAACTGTTCATTTACACACATGGGAAATATCCTGAAAGGCAAAAAAAAAAAAAAGTTTATTCTAAATGTAGAAAAATTATATAAGTCAAATAAAATATCAAATTGAGTTCTGGCGTTCAGAATCTGACGTATCATTCTATTTCTTAAAACTTGATGTGTGCCTTGCTTTTAGATTTCTTGCTCCTGATACATTATTAACATGGGCAAACCTAACAATACTTGATTTCTTAATATTTGTTTATCAAAAATGTGGAATTTGGGGTATTACCTTTTATTTACTCTTCTTTCATAAAGTAACTCATTTCTTGTCTATTTCTTATGCCTTTTTATTTATTTTGTCAGTTTACACATTTGCACTCTAGCTTGTGTCCTGGTCAGAATTGTATATGTTTTGCTACTGTAGCAGGGTTTACCCATCCTGGGTGCACCTTAAAATCACTTAAGCACAATGCCCAGGCCCACCCAAGACCAGTTGAGATAGTATAGTGGAAGGAATGTATGCTTTGGAGCCAAACTTCCCTGGGCTCTGGCTCTGACACGTCGTAGCTGTGTACTATTCCACAAACTCCCTAACCTCTCTTTGTCGTTTCTTTATCTATAAGAGAGAAAAATAATACTTAACTTGAAGGGTTTTGTGAGAATTTTATAAAATACTAGTATTAACTTCTAGCCACATCTGTGGTACCTAGGAAACATTCAATAAAGGATAATAATAAGTGCTAATGATAAATAGCACTCTCTACAGTTAGCTTGCTATGGGACCGTGAGCAAGTCACTTAACCTTTTCAGGCCCATTTCTTTACATACAGAATGTGACTACCACACTGGCCACCTCCTCAAAGAATACTTCTGAGAATCAAATTATAGATATCTGTGAAAGGGCTTTGAAGATAGAGAACTATGTAGTAATGTAAGATAGAGCTTTTATACCAATTGCTAAGGCTGCTAGTTCCAGGCTTAAAGAAAACACCATGAAAATTTGAAACTATTTGTGTGAGACATCCGATACTTCATTTATCATTTTCTCAGAAGGTTTCCTGGAATGCTCTAATGAGTTGCAGATTATACCATGGCTTCTGTGTCATTGAATACTTGGGAGTGATGATACCTATGAAGAATATTTTCACCATCTTGTCCTGTCACTGTTTTGCATTTGTCTTACTGCTCTCTATCACATGGAGTTAATGCAGAGTTGGAGATTTTCCTTGGCGTTTTCCAATTCTGTATATCCCTCTTGGCTACCAACACCACTTCTTTAGGAAAGATGAATTGCCTGGAAGTCATTCCCTCCCTCCTCTCTGAGCTCATCTTATTATTTTTATCTGAGGGTCTTTGAAGCCCAAGGAGAGAGTCAAATGCCAACCAAGTTAGATTCAGCTAGAATTGTCCACCTCTTAGCATTTTTTGCCCTTAGCATGTTCTTTTATGTTTATAGGCGTTTTTTGCAATGTATATAGCTTTATTGTTTTAAAGCTATTGTTTATTGTTTTATAGCTTTATTGTTTATTGTTTTCCATTGATCCATGTCACATATAAAGTGCCCGATCAAATATTGCTACTGCTTAGTAATTACCTTCAAGTCTATAAACCAACAGCTCTGTAACTGATCCAAAGTCAGGGCTCTAAGTGATTAAATTTTCTTATTTTCCAGTAGTACTGAATATCAGTCCATGATATGCATTCACAAAGTACAGGCTGTATGACAACTGTTGCTGCCGTGAAATAATTTTGTGTGCATTTCATATTTTACACAGTATATGGGGCAGTGGTTCTCAAACTTAGCATGCATCAGAATTACCTGGAGAGCTTGTTGAAACACACATTGCTAACCCCCACTTCCAGAGTTTCCTATTCAGTAGCTCTGGCATGGGACCTGAGAATTTGCATTTCTAACAAGCTTCCAGGCCTTGCTGCTGCTGCTGTTCTGGGGACTATAACACAGAACCCACGGATGTGGTGAGTGCTCATTTGCACTGCACAGGTCCCCTTCCAGAGTAGGGCACTCAATCCTAACTGTGAGGAGTACTGGCTATGATGGCCCCCAGACCCTCTCTGCCAATTGCCCTCATCTGATGGGAGCTGCCTCACTTAAGGCTATACTCCCCACTGTACTTGCACCTCACATAAAATGATAGGTCAGTGCAGGGATTACAAAAGCAGTCCTCACCTCAGTTTAGGATAAAGAGCTCCTATGAGATTGGCTGAATCCTCTGTGGCAGTTATATCACAGCCCAATTTTTCTCTCTGCCTAATCTTGCTTCCTTTACTCTCAAGAGCACTCTCTGATTAACCTTTATCTCAAAGTCTGTGTCTACAGACTTTGGCCTGCAGAAGTAGATAATAAAATAATGTTGTAGTTTTTAAGTACATATCTGACTGTAATTAAATAGCCCAACTCCTTCTTGTGTAGGAGCATGAGGAAATTCGTTGGGGCTTACTTGGTGATTCGTGAGGCCCTAGCCATCTAATTCACCATCAGAATCACCTAAGGGGGTAGTGCCTAAGCTTCTGATTCTCTGATTTAGGGTTTTTATTAGTTCTCCTTAGCTATTTTATTGCCTTTTCCTTAGCATGTTAGTTCTTCTCTTTTTAGGCAAATTTGGTCAGTGTCTTCTGTTCATCTGCATTCTAGTTGCAAAGGTTTTCCCACTATTGCCATTTTTCAGCTCCAAATTTGTTCCATTTCATCCACAATAAATGTTTTTCAAGAAGCTCTTGAAATTTCACATCTTTCATAAGGCAGGTGGTTGTTCTGCAGCGGTTGTAAGCCATATAACTCTCTCTCTCTCCAAATCCACCCTACCTAAAATCACCAGATGTTTTTCTCTCCAAGCATTTTTACTGCTAATAATGACTAGCTCTAATGCTTCATATGTGATCAGTACTCAATTAAGCACTTTAGAAATATTAATTCTTTTAATCCTCATGGTACCCTGTGAAGAAGGTATTATATTCCTAGTTTAGAAGAAACCAAGGCATAGAGAGGTTAAGTAACTTTCCAGAACCATGTAACCAAGAAGCAGTGGAGCCACAATTTAAATCCAGGAAGACTGGCTCCAGAATTTGTGCTTTTCACTTGTACAAATTGCTACAAATGTTTGCACCTTATGTCTTATCAGTTGGCATTTATGTCATGCTTTTTTTCAAGTTGACATAATTTTAACGGCTTTATTGAGATGTAATTCACATACCATAAAATTCACCCATGGTAAGTGTATAATTCAATGGATATTCATATATTACACTATTTTTTTAATTATACAATATAAAATTAGCCATTTAACCATTTTCCCCATTTTATTGAGATATAATTACATATATTATGTAATGATATAGTAAGTGTATATATTGTGAAATGACTGCCACAATAAATTTAGTTAACATCCATCACCTCACATAGTTGTAATTTTTTTTTCTTATGATGAGGACTTTTAAGATCTAGACTTGTAGCAACTTTCAAATATGCAATACAGTATTGTTAACTATAGTCACCATGCTGTACATTATATCCCCAATCACATAATTCCGTGAACGAAATCTGCTTTTGAAGCTCTGGCTTTGATGAAAATGGTCATCAGTTTTTCTAAAATTAAACTATGGTGATAAAAAGGATAATGTTTTGTTTATTCTGGCACCACATATACTATAACGTGATTGATCTTGAGAAGGTTAACATGGCTTCTTGTCCAGGAGTGATTCACGTATTTATCAAGTATTCTGTGTTTTTCAGGAGGCAGCCTCAAGATTTCCTACCCTTCATTCAGTCTTGAACCACTTTGAGAATTTTTGCTATAACTGAGTAATCCTGTATTATTATTTAGTGCCGTTTTTTTGTTATGTTGTTTTTAAAAAACCCTAAATTTAAAAAGTAACATTGGCATATCTGTAATAAAAGAAAAATCAATATGTTTCCAATAAATACACAATTACTAAAGTAAAAAACTGTTCCTATGTTTGCTACTTAAAATCATCTCAAAAAACACTGTAAACAGAGACACCACGCTCTCAGGAACACTTCTCCAAGTTGAACCAGGAATTTGATGCAACCTTTGAGAGGATGCATTATAGAAAAAGTTCGGGGAAGAGGGAACACGCAAAATTTTCTCTCAACCTGGAATTAAGAATGTGTTAGTACTTTTTATATTTAAGAACAAAAGTACATACCAATGAAGGGGCCACCATAGAAATCCATATATATTTCCTATACTTCCTCATTGTATGGAAGCAATCTATTTATACATCTGCTTCTTCTAGAGGAGGGACTTCCAACTTAACCCCTTTTTATAACCCCATGACTAGCACAGTACCAAGGAAATAGTAATCTCTCCATAAAGGTTTGTTTAAAACACAAAATAACAAGCAGAAACTGTGCCTTTTGTTCCTTTAAACACATAGAACTTGTGAAGAAAGTGATATCCATGCTTTGGAAATATTTGGATTTTGATTTTTGTCTTTGCTGTTAATTTGCCCTAGGTGCTAATGATGCTAGCCATTTATTCCAAAGAGATGGAAAGTCTATATTTAAAAGCCCTAGAATGACATATGATGGGCTATGAAAATCAGTTTTGCTGATTTATTGTCATAGTTCATTTAAATATAATGGGTCATCAAATATTATAACTTGTAATTAGGAAATTATTATTGGTTAGAGAAATTGTGGTGACTTTTCTTACGTGTGTATTTAATAGAGAAATTTAATGATATATCACCATTAAATCTTCTATCATGGTTTTATAATTTAACATATTGCCAGTTTTTGGAAATATAGATTCAAATCTCTTATACTTTTCAGATTTTATTCATATTAACTATTTGTTTCTTAAACTTTGGTGATTTAAATGCTTTATTTACTCATTTGCTTCTTGGAAACCTAGTCTTGCATTAAGAGAAGGCTTAAAATGCCAGAATAATTTGGTAAATAAAAAAGTTCACTGTCATACTCACATTATTTAAAACTGATGAGTATAGTCTAATTGAGACTTTCAGGATTCAAATTCATAAAAATCTGAGATTTTAAGTCAGTGATATTTTATTAGAGAAGAAAGCCATGGGGAAAGGAATTTTTGATTGTCAGGGAACAAAGAAGAACTGATTATCATTTGAAATTACTAGTCTAGAGCTTTCTTTCACTTGACTAAAATTGAAAAAAGAATATTTTTGAGACAACTATATGGAAAATCAAGGCTTTTAACATTTTATAATTGGTACCAGCTGTAATTGGCCCGAGGAAAGGAAGTGAACTAAAGTTGTGTTAATATAAACACAAATGTTTTGTTTCCATCTGAAAGAAGAAAGGTTTTTGATGTCCCCTGTTGTGGATATTTATTGAGAAAAGTCCATTGCCAGGCTACATTCCGCTGCAGTTGATTTTTAAATATGGAGCTAAACGGGAAATGTCATGAGTGATGTGACCATCTGTCAAGTGTAAATGGAGTCAGAGCAAGTGGACAAATTCTGCACAAAGCAAGGCAAACGCATTGGAGGACAGTCTGAAGGATTTTAAATTCATGAAGCTATGAGCCCAGTGTATAATGTTTATTTCACATACTTGTAGTTCTTGTGCAATTTGGTTCAATGTAGCTCTTGTTACAACTCTGGTAATTTTTGCTAAGTGAATTTAAATAACATCTTATTCCATTTTCAGATGTGCTTTAGAATACCGAGAACTTTTTAGGAGTTCTCTTTTGAAATCCTTAGGAGTTCTTTCCTAGCCAAGAAATCAGTTTTCACAGTAATTATAAATTGGGAATGCAGGTAAGAGGAAGGAAGAAACACAAAAGGGTGCTTTATATAATCCCACTCCTCTGCTCTGTTCAAAGGTGTCAAAAAGAAATCAGGGATTGTTAAAACTCATACTGAGGGATTTTAGAAGGCATCAAATTGGTGACAAGTTACAATGAAAACTTTTCATTGTAAATGCTCTCAGCTAACAGTATGACATCTCATCTTAGTAATCAGTGAAGAAAAAGTTCTTTTGGGCAAAGTAAAGTGTATTCTAAAGTAATTTTTTTTTTGAGATGGAAATGTAGATAATCATTTAAGTAAAGCTTTAGGAGTGAACTACATCTATCATTTTAGTTATATGTGTTATATACATTTTTATTGAAATGTAGATGGTTATACCTTTATCAAATTACAGTTTTATTATTTCATCGCTGTTTACGTTAACTTCCATTAACTCTGTTGTGATTCATAGTTTAAAATGGGCGACAGAAATTACTTTCATCATTTCACAATTTTAAAATAAGTATCAACATAAGGCTATCCTGTTCCTTTAATGGATCAGTTTAATCCTTAGTAATGTAACCCTTTAAAGTCTACCTGTCAAAGATAGCATTTTTACTTGAAGAAAGTAAACATAAAAGAACTTTAAAGTTTTTAGTATCTGTTTCCTTTACTGATTTTAATGGACTTCCAAAACAATCAAGGGCAGTGGGTGGCCTCTTACTGGCAAAGCCAATTTTTAAGTGCACGTGTTTCTTTTTCCATGTTGACTTCTTACCTGGAGCATATATGCTCTCTTTTAAAATTATATTTGGCAGATTAGCTTATTGAAATGCAAAGTAATGGGATGTTGTTTTTCAGTAGTCAACTTGAAAATCTGCCCTTTACCTATTACAAATGATTAAAAAAAAACAAAACACATTCATGCTTAGATACACACTGCATCTACCAAAGGACTTGTAAAGGTGTGTGGATTTTGCAGTAATGATTGTGTCACCTGCATATTATTAAAATTAAAGAACACGTTATTTACTTACACTTTCATGCACATTTATTGAAGGCTTGTTGGCACAAAGCTAGAATAGCTTATTTTTGTTGGGCAACTAATAGGTCCTTTGCTAAATACATTGAATTCAATGTATTATTTAGTTTTCACCATTACCCTAAGGTACGTATTATTTTTATCTCCATTTGCTAACTGAGAACATGAAGACAGAACAACTTAAGGACATATTCCTAGAAAGTGTTAGCTTAACGATTGAAATTCTTATCTGTGTTTACCTAGAGCCATGATGTATATAGTAGCATGCTATGAAGTCTATCTTGTAGAATTCATAGTTTCCTAAAATACTACTGTGGCAATGATAGCTTTATCTCCACTGAATTCTGTCATACTCATTCTTCCAGATTCTTCTTTCTTTTCTCTGGTGGCTCTTCTTAGTCTCCTTTGTTTTAAATACAGAAGAGAGGCCAAGGCCAGAGATAGATACAGCATGAGGGTATGGCTCTTGATGAGATCACCAAGACAGTCTGGAGCAAAAAAAGAGTTGAGGATAGAAACCAGGAAGCCCTAATGATCAGATCAAATTTGTGCTTTTGGGGAATGAATCTGATAAAATCAGATAAAATCTGCTGAAGAAGAATATAGCAGTTAATTGCCACTCCAATTCAAATGTGTGGTTTTCAAGATTCTTCTGCCAACAGTGACTTGAGAAGACAAGCCTTGAGAAGTCATGACAATTCTAGTGATTCTTAGCTTTGTCTTTTGTTTACGGCTTCATCATTTATCATAATCTTTCCCTGAAACTATTTTTATTGCCTTCTAGCACTATGTTTTGGAATTGTGAATTCTCTAACTTTGTTAGCCACTCTATAAAATGAACTTAAGTGAAGAAGATATTGTATCTGTTTTACAGAGGAAAACAAGACAGAATGGTCAAGGGGAGCCTAGGTGGCTCAGTCAGTTAAGTGTCTGCCTTCGGCTCAGGTCATAATCCCAGGGTCCTGGGATCAAGCCTTACATTGGGCTCCCTGCTCAGCAGGGAGTCTGCTTGTCCCTCTGCCTCCCCCCACCCCAGTTCGTGCTCTCTCTCACTCCCTTTCTCTCAAAGAAATAAAATCTTAAAAAAAAAAAATGGTCAATTTCTTGAAAAGTAATACAGCTAGAAAGAAGACGCAGGGACAAGATGTGTAAGTGGGTATCCATAAGCCTCGGACTCTTTCTGTTAAACTACAGTTGCCCTTTAATGAGGTTTAGGTTTTTTTTTTTTTTTTCTTCTCACTACATGATATTGATGAGTATTGATTGATTAATATGATCAACTTCTAAATCCCCTTCAGGTTATTCATTAGGATGTTGCAACAAAGTGGATTTTTCTAATACCAGTTGCTATCTCTCTTAAATGCCAGATACTTTTGATTTTAAGTATATTTGGTAGAGATCTTATAAAAGTATATGTCACACTGCTTTATTTGTTTAACATACAACAACAAAAGGGTAACCATTTGTTGATGACTTTGTGATAACATGAAGATCATTTACTATACTTTGATTATGCCACAAGGGCTGTTTGCTTGTTTATCAGATAGTTCTAGATTGTTCTGCTGCCTGAGTCCTTACATCTGCTTTTTATAGTTGGTCAGCCACTGTCCTTTATGTAAAACTGCTATTCTTTTTTTAAATTTTAGTTTATTTTTTAATTCAAGTATGTATATATATACAATGGAATATTATGCAGCCATCAAAAGGAATGAGATCTTGCCATTTGCAACGACGTGGATGGAACTGGAGGGTGTTATGCTGAGCGAAATAAGTCAATCAGAGAAAGACATGTATCATATGACCTCACTGATATGAGGAATTCTTAATCTCAGGAAACAAGCTGAGGGTTGCTGGAGTGGGCGGTGGGGTGGGAGGGATGGGGTGGCTGGGTGATAGACATTGGGGAGGGTATGTGCTATGGTGAGTGCTGTGAATTGTGCAAGACTGTTGAATCACAGATCTGTACCTCTGAAACAAATAATGCAATATATGTTAAGAAAAAAAAAAAAAGAAGAAGAAGATAGCAGGAGGGGAAGAATGAAGAGGGGGAAATCGGAGGGGTAGATGAACCATGAGAGACGATGGACTCTGAAAAACAAACTGAGGGTTCTAGAGGGGAGGGTGGTGGGAGGATGGGTTAGCCTGGTGGTGGGTATTAAAGAGGGCATGTTCTGCATGGAGCACTGGGTGTTATACACAAACAGTGAATCATGGAACACTACATCAAAAACTAATGATGTATGGTGATTAACATAACAAAAAATTTTAAAAAAGTCAAGTATAATAGTGTTACATTAGTTTCAGTTGTACAATATAATGATTCAATAATTTTATACATTACTTAGTGCTCATCATGGTAACTGTACTCTTAATCCCCTTCACCTATTTCACCTATCCCCCACCAGTCTGTCCTCTGGCAAGCAACAGTTTGTTCTCTATATTTAAAAGTCTGTTTGTTTGTTTGTCTTTCTTTCTTTCTTTGTTTTTTAAATTCCACATATGAGTGAAGTCACATGGTATTTGTCTTTCTCTGGCTGGCTTATCTCTTAGCATTATACCCTCTAGCTCTATCCATGTTAGTTGCAAATAGCATAGTATATTATTTTTTATGGCCGAGTAATATTCCATTATATGGGATCTTCTATATCTTGGCTAGTATAAATAGTGCTGCAGTAAAAATATGGGTGCATATATCTTTTTGAATTAATGTTTTCATATTCTTTGGGTAAATACCCAGTAGTGGAATTACTGGATCATATGACAATTCTATTTTTAATTCTTTTTTAAAGATTTTATTTATTTATTAGAGAGAGAGAGAGAGAGAGAGAAAGAGCCAGCTCATGCAGGGGGATCGGCAGGCAGAGGGAGAAGCAGGCTCCCTGCTGAGCAAGGAGACTGATGTGGGACTCAATCCCAGGACCCTGGGATCATGACCTGAGCCGAAGGCAGCCACTTAACTGACTGAGCTACCCTGGCGCCCTGTATTTTTAATTTTTTGAGGAACCTTCATACTGTTTTCCACAGTGGCTATGCCAGTTTTCATTCCCATCAACAGTGCACAATTGTTCCTTCTCCACATCCTCACCAACACTTGTTGTTTCCTGTGTTTTTTATTTTCGCCATTCTGACAGGTATGAGGTGATATCTCATTGTGGTTTTGATTTGCCTTTCCCTGATAATGCGTGATATTGAAGATGTTTTCATGTATCTGTTGGCCATCTGCATGTCTTCTTTGGAGAAATGCATGTTCATGTCTTTTGCCCACTTTTTAATTGGATTATTTGTTTTTTGGGGGTGTTGAGTTGTATAACTAACTGCTTTATGTATTTTGGATATTAACCCCTTATTGGATATATCATTTGCAGATATCTTCTCCCATTGGTGGGTTGTCTTTTTGTTTTGTTGATGGTTTTCTTTGGAGTGAAAAAGCTTCTTATTTTGGTATAGTCCCAATAGTACAATTTTGCTTTTATTTCCCTTGCTAAAGGAGATATATCTAGAAAATGTTTCCATGGCTGATGTCAAAGAGATTACTGTCTATGTTCTAGAAATTTTATGGTTTCAGGTCTCACATTTAGGTCTTTAATCCACTTTGAGTTTATTTTTGTGTATGGTGTAAGAAAGTGGTTTGGTTTCATTCTTTTGCATGTAGGTGTCCAGTTTCCCCAGAACCATTTGTTGAAGAGATTATCTTTTTCCCATTATATATTCTTGCCTCCTTTGTTGGATATTAATTGAGCATATAATCATGGGCTCATTTCTGGGTTCTCCATTCTGTTCCATTGATCTGTGTGCCTGTTTTTGTGCCAGTACCATACTGTTTTGATTACTACAGCACTGAACAGCTGGGTGCTATCCCTGCACTGTCCCCTCAGAAGCTTTCGTTGTTGGTGGTGGGGAGTGGGGGCTGCTGTCAGACCAGATGTCTGCCCCCTGTCTGTCTGTTGGGGTTGCAGTGACCCTGAACTACCAGGCTCTGTCTTTATGCTGCCCCCTGTGATGTTTTTATTGGTGGGCTGGGCCAGCAGTCAGATCAGATATCTGCCCCCAGTCCACTGCTGAAGCTGCTGTGGAACTTGTGTGTGTGGTTATCTTTCCCTCTCTGTAGGGCAAGAGTGATTTTGGAGTGGTGCTGGCCACTGTTGGAGCTGCTTGCACAATGAGATGCTTGTGGTGGCTTTGAACGGACTCCTGCCGGTTGAAGGGAGCAGCCAGCAGGAGAATGTGAGGGCAGGGCATGACATGTTAGCAAGCTACATGGTAAGTGTTCATGCTGGTTCCAGCAGTTGTCTGGGTATCTTGGCTGGCGGCAGAGGAGAGAAATGGTGAAAGCTCTTATCTTTGGAAAAGTCTCCTAAAGATCCTTGCCCCTCCTGCACACATTCTGATATTAATAAATAAATAAATATCCTTCCCCAATACCCCAGGCACTTTCCAGACTGCTGCTTCTATTGGTTAAATGCTGTCTCGAGGCTATTGGTTACGCTGTCTGTTTAAGGGCAGGACTTTTTCCTATTGCCCTCTGGCTCTTCAAGAGCCAAGCTTGTTGATTTTTTTTTTTTTTTAAGATTTTATTTATTTATTTGACAGAGAGAGAGGGCACACAAGCAGGGGGAGTGGGAGAGGGAGAAGCAGGCTTCCCGCTGAGCAGGGAGCCCGATGTGGGGCTGCATCCCAGGACGCTGGGACTATGACCTGAGCTGAAGGAAGAGGCTTAACGACTGAGCCACCCAGGTGTCGCAAGCTTGTTGATTTTTAAAGTTCCTGGTGTTAAGCCTCACTGATTGTAAAAACTCATGAAGTTAAGCCCCTCTGGTTTTCAGAACCAAATGTTATGGGGATGTGTTTTCCCAGTACAGGTCCTCTATGTATGGGGTGCTTTGTGTGGGGTCCCTTCTCCCTTCTCCATACTTGTGGTGTCCCTCCTTTTTATGGTTAGCCCTTCTATGATTAGTCCCCCTCACATGTTAGTTTGGTTCCTGACTGTGTCTCCACCTTTCTTACCATTTTCAATGTGACCTCCTTTCTATGATTAACTGTGGAGAGCCTGTTCTGCCAGTCTTGGGATAATTTTCTAGGTTAGTTATACTGACGTGGGTGTTACCTAGGTATTTCCATGGGACAAGGTGAGCTCAGGATCCTCCTACTCTGTCATCTTCCCTGGAAGTCAAAAACTGCCATTCTTTAGCAGCTCCTGTTCCTAGTTAGCATATCACTGGGAAACAAATATTGTGGCTCACAGAACTACAGCTTTAGCAAGAGTACATACTCTATGGATGCGGGAAGACCTGGGTAACTCCTTTATGAATGCAGGCTAGTTGTATGGGTTTCAGTAAATATAAGCATTGTAGAGGGGCTGTTTTTGACCATCTTTTGGTTTGTTGGCTGGGTTCTAGGTAGTTTAAATTGCCGGAAAAGTAGCCTGTGTATAAATGAAGTGCCACTGAACCTTTTTTTTTTTTTTTTTTTAAGGCCTGGATCCCTCCCTCTCCCCACACCCCCTCCCCTTCATTAGGACAGGCCAGTAACTTGAAACAAGTAGAAGCAAATCTATGCTATCAAAAAACAATGTGCTCTGAGGAGCTTTTAGTTTATTGGGTAAGTTACCATGACATTTGGATTAGATTGGCAGCTTCCCTGGGGAGGAAAGTAGGAGGTTAGAAATGTGCAAAGATTGTCAGAACATTCTGTTTAGGCCACCATTGGGCCTGTGTCTTTTATATTTAAGATGTTGAGAAGCAGTAGACAGAACAGCAGTGTAATTTTGGAGAAGTATTGATAGTACCTTCTCAGGAAACCACGAATTAGTTTTGATATCATTTTTTCTCTCTCCTTCTTTTAATTGAAGTGAAATTTACATAACATATGACCCATTTTAAAGTGCACAGTTCAGTAACATTTAGTGCAATTTTAGTGTTGTTCCACCACCACCTCTAGTTTCAAAATCTTTTCATCATCTCCAGAAAAACACCCTACACCTATTGAAGTATTCACTTCCTATCTTCTCTGCTCTCCACTAATGGTAAAGTTACCATTAATCTGCCTTTTGTTTCTATGGATTTACTTTTCTGGATATTTCATATAAATAAATCATACAATGTGTGACCTTTTGTGTCTTGCTTCCTTCACTTAGTATAAAGTTTTCAAGGCTCATTCAAGTTGTGGCATATATCAGTACCTCGTTCCTCTTTATGGCTGAATAATATTTAAAAATATCACAAATTTGTGTATTTATTCATTTGTTGATGGGCAGTTAGGTCATTTCTACTTTTGGCTATTATAAATGAGGCTGCTATAAATATTGTATACAAATTTCTATGTGGATATAAGTTTTCATTTTTCCTGGGTATATATCTAGGATGGCATTCCTATGTCATATGGTAATTCTTTGTTTAACTTTTAAAGGCTTTTGTAGTAGGGTGAAGCTAGCCTCACAGAATGTGTTATGAAGTCTTCGCTCCTATTTTTTGAAAGAGTTTGAGAGAATTGTGTTAATTCTTTGAATGTTGATAGAATTCACCAGTGAAAAGCCATCTGGTTCTGAATTTTTCTTTGTTTGGAGGTTTTTGATTACTGATTCAGTCTCTTTACATTTGATTCTCATTATTCACAGTAGTTATTTTTTTTTTTTAAGATTTTATTTATTTGAGAGAGAGAGTGAAAGAGAGAGAGAGAGCATGAGAGTGGGGTGAGGGGCAGAGGGAGAAGCAGACTCCCCGCTGAGCAGGGATCCCGATGTGGGACTCGATCCTGGGACTCCAGGATCATGACCTGAGCTGAAGGCAGATGCTTAACTGACTAAGCCACCCAGGCACCCCTCGCAGTAGTTATTTTTATAAAGTCACTGCAAACACTGAATTAGAGAATATTGAGCCATTGCTTTTAGTGGAAATACAGGGTTAGGATTCTGGGAGCCTCCGGTCTCAAATTTTTGTCAACCAATCAGTATATAACTTTGTTTTATATATGCATCTCTTTTGTGTGTGTGTCTTTAAAGACACCTATTTAATATTTATTTCTTACAAATTATATACATTATTTTCTTTTGATAATAAAACAGCCAATATTTAATATTTTCTGGACCTTGGGTAACATTACTATAATTTATTTAGCTTTTAGCATCAGAACAGTGCTTTCCACTATGGTTTTTGTTATTGGTTGTCATCCTATGAATCCACAAATTTAGCTTTTTTTCCATCTTTCCATAACTTCATCACATACTCAAAATATTACTTAATACTTTCTGGAATGGGCTCACAAAGAGATTGGCAAATGTCCTCTTCCTTTATTTGGATGTACCATGTTATTGGTTCATTAACACTGAACTCACAGCCAACAGACTGTATAACTGATGCTTGAACACCAATTTTCTTTGAAAGGTACATCACTTTTTGCCTTAGGAACACAAGCCTGCACTTTAGCACTATTTAAACAGTGAAACTGGGCGCCTGGGTGGCTCAGTTGGTTAAGCGACTGCCTTCGGCTCAGGTCATGATCCTGGAGTCCCTGGATCGAGTCCCGCATCGGGCTCCCTGCTCGGCAGGGAGTCTGCTTCTCCCTCTGGCCCTCCCCCCTCTCATGTGCTCTCTCTCATTCTCTCTCTCTCAAATAAATAAATAAAAATCTAAAAAAAATAAATAAATAGTGAAATTACTACCAAAGAGCATGAGAATGTAAAAAAAAAAAAAAGTGTAATTAAGTAGACTGAAAAGGATATTGAGTATGAGAGCTTAAACAAGCAGGCAGAGCTTTTTTGACCTCAGTTGGGAATGTGCATATTAGACAACTGAAATTTTTTGCTGCATGTACACAAATGACTGAAAATGCTGATGAGTATTGCTGTTGGGGTTACAAATAAATATTAGTGAGCAGGTGAATTTGCAAATATGGAGTCCATGAATAAAGAGGTTTGACTATTTTTAAAATATTTTTTCTGTCTCTCTTTTTTTTTTTCTTTCCTCTTTGTCGGACTTTCATGATGCATATGTTGATATGCTTGATGGTGTGGTATTCTTTCAATGCTTTGGCTTTCTTCAATTAAAAAAAAATTATTTTTCCTCTCTGCTCCTCAGATTGGGTAATTTCAATTACTCTACCTTCAAATTTACTGGTTTTTCTTCTGCCTGATACAACCACTACTGAATCCTTCTAGAAAATTTTTTATTTGAGTTCCTGTACTTTTTCAGCTCAATAATTTCTGTTTCATTCCTTTTTATAATTTCTATCTTTTTTTTTTAAAGATTTTATTTATTCATTTGAGACACAGAGATACAGAGAGAGAGAGCATGAGCAGGGAGAGAGGCAGAGGGAGAAGCAGGCTCCCTGCCGAGCCAGGAGCCTGATGTGAGGCTCGATCCCAGGACCCTGGGATCATGACCTGAGCTGAAGGCAGACACTTAACCATCTGAGCCACCCAGGTGCCCCTATAATTTCTGTCTTTATTTATGTTCCCTGCTTGTTCATACATTATTCTCCTGATTTCCTTTTGTTCTTTGTTCATGGTTTCCTTCAGCTTCCTAAGCTTAAGACAATAATTTAGTCTTTTGTGTAGTGAAGCCCAATAACTGGGCTTCCTTAAGAATGGTTTTTGTTGGCTTCTTTTTTTCCTATAAATGAACCATGCTTTCCTTTTGCTTTTCATGCTTTGTAATTTTTTGTGGAGAACTGGACATTTTGAATATTGTAATATGGTAACTGTAGAAATAGATTCTTTCCCCTCACTTAGGATTTTTGTAGTTAATTGATGAAGTCTGCAGTCATCCATTTGTTTGGTGAATTTTTCTGTTCCCCCAACCTGTATTCCTTGTCATGTGTAGTCACTAAAGTTCCCTGTTCAGCTAATGATCTTACAGAGAATTCCTTGAAAGCCCCGATCCGAAAAGAAAAGAAAAAAGTGTTCTGTATCTCTAAAATTTTTTGACAGATGTTGCCTAGGATTCTGCTTTTGCCCAATAAGTTTGAAACTGTGGCCAGCTGTGCCACACTCTCAGTGAATTGACATGTCAAAATCCACAACCCCAATTTTTGTTGGACAATGTCCTTATTTCCTGACTCTGGTAAGTTGCACCAAGAACACTATCTGACCTTGCCATGACTTCTTGCCATGGGGATGGGGATTGGAGGATGATAGCTGCTATGTGAAATGCCAAATTTGAGAAAATTTATCAGGAACTTTACTGCTTTTTCATTTAGCCTCCTGGGTGCTGCCAGTGTTTCACTATACTTCAGAATCCTGAAATACTTTATTCTGACAGTTCTTGACACTTCAGTAGTTGTTTCTGTAGATAGATTAACTCCTGGAGCATCCTACTCTGCCTTATCTGTGATGTTACTTTGGTCCAATTTTTAATTTCTTTTTAATATTTTTTTTTGTAGATGAATTTTATATGTTGTTTTCAGTCATTTGTAATTTCATAGTAGTTAAAGTCATTTAATAGTAGAGGTGAATTAAAATGGGAAAATGCACATAAAATGAAACATTTGTAATCATTTTTCTTTTTATGAAACGGACTTAAGTATTTTTCATAAATGATATAAATTAAATGGCATGTGGAGTTTTCTCATTTATGAAATAAGTTTCAGGTTTTAGAGTCTAAAACTTGATAGGCTTTTAGAGTTCTAAAATTTACAGAAGGTGAGAAAAATTTTTCAAAGACACAGGAATATTACATGATTTCCAAAGGAGGCTATAGTTTTGGGAGCCTTTCTTGTGTATGTATCATTGATAATGATGATGGTATAGTCATACTTATTTCCCTAAATTAACTATACTCCACATTAAAATAATTGAATAAATATTTAGGAAATATTTCCAAATAATAAAGGAAACATAATTAAAACTTAAATAGCTCATTTTCAAGCTAATCCTAAATTTACTTTTCTATATTCTTATATAAAACATTGTTAGATAAACTCAGCACATGATTAAAACTCATTAAAATATCTATTATTTAGTGATGAACTTGGAAATCCATTGATTGCACAGTAGGCGTTCAATAACTGTTTCATGATGAGGAAGACAAAAAAGAAAAGATTTTTTCTTATCTGTAAAGGCTATTGTTTTACAGAATTACAATGGGACTAAAGTAAAATCTGGAAAGGAAATTACTTCTTTATATAATCTAAAGTATGGTGAATAAAGAGCTTTTTAAGTAACTACTTTGGACACTAAAGTTATGAGAACTTTTGGCAGTGAAGTCAGTTTTGAAAAAAGATAAATGGAAATATGTATATTAAAATCTGATTGAAATCTGTAGTTTTCAAATCAAAACATTCTTTTGAAGCTTAAAGAAATTATCTGCCTTAGGAATGTGACTTTTCTTTTTTTCCTCAGTAAAAATAAACCTCCATAATACTACTTTTTTTTTTTTTTTAAGATTTTATTTATTTATTTGACAGAGAGAGAGACAGCGAGAGAGGGAACACAAGCAGGGGGAGTGGGAGAGGGAGAAGCAGGCTTCCCGCCGAGCAGGGAGCCCGATGCGGGGCTCGATCCCAGGACCCTGGGATCATGACCTGAGCCGAAGGCAGACGCTTAACGACTGAGCCACCCAGGAGCCCCCATAATACTTCTTTTAATTTTTTAAAAAAATTGTCATTCTCCTTCCATAGGGAACATTTTCATATTTCATCAACACCACACAAAACCAAATTAGACTTTCTAATGAAGTCCCCAATAGAAACTTAGATACCTTCAATTAGCTAATTGGACTTGGTACGTTTAGTGAATTGTTACATATTTCAAAACTGTACAAATGCAAATACTTTTCTTCATTCCTCCTTTTGTTCCTCCCTCCCTCATCCCTTCCTCTTTCTTTTCTTTCCTTCTTTCTCTCCCTCCTTCTATTTTCCTTTTTATTCTTAAGATATGATATAATGTGGCTTGCATATATAAATATATGCAATTGAACTATTTTCTAAAACCTTATATGATTTCAGAAGATTATTCTAACTCATTTATGTAGATCAGAAATTGATTTCTTCGGGAGAGTTTTTAGTATTAGAAGTCACTGAAATATCATTTAGTATGCTGAAGTTGGACTTTACCTTGTAATACATAATAATTAATCCCCAATGTCAAAGTATATAAATTAAGGTCAGGAAAATTTTTAAACAATTTAAAAATAATTATATAATACATTTCTAATTATCAGAAGTATTTTATGATCTTGCCTTCAGTTAAATATTAGACCAAGATAGGTCTTCATTTTGTCATATTATAAAAATGGCTTGATCATTAGACATAAAAAATTCTTTTATTGGAAAAATTTTTAAACTGATTTCTGAGAAAAAATAGCATAAAGTGATTTCTTTGAACTGCAGTCTTGACATTTTGTGAAGTTTGTGGTAGTAATGATGATGGTGGTAATGATTATGGTGATGATGGTAATGATGGTGCAGCCATCTCAACAACATATCTATGATTTGAGTACATTAATGTTTTTAAAATGTGTGATCCCTTATTATTGGTAAATCTTGTTTCATATGCTGTAATTTAGAGATTTGAGTTTTTAAAGTTACATTGAGGTGTTATTAGCAAATTAGATTGCTAATTTTGGAAAGATTGTACATTTTGGTAAATGAAAAATAATGAAGTATTTCAAATTTTGCTAATTAGCTCTCTGTTAAATCAAGATTAAGCTATTTTAGTGTTTATGAATAAAATTTAAATTTGGAAACTATGTTGGCTTTTACAGAGAGAAATACTTTTTAAAATTAAAAATAGTGAAATAATATAAAATATTATTTTAATATGCAAACATATCTCATGAGAGTAACCATTTTGTTTTATTTATTTATTTATTAGAGCGAGAGAGAGTTCATGAGTGGGGGGAGGGGTGAAGGAGAGGGGGAGGGAGAATCTCAAGCAGACTCTGAATTGACTGTGGAGCCCGATGTGGGGCTCAATCTCATGACCCTGAGATCTTGATCTGAGATGAAATCAAGAGTCAGACACTTCACTGACTGAACCACCCAAGTGTCCCAAGAGTAGCCATTTTGTACCTGTACTTTAATAATGGTTCAGTTAAAGAGTAGTATATATTTATTGTTAAAATAGGCATACATTAATGTAAGACAGAAGGGTGGGAAGATAATTATGTAATTGAAAAATAAATGTCCATAAGAGTTTAATGCTCAGTAAAATTTCATATCTGCATTTGAAAGAAATGACTAGAAAATAAATGTCTTTTTAATATTAATAGTAACTGGATTTTTGCCACCTTAGTGGTATAAATTGGAATAAAACCTTGATGGTTTTTCCATTATCTATTGATAAAGATAATATAGATAGTAGGTTCCTTTGATTATTTCTTAAAGGGAATGTCTCTATTGGAGGACTCATTCTTAGATTTTTAATGATTATTTGTTATATGTTACAGAAAACTCTTGAATATACCATATTTTCATTACGAACATTTTAAGCTACTTAGAATGAACTCAACCTGTGAAATATTTTGAGTTTACCTGAACTCATTTTATCAGGGAAGGCACACTGATTTATTAGGCAGGGAAGTGGCATGGTGAATTTGGTTAAGTATTCTGCCAGGAATCAGAATTTTAGAGTGCTTATTCCATCTCTATTGTAATATTTGTTGGTGTTAGATCTAGGCACATGTGGTTGTTGAGTATTAAAATATGGCTAGTAAAAATGTACTGAAACTGTAAATTACATATAAGATAAATACTTAAGAGAAAGGAGAATATAGACTCAAGAATTTATTACATTGATTATATGTTGAATTGATAATACTTTGGATATGTTGGATTAAATAAAATATTAAATAAGTTTCATTTACTTTTTCTTTTTTACTTAATGTGACCACTAGAAAATTTACAGTTCCATATGTGGCTAACATTTGTGGCTTGCATTATACTTCTTTTGAACAACATTGTGCTAGATGATCTCTTAATTGCTAGGTTTCAGTTTTCTCATTAGATCAGTGAAGGAATTAGACAAAAATGTTCTTTAAGACCTTTTTTAGCTTCAACATTCAATTTTTTCTCCTATAGCTTACTTAAGTTGCTCTCTCTCTCTCTTCCCAGAATATTTACATTATACCCAGCTATATTTTACCTTGAAAGACATAGCAGTATAGAACATCAGCATAGTGCTTTGCCAAGCATTTGGGAAGATTTGATATCTAGTGTATCAGTCACTCCTATGTGATATTTATTCTGACACAGATAAGCTAATTTTTCCTTAATGGATTTCAGATATTCTTTGAGATGTTTAATATCAAATGTTCTGGTCTTTTTAAAGTAAATGTATCTGTTGAACCCCGAGGGAGCTCATTTTACTACCATTACTAATTTTTCCTGGCATACTCAGAAACTATGATAATGGAATTTTGCATTATTGTTCCTTTGTGCTTACAGTTTATCCTCAGCAAATTTAGGTATTTTAATATAAACTACTTAATAAAAGACAGAAGATTATGATCCAGTGTGTGATAGGACTTTATTTGGGACATTTCCCTAATTTTGTGATGTAGGTAGGTTCAACTAAGGTGAAAAGTCATAACATATTAGTGGTTTACTAACACAGCTAATGATTATAAGATGCTTAAAATACATTTATTCAAAGGGGTTGATGGATTTTAGGTCAAGGACTTGTTAAAATTATGTAGTTCTGAAATGTTAGAAATGGAATCTTCAAACTGTATCTTATTTTATTTTTTTTAAATTTTTTAAAGATTTTTTACTTATTTATTTGACAGAGAGATAGACAGAAGAGCACAAGCAGAGGGAGTGGTAGAGGGAGAGGGAGAAGCAGGCTCTGCACTGAGCAGGGAACCCGATGCGGGACTCGATCCCAGGACCCTGAGATCATGACCTGAGCCGAAGGCAGACGCTTAACCATCTGTGCCACCCAGGCGCCCTCAAACTGTATTTTAAATTATATTTACTTTTTAGTACATAGATTATTTTAAAAATTAAGTGGAAGGGGAATCTGTGATTAAAGATCTTAGACTTAATCACTACCACCAACATTTACTAAGTGAGTAACTGGTGGCATTCACATCTCTAGGCTTCAATTTCTAGCCTTACTAGCTTCTCAGAGTGGTAGGCGTAAAATGAGAATACATAGTGTGTGTGAATGCCCTCTGAAGCTCTGTAAAAACGTAAGGTATTTGGGGTGGAGCTATAGTTTTGTCCTGTGTATATTAAGCATTATCACCCTACTTCCCCATACTAGACTGCAGGGAATACAGAAATCTTTTTCTATCTAGACAGCTTTACCTCTTGCCTATTTGTACTGTCCCTTCTCAACTTTTATCCTCCCCAGCTCTGCAGTCCTTCAGCTCTATTCTCTGGATCCTGATAGAGTCCCACCTTGGGTTTCTTATTTTGATGGCAGTTTGGATGCACATTTCTTGCTGTGAGTCATGTGTGGATTTGTGCCTGCCTCCAGACCCGTGCAATGCAGCTCTGGGTCTGAGGCAGTTCTGTAGCTAACCTTGGACCTGTTCTATCCAGACTCGGTCTATGGTATCCGTGGATTTCTAGGCTACTAAAGAAGGCTCACTGACAGGTTGAATCCAAATTCATTGTAGGTGAAATAACACTGGGTTGAGAACTGGATATGAGTTTATTTTTCAAACAGCAAGTTTTTTAGATCAGAAAAAGTGGAGAGATAGAAGGCAGAGGTTATTGTTACAGCACGGGGTAGCTTCCAGTTTGAAATCTTGTCAGGAGAGCTGATTAAATAAAAGATATGGTCTGAGATAGAATACCTGTGAAACACATTCAGTTCACAAGGTTAGGAAACTTGTGAATGAGCATGTTAACATGGATGTTGAAACCATGTCTGATATATGTAGTCCATGTATTTCAGGAAGAAATGGAAGAAAGGCAAGCTGAACTGAATGTCAGGAGTCAGTAACCTAGTATGCAAGTCCTTAATGATCTAACTCTGTTTCATTTTGTAGGCTTCTCTTCACTTTTTCTCCTTAGCCATGCTAAAGGCTAGAAAATTGGATATATCCTGTATTCCTTAGTATAGTTCCCCTCTTCCCTCCTTTTCATATTTTCTTACTTTATTTCCTCTGCCTTGAATCTTTTTCCCCTCCTGGCTGCAAACTGTAACATAACCTGGTCATTAACACTCATCTGTGCAAAGCCTTTCTTTCCTCCTTCTCTTCTTCTTCTTTTTTTTTTTTTAAAGATTTTATTTATTCATTGGAGACACAGAGATACAGAGAGAGAGAGAGAGCACGAGCAGAGGGAGAGGCAGAGGGAGAAGCAGGCTCCCTGTTGAGCCAGGAGCTGGACGTGGGGCTCCATCCCAGGACTCTGGAATCATGACCTGAGCTGAAGGCAGACGCTTAATGACTGAGCCACCCAGGCGCCCCTCCTCCTTCACTTCTTTGTCTACTTCTTCTCTCCCACCAACAAAGAAGTAATTCCTCTTCTTAACTCCTGCTGTAATTTTGACATGAATATAATTGATTAGTTTCATATTTATATCTTAGCTTTATTATTGCTGTCTATATATGAGGGGAGTTGTTATGAATTGAATGTTTGTGTCCCTTCAAAATTCATTCCTGGGGCCCTAACCACCAATGTGATGGTATCAGAGGTGGGGTCTTTGAAGGTAATCAGATTTCAATGAGGTCATGAGGGTAGAGACCCTAGGATGGGATTAAGGTCCTTTTGAGAAGAGGAAGAGACACCTAGCTTTTTGTCTCCACCATTTGAGGATACAGTTAGGAGGCAGCTTTCTGCAAGTCAGAAAGAGGGTTTGCATCAAGAACCAAATCTTCTGGTACTTTGATCTTGGACTTCCCTCCTCCAGAACTGTGAGAAATAAAGTCTGTTGTTTAAGCCACCTGGTCTGTAGTATTTTGTTATAGCAGGCCAAGCTAAGATAGGAGTTTTATGTCTTATGCCCAGCGCAACATTTTTAGTATATATGTAATCAGCTTATCAATTGGGGTAGCATTAAATTTATACATCAATTTGGGAAGAACTGACATCTTTATAATATCTAGTTTACCGGCCTATGTATTGAGGTGTTCTTTAATTTCTCTCAGCATTGTTTTATAGATTTTAGTGTATAGGTTTTACAAATTTTTTTGTTCAAATTTATCCCTAAATATTACATATTTTTGATACTGGGATAATGGTAATTTTTTTTATTCAATTTTCAACTGTTTGTTGTTAGTATATAGAAATATAATTTAAAATATTGCTCTTTTAACCTGTAACCCTGCTAAAGTTATGTATTAGTTATAGTAGCTTTTTTGTACAATATGTGAGACTTTCTACATAGTAGATCATGCTATCTTTCTTTTATTTTTTTTCCTTTCCTATATGGATGTCTTTTCTTTTGCTATATATTTTTTTAAAGATTTTATTTATTTATTTGAGAGAGCGGGCACAAGCAGGGGGAAGAGGGAGAGGGAGAGGGAGAAGCAGACTCCCCACTGAGTGGGGAGCCTGATGTGGAGCTCGACCCCTGAGATCATGACCTGAGCCAAAGGGAGACACCCAACTGACTGATCCACCAGGAACCCCTCTTTTACTGTATTTTTTTAAAATGTCTTGTCTTATATTACCTTATTTCAGTGGCTCGAACTTCTAGTACAATGTTGAATGGAAATTATATGAGCAGACATCCTTGCCTTTTATATATAAAATATATATTTGTAGGAAAGCTTTTAACTACAAATTTAATTTTTATAATATATTTAGGGCTATTCAGGGTTTTTTTGCGGGGGGAATTTGTGGTAGTTTGAGTTTTTCAATTAATTTGCCCATTTCATCTACATTGTCAAATTTACTGGCATGAAGGTGTTCATAATATTTCCTTTTTATCCTCTTGGTATATATATAATCTGTATTAATGTCGCTTTGCTCAGTCCTGATTTGTTAATGTTTGTTCTGTTGTTTTTCCTCATCACTGGCTAGAGATTTATCAACTGTATTCATCTTAAGCAGATTTTTATTTCATTGATTTTTCTTTGTGTTTTTTATTTCATTAATTTCCACTCTGATATTTATTATGTTTTCTTTGGTTTATTTACTCTGTTTAATTTACTCTTATTTTTTTGGTTTCTTAATGTGGAAGGTAAGGTCAATGATTTGAGACCTTTCTTCTTTTTTAGTATAAATACTTAGGGTTGTAAATATATTTTCATGTACTGCCTTAACTGCACCCCATAATATTTAGTATGTTGTGTTTTAATTTTACTTGGTTGAACATATGTTCTAATTTCTCTTTTAATTTCATCTTTGACCAATGGGTTATGTAGAGGTACATGATTTAGTTTACAAGTGTTTGGAGAGTTTTCCAGATATCTTTCTCTCATTGATTTCTAACTTAATTCTATTGTGATATAAGAACATACTTAATGTGACTTCAATCCTTTAAAATCTAGTGAGACTGGTTTTATGGTACAAGATATTGTCTATCTTGGTAAATGTTTTATATGCACTTTAAAAAATGTGTATTCTTGGGATGCCTGGGTGGTGAAGTAAGCATTGGACTCTTGGTTTTGGCTTGGTCATGATCTCAGGATCGTGAGATCAAGCCCTGCATTGGGCTCTGTTCAGTGCAGAGCCTGCTTAAGCCTCTCTGCCCCTCCCTGCTGTGCTTATGCACTCTCTCTCTCTAAAATAAATAAAATTTAAAAAAAAGTATATTCTTCTGTTGGGTGGAATGTTCAATAAATATTAGTAAGTTTGCTAATAGTCTTATTCTATATCCTTATTGATTTTCTCTGTACTTGCTCTATCAATCATGGAGAGAATGTTGTTATAATCACTGGCTGTCATTGTACATTTGTATATTTATCCTTAGAGTTCTATCAGTTTTTGCTTTATGTTTTGAATTTTTGTTATTAAGTGCCTTAATGTCTAAGATCATTATGTTTTCTTGATGAATTGATCTTTTTAACATTATGAAAAGACCCTCTTTATTTTTGATGTTATTTTTTCTGAAATTTGCTTTATCTGAGTAGCCACTCCAGTTTTCTTGTATTTGTGTTAGCATGGTATATGTATATTGTGCCATTCTTTTACTTTTAACTTTTTTGTATCTTTTTATTTAAATGAGATTTATTGTGGTCAGTGCATAATTTGGTGATTTTAAGATCTAATCTGACAATTGTTGATTTTTAATTGGTATATTTCTACCCCTTACTTTTAATGTAAATATTGATATGGTTGGGTTTAAATACTATCTTGTTTTCTATTGTTGGCTTATTAGTTATAACTTTTCTTAGTTTTTTTTTTTGTGGTTTATAATGTGCACACTGAACTTATTCCATTCTGTCCTTCAAGTAATAGCATAATTTATGGATATTATAGTTATCTTAAAACAGCGTATTTTCATTTTCCTCCTTTTGGCCTCTGTGCTATTTTTGTTATACTATCTTTAAATATATTATAAATCTCATAATTCATTGTTATACATTTTGCTTTAAAGAGTCAATTATCAGGCGCCTGGGTGGCTCAGTTGGTTAAGTGACTGCCTTCGGCTCAGGTCATGATCCTGGAGTCCCGGGATCGAGTCACACATCGGGCTCCCTACTCAACAGGGAGTCTGCTTCTCCCTCTGACCCTCCTCCCTCTCGTGCTCTCTCTCATTCTCTCTCTCGCAAATTTAAAAAAAAAAAAAGAGTCAATTATCTTTTAAAGAGATTTCAAAAACAGGAAAAACATCTGATCTATTTACCCACATATTTACCATTTCCAGTGCTCTTCATTCCTTTGTGTTCATTCATATTTCCAGCTGGCATCACTTTCTTTCTGCCTGAAGGACTTCCTTTAACAGTTTTTTTTTTTTTTTTTTTTGAAGGGGGGGGCAGAGGGAGAGGGAGAGAAGAATCTTAAGCAGGCTCCATGCCCAGCACTGAACCTGATGTGGGGCTTGACCTCACAAACCTGAGATCATGAGCAAGCCGAAATCAAGAGTCAGATGCTTAACCAACTGAGCCACCCAGGCACCCCCTTTAACATTTCTTATAGTGCTGGCAGTATATTCTTTCAGCATTTGTGAAAAAAGTCTATCTAAAGAAATCTTCGTTTTTCCTGTGTTTTTAAAAATATATTTCACTGAGTATAGAATTCTAGGTTGACAGTTTTTTCTTTCTTTTAGTATATTAAAGGTATTCCCCTACTGTCTTATGGCTTGCATTATTTCCAATGAGAAGTCTGCTGTCATTCTTATCTTTGTTACTCTACATAAGTTGTATTTTTTTCCCCTCCAATTCCTCTTAATTTTCTCTTTATCACTGTTTTTAAGTAATTTGATTATAATTTACTTTGGTAGAATTTTCATCATTTTGCTTGTGCTTATGGTTTGTTGAGTTTTTTTGGTTCTGTGGGTCTATAGTTTTCATAAAATTTGAACATCTTCCTTTATTATTTTTCCCAATTTTTTTTTTTTCTGCCTTTCCTATCCCTACTTCTTTGGGGACTCAATACATACATATTAGGATGTTTAAAATCGTTCTGCAGCTGAGTGATGCTCTGTACATTTTCTTTTTTATTTCAGTCCTTTTGCTCTGTTTCATTCTGAATAGTTTCTGTGCTGTGTTTTCAAGTTTACTAAATTTCCTTCTATTTTATCTAATCAGTCATTAATCACATCAACTATTATTTTATTTAAGATTTTATTTATTTATTTAGAGAGAGAATTAGCAGGGGGAGGGGAAGAGGGAGAGGGAGAGAGAGGGAATCTCAAGCAGACTCTGTGCTGAGTGTGGAGCCTGACCTGGGGCTTGATCTCACAACTGTGAGATCATGACCTGAGCTAAAATCAAGAGTCAGATACATAACCAAGTGAGCCACCCAAGCACCCCTACTGTATTATTTTAATCTTGTATATTCCCCAGCACCAGAAGTTTGATTTTTTAAAATCTTGTATGTTCAATCTTCTAACTTTTTCAACATATGGACTATAATAATAAAGATTCTTAATACCCTTGTCTACTAGTTTTCTCATCTATGTCATTTCTAAGTCTTTCAACTGATTGATTTTTCTCCTTTTTATAGTTGTATTTTATGTGCATGTGTATGTATCTTTTCATGCATTATAATTATTGATGGATCACAAATATTGTGAAATTTACCATGTTGGTACTGTATATTTTTATATTCCGTCAACATCTTGACTTTTGTTCTGGAATGTATTGAAGTTACTTGAAGATAGTTTGACCCTTTTGGGGCTTGATTTTAAGTTTTGTTAGGCAGGACCAGAGCAGAGTTTCTTCTAGGACTAATTTTTTCCACTGCTGAGTTTAGCATGTTTTGGTACTCTACCTGATGTGCTATATAAATCATGAGATTCTTCAATTCCAGCTAATTGAAATATCAGCTTTTCTCAGACATGCATGAATAGCAGAGATTATTCCTCTCAGGTAGTTCCATCATATGCATGAACTGATTAGTACTCAGCTGAAATAAGGAGTTACTCTCTGTAGATCTTGTAGCTCTTTTGCATGGCTTTTTTCTTTTAATGTTCTGCCAGTGAACTATATAGCTGCCTTGACATTTTTGGGTACTGTATTACATTTCTTCATCTTAGGAAGACTGCCTGAATCCATCTTGGTTCCCTTTCTCTATTGTTGCCACATGGAAAATCTTTTCAGGCAGTTAGCTAGTGCAATCCTAGGGTTCATTTACTCAGGGATCACTGTTCTATACTGTTTTATGTCCTATGTCTGGAAACTGTTGTGTTATGTATTTGGTCTAATATTTTTAGTTGCTTCAGACTGGAGGCTATATCTGGTCCCTATTATTCTATCTTGTCCTGCATTAGAAATGCTTTTACTATGTTTAAATTACACTATGAGTAGTAATAATCTATAATAATAATATCTGTTAATACTTGTAATGCTGATGGTCAATCTCCTTTGGTGTGTTAGTGTCATAGGGTTTGCCATAGGATATTATTATTGTGATGATATAGGCTGCATTCATGTGGATCTATACAGACTAAATGATTTGGCTGAATTGACCAGTCAGTTTAAAGACTTATTAATTCCATCAAAAACTAATTTTCCTGGTCTTTCTTCAAATCAATTAATCACTTTATTGAGTTAACTAAATTGAGCAGATTTCTGAGTGTAAGTATAATCCAGTTTTATTACTTCTGCCAACAGATAGGGATTGTAGAAACTCTACATATTCCACTCCAGTAGAAAATAAAGTGAGGTGTGAATAGAAGGACTCTAGTTGATATGTCAGTGATTAAAAAAAAATAAATAATATTTTTAAAATGTCTATACAGTATCTTATAGGAATAAAAAAGAAGTGTAAGGATGGAAGTAATCAGAGAACACTTCTTAGAAGAAGTAACTTTTTACTTGAGATTGTATGGACTAGTTGAATTAAACAGGTACATCTATATGTGTGAATGGTAGGGTGGGTGGAGGAGGTAGGTAGGTAGGTAGAGGGAGCTGGAGCTGGGAGCAAAAAAGAATCCTATAGGTAAGGAGGAATAAAGAGAATTTTTTTTTTTTTCCCTCTGGGGAAACTTCAACTCTTTGCCAGAATACAGGCTATATGTGGAGTGTATCTAAAGACCTTTGCAGAGCATTCATTATAACATTGTTTGTGATTATAAAAAATATGGTAGTGATCCAAATATCTCTAAATAATATTACAGTTATTCTTTGATATATAACATCATATATCTGTGTTCATGGATATAGAAAATTGTTATAATATTTTCCCAGGAGGAAAAAGCAAATTGAAGAAAACTATGTGTAATGTGACTTTAGAGTGTGTACTATGTGAGAAATACAGTGTTGGGAGAGAGGGCAAATTCTACTTTTTATTTTTTGCCCTTCTTTACTGCCTGAGATTTTGCAGTTTACATATATTATGTTTGTAATTTTAAAATAAAATAAATGGAATTAGACTAAAAATTTTTTTTCCAGTTAAATTAATCAGAATTAAATCTAAGTAAGTCATGTGTATTTCTTCTCAGATATATTCTGCCTTGTTTGACCACCAGCCATCCAATCAGTGTGTTTATCTGTATTGACTCAATCCAAGTAAAAACTCAGCATGTTACTTCCTTTTTCTTTGTAAGTTCCCACCTGTCAGCATTGATGGGTATGACTGTGAAAAGGCATCTCACAGTAGTTTTGTTGGTTCAAAAATCTGTTTGTCTTTTTTTTTTTCTGATACAAATTTAAGTCTGCCATCATGTACTTAGTTCCATCTTTTTTGTAATCTAGATTATGATTCACTTTGTTTCCCCCTCTGCTAAAGGGAGAGGCTATGTCAATACTGTTACTTTATGCTTTGGATCCACAAATTGAAGTGACATCCACCAGATGTTACCTTTTCTGAACATACAGCTTGGCAATAAACTAGAGATTTTCTGGTGTACTGCAGGTCTGGTCAATTCTTTTAGTATTTGTAAGATATAGAAATATTTTCATAATACATAATATATATTATCTGTTTTTATTACACAAATAGTTATTCTAGAAGTGTGCATTATAAGTTAGACTATAAGTGTGTGTGTGTATGTGTGCATGCATATGTGTATCTCATGCTCAGTGTCTGCTGGCTTGAATTTTTGTTGCCTGGAATTAAAAATTATGAGCTCTGAGGGTTAGTGACTCTCTTATATTGGTGTGTTTTTCTAAAACACCTAAGTTCTGGTTGTACTGTCTGTAATTTTCAGTAACATTGAAAATATGACCCAAAAAATGTTTTGGAATAGAATGTGCCCAAGAAGATTGTGTTTATCCTATTCATATGCTGCTCATGCTTAATTGTTGCCTCATCCTGATCTTTGTAAACATACTGCACTAACTGTTCTGGCTTGAGTTCTCTAGATGAAGCATTTTATGAAAGTGGTGGCAAAATGAAAAGGAGAATTCACATAGAGAAAGTATAGTGTGTGTGTGTGCATGCATACACATATGCGTGCGAGCTTGCACACAAGCACCCGCACACACTACAAATGTTAAATCCTAGAAATGTTTTGGTAGTTCATAAAAGATTTTCCTTAGTTATGGCTGAGTTAAATAAGAACCCTGAGGTGATGCTTTAACAAAAATGAATGCATGATGCCCTTTTCCTTAGTGTCTCTTTAGGGTTGCCTGATAGGATCTCAGTCAGCCAACAACCATGAACAATGACAATAATAATAATAATGATAATAATAATTAAAAAATAATAAATAAACAAACCCAAATCCTTTTCTTTAGAGGAAAAGAAGAGTTCCAGAGTCTTAGGGCCTTCAATTTGATTATCTTAAAATAGTTCCTTTTGGCAACAACAGAAAGTTGGGCTATGTTTTCTTTTTTTTTTTTTTAAAGATTTTATTTATTTGACAGAGAGAGAGATAGCGAGAGCAGGAACACAAGCAGGGGGAGTGGGAGAGGGAGAAGCAGGCTTCCCGCCGAGCAGGGAGCCCGATGTGGGACTCGATCCCGGGACCCCGGGATCATGACCTGAGCTGAAGGCAGACACTTAACCAACTGAGCCACCCAGGCGCCCCTGGGCTATGTTTTCATGTCTGAGAAAGAGGAAGAGTCCACATTCTGAGAGGAGGCAGCTTGCATGGCTATGTAGACACTCAAATGCATTAAAATGTTTTATATATATAAACACTTCAGCATCTAGAGTTCATATTTAATTCACAAAGGTATCATTTCCTCTTTAAAATGTTTTTTGTTTAAAAATGGCAAGATATTAAGGAAATTTGTATTTTATTTTGGAATATTAAAGGCATTCTTTTAGACTAGAATTTTCTCCAGTTGAGAAAAATGTAGAATTATGTGTTTGCTTAAATTCCATTAGAAATCAAAATGATCACTTCTAAGGAGTCCATAAAGAATGTTAAGTTATTGGTTCATTGTACCCCCTTTCCCGCACAAATTCACATTACCAACACTAGGTGATTTTCAATAATTAAGGAAAATGGCGAGTTCTTTATAGCTTATTTATAAGGATGGGTTTAGAAATTGTTAATGTCTTTTTTTAAGATTTATTTACTTGAGGGTGCCTGGGTGGCTCAGATGGTTAAGCGTCTGCCTTCGGCTCAGGTCATGATCCCAGAGTCCTGGGATCGAGTCCCGCATCGGGCTCCCTGCTCAGCGGGGAGCCTGCCTCTCTCTCTCTCTCTCTGTCTCTTATGAATAAATAAATAAAATCTTTAAAAAAAAAGATTTATTTACTTGATAGAGAGAGAGCACACAAACCGGGGAGCAGCAGAGGGAGAGGGAGAAGCAGGACTCTGGGATCATGACGTGAGTCAAAGGCAGATGCTTAACTGACTGTATTCACCACATCTTCCAAAATCACTTGGTTGGCTTTATTTTAAATAAAAATCAAGGCATGGAATTATTTCTTTTCTAATAGCTTAAGGAATATAAATGTGAAACTCTTCAGTAAATGATCAGAAGTTAATATACAATTTTTGATGGAAACATACTTCAAATCACTAACAATAACAGGTTGAAATAGAATTGCAGCATCAAAAATATTTTTTGTTCTACAAATCCAAATTAGAATCGGTATATTTTATTGCCTATAAAAACAGTACTATATCCTTATGTAGAAGAG
Source organism: Neomonachus schauinslandi (assembly GCF_002201575.2). Classification (NCBI taxonomy): domain Eukaryota; kingdom Metazoa; phylum Chordata; class Mammalia; order Carnivora; family Phocidae; genus Neomonachus; species Neomonachus schauinslandi. The sequence goes on along the minus strand of NC_058412.1, from coordinate 98,658,158 downwards.
ACAAATATCCTTTTTATAGAATATTAATCCTCTGGAGTTAAGTATCTGGTTGTCCAAAATGTCACAAAATGAGAATTTCATTTAAAGCAGTTGCAGGTGGGCATTTCCCCCAGATGCATGGGAAATACAAATCTATTAAGAGGAATACACAATAAACCAGGCCACAGAGATTCACATAGATAAACCTCTAACAAATTTGAGTTTAAAACCAAAATTCATAAAATGCATAAGAACACAAGGGACCCAAAAGACTTAAGGTATTAGAATAATTAGATACAGAATGGAAATACATATGTTTAATATAATTAAAGAAATAATTGGATGAATTGAAAATAAAAGTTAATTCAGACAGTCAGTTAATTGGAGAAAACAAGGATAAACAATTACTATAAATTAAATGTATAATAATTGAAACTGTAGACTGGAATGAACACATTTAATGAGTGAATTAGTAAAATATAGATTTGGGAAGGGATGCCTGGGTGCTGCAGTCAGTTAAGCGTCTGACTCTTGGTTTCATCTCAGGTCGAGATCTCAGGTTCATGAGATCCAGCCCTGCATGGGGCTCAGTGACAAGTCTGCTTAAGACTCTCCTCTACCCCTCCCCCACCCCACACATTCTCTCACTTTCTCTCTAAAATAAAATAAAATACAGATTTGAGGAAATTACTAATAATATGAGAGAGAGAGATAATGAAACACAACACATAAAAGAAATTAAAGGACATCAAGGATAGAGTTAGAATGTACATGTAATCAGAGTTCCAGAATGAGATAATGAAAGAATGGGGTAGAGGTGGTATTTGAAAATATAATGGCTAAGAATTTAACAGACGTGATTTGGGAAGTACATACATACATATAAATCAAAAGTAATCAAAACCCAGAAACATGTTAGTGGAATTGAAGATCAACAATGACAGTAAAAATTTTAAAAATAGCTAAAGTGCAAATACAGATTACCTAACAACAATTAGAATGATGGTTGGCGGGCGCCTGGGTGGCTCAGTTGGTTGGGCGACTGCCTTCGGCTCAGGTCATGATCCTGGAGTCCCTGGATCGAGTCCCGCATCGGGCTCCCTGCTCGGCGGGGAGTCTGCTTCTCCCTCTGACCCTCCTCCCTCTCATGCTCTCTGTCTCTCATTCTCTCTCTCTCAAATAAATAAATAAAATCTTTAAAAAAAAAAAAAAAAAAGAATGATGGTTGGCTTAGCAATAGCCACAACAGAAGCAGAAGCCAGTGTGACTGCAATCTTTAAAGTGAATAATATTCTTAGCATTGTATACAAAGTATAAGTATATAACAAATATGAAGGCAAATTAAAGAGATCTTCAAAGAAACAAAAACTAAAAAAACTTCAAAAGGGAGGATATGAGGAAGGTGGAAAATATTTACATATTGAAAATCTAAAATCAAAATAGAAATATTAAATAAAAACACTTGTAAAATATGTGAGAAAATGTAGATATTGACTGTATTTTAAAACCTACCCAATTTTTGTGGTCAAAGAAAACTGAAAAAAATGGATCGTGGCATATATAATAAAAGAGGGATAATTATTGATAAAGCATTCTAATGTTCAAGTATTATTTGAAAGGAAGATAAGCATATCATTTAACTTTAGATATTATTAAGTTAATTATTCATGCTATAATTTCTGGTTTAACAATTGAAATAATAGAGTATATGAATTTTATTTTATTTATTTTAAAAGATTTTATTTATTTATTTGACAGAGAGAGACACAGTGAGAAAGGGAACACAAGCAGGGGGAGTTGGGGAGGGAGAAACAGGCCTCCCGCTGAGCAGGGAGCCTGATTCAGGGCTCGATCCCAGGACGCTGGGATCGCGACCCGAGCCGAAGGCAGACACTTAACGACTGAGCCACCCAGGTGCCCCGAGTATATGAATTTTAAACCAGTAAAGGATATCAAATGAAATGAAATAAGAAAATTCAATCAATTAAAAAAAAGTTAAAAAAAATAAGCATGAGAAAGCAGGGCAGGTAAACACAAAATACAGCTCTAGAAATAAATCCAAAGAGATATTATTAATAATAAATCCCTATGGACCAAACTTAATAAATCAAAAAGATTGTCAGAGTAGAGGCACATTTAAAATATGAACATTTGAAAGTTAAAAGTAAAAACATAGGAAAAGGAAGGTATAACAGGTGAATATCAACCAAAAAGAAAGATGGCATAGCTAATTTCATCATAAAATAGATGTTAAAGCAAGCCCATTACTAGAGATAAAGAATTCTAAACTTACATGCATCTAATATGAAGTTCAAATACAGAGAAGAAATTCGCAAATCCAAGACCATATTGAGACTTTTAAACACATCTCTACCAGTAATTCGTATACCCAGCTAAAATAATAGAGTAAAAATACAGAAGATTTGAAAGAACACTAGGGTTGTCAGTTAGCATTTGAAGTAAGTTGGTAGTTAATACAGCAGGGATGGTTATTTAGTAGTAAAACTTTAACCAGAAGCCCTTTTTTATAAATGGTTACCACAAGGCTTTAGGTATCTTTATGTTTGATTATCAAGGAAGGATTCATTGATGGTTATTAGAAATGATCTCTTAAGTGAAATGGATTCAGAATATGTGGGTTGGTTAGTAGCACTGTACACGCATCTCTGCTCAGGCATGAAGACGTTTTAAGAATCTAAGGAGTTCAGTAGCCTCTTCGGGGATTTTGTCCTGTCCTGTGTTCAGCCACATTCAGGTGTTTCTGCTCTTTGAACTCATTAGAACATTGCTGCTAGAATGGAGTTGAATCTGCTTCCACTGAGCATTTCATAAAGATGCTTGTAGAACAACTAAATGGGCAGAAAGCGGGGACTTCATTGATCTCACAGAACAACTTGTGATTGCTTACAAATTCATATTTGTACATATGGTAATATTCATTTTTAGACCTTTTATTTGTAACATACTAGGCACAGTTATAGTTTTATTGGAGGGGAGACTGAGCTATGAGCTACAGATATTTATATTTAAAAAAAGTAATAATTATGAAAAATCTGATACATATAGGTTAGTTAACAACACCATGATTCCAATTCATCCACTAAAGGTCAAAATCCAAAATAACTTGAATCATTAGTATGGAATTTTTCTGGCTAATTTTATCTAATAAAGATTGACTGTTTTATCTAAAAAAGTTGAATTATTACTGTGGATTGTAACTGGGTGATTTTGACTGATAGAAAATGAGAATATTTATGTTAAATCTGTAAAAGTACTTACAGGTCATTTTCTTTTATGGAATTATAAAGACCTGTTTGAGAACAATTTGCTTATTTCTGACATATGGGAAGAGCCCCAACAATGGATAGAAGATTTTTATTCTTCATCTGAGATTAACTTTTATTTGCATTGAGGATAGCAGTAAAAATTCTATAGGTCTCTTTCTGAAATATGAACTAATTAAGTTTATTTATATATCACCTTCAGCAAATGGAAGAGGTAAATGTTTAGGTCTTGGGTTAGGAGTATTTTGATCTTACGTTCCTGTTATTAAGCAAGACAGAGAGTTGGTAGAGAATAAGGTAATTTAGTAGAAGAATGACATTAGGTGTGATAAATTGTTTTTAGAACCAGGACAATACTAGATAGTGTCACATTGTAAATTCTTTATCTACTGAAACTGTCATATAGTTATTTTTTTCTTCTTCCTTTGAACTCCTGCAACTTTTGCCCCTTGCCATTGTGGGGTTAGCTATTTTGCCCTTATCTTTCCAACGAATTAGATGCTACATTCTTCAGGGGTAGGAAGACATTGTCTTTGGCTTTCTTTTCTTTTTTTTTTCTTCTTCCTTTTTTTATTGAGAGATAATTGACATCCATTATATTAGTTTCTGAATTATATATTAGTTTGTATAAAGTCTTTGGCTTTCTTATATGCCCAGCCTTGCTAGCCCTTTGCCTTGCATAGTAAATATCTAGTAAATATTTAACTGACTAATTCATGCAAACCTACCACCTAGGGCTTTGCTGTCATCTCGGTGGTCATTTGGTAAATACTTGAGTGTATCACATATTAATCATTGACCTTTCAGAAGCAAAGGGAGTGTTCTTATGACTTCAGCCCTAGATTACTTTTTGTTTCCTTGTACCTAGTAAAGAGCCTTTCCCAGAATGGGCCTTTGTATGAAATTGTTGAATTCAAATGAGGATTCTGTTGTTATGAGAAACTGTAATGCAGCCTTGCAGATGGTTTTACAAAGCCATAATGGCCTGCAGACATTTTTTGGCCACCATATTTTTCACTAATCCTTTAATCAGATGTAGTGATACTACATCTGGTGGCAGTGAAAAACCACAGTAAAAAAGTATAACACCATTTCTATTGAATGTGGATTTAAGTTTCAGTTAAATTCTTTCTTGCCCTGCTCTTTCTGGCACCATCCTTGTTTGCTTTTAGTGTTTCATCTGTGGATCTGTACTTGTTTATTTGGCAGGTATAATCTGCCATTCCTTCCCATCCTCCATCCTCTGGAAGCCATTCTTACTTTGTGTCACCCCTATAGCTGGTGTCGACTCTGTTTCCTGGCTTCATAGAAGGCTTTATGCCCTTTTTTTTGAAATGAGCTGTCTTTGATTACAGCTTGTCAGTATGGTCTGACTGCTAACATTGATTCCCAGCAGTCAACAACTTTGTCATATTGTTCAAGATTAGGTTTCGATGTGTCATTTTAATAGACTAAAAAGGCATTCTCAGTAAAATCGAATTCCTGTGGGAATTGTTAAGGATGCTTTCAAAATGAAGAAAATTTGTAATGTTTTGGAGATTTCACCGGGGAGGCATCAGGTGACTACATTTACTGAAACTGCCAGTGTTTTAGCTGAATTTTATATTCTGAAAATGCATTTTAAAACTTGCTTGCCTTTATTTAGGCAAAACATGATTCACAATAATTAAGCTTTATGAGCTTTTTCATTTAGCAGGTCAGAGAATATTTTTATTTTTTATTTTTGACAGAAAGAGAATATTTACTCTTTCTTCACATTTCTGTTTGTGACCCGAACTAAATTCACAGTTGGGCCAAAACATATGGATGTCCCATTCAGGCTAGACGTGTGGTATTTCTACAAACTAGTATTATTTAACTATATGTTATAGTGGTGAAAAGAGTAGGCTCTGAAACCAGACTATGTGGGTTTAAATCCTACCTCTTCCATTTATTGGCTGTGTGACTTTTAGTGTTAAATTCACTGTGCCTCAGTTTTTCATCTATAAAATGGAGACAGTAGTAGTACCTTCTTTATAGGATTTTAAGAAAAGATTTATTTATGTATTTTAGAGAGAGTGTGCGCATGAGCAGGGGAAGGGCAGAGGGAGAGAAACTCAAGCAGACTCTGTGCTGAATGCAGAGCCTGGTGCGAGGCTCCATCTCAGGACCCTGAGATCATGGCCTAAACCAAAATTCAAGAGTCAGATGCTCAACTGACTGAGCCACCCAGGTGCCTCTCGTTATAGGATATTTGAATGAGGGTTAATACACTTATAAACTGTATACTTCATAATGTACATATATTTAGATCTTAGTAAATATTATTTGTTATTATGCTGTTGTTTTTGGTATTTTGTAGTTGATAATGTCTAAAATTTATTTGGAGATATTTTCAGCCTTACATGTGGGAAGGATGCTGAAGTAACCAAAGGTTACTTTATTGACCCAGCACTTTATCTCTGATACCAGATTTGCATACACTAGTTAACAGAATGAAAGTTTTGCATTCTCTTTGGGCTGCAGTGTGATAGCTCTCTGTGATTACTTAAGCAGACTCCTGGCAGTCTGATTCCTGCCTCCTGCCTCCAATCTTCTTTGAGAAAAAATCCTATAAGTAAAGTTTTCCACACTTATTTAAATTACTATTGGTAGTATTTTGCTTACCTGGACAGCCATTTAGCAAGGCCATCCTTAATCACCCCTGATTTATATATATATTGTCTTGGGTTTAACTGTGAGGATCTCAGTTCCTTCCTCAGAGGGAAGTAGGACCTGGAAGGACTCCAAAAGAAGCCAAGTAGTCAGACACTACTAAGCATTCAGGTATCTGTATTGGCCCATTAGCCATAGATGTGGCAATAGAGAGCTCTTAGCTGAGTAGGAAGGTCTAAATCTGTGTGGACTTGTTTTACAGCACTGGCTATTTCAGATCATATAAGAATGCCTCTAGAGAGAAACTTGGTTGATTCCAGAGAAAATTTTATTTGCCACAGATGCTGGCCCTAGCAATAAATTCATCTTAGGGCTGTTTGTAGTATGTTCCTCAGACTTACTCCTCGGTTCAAAGTAACCCCATCTATCCTACTTCTGTGTCTTAGCTAAACCACTACATACTGAACCTTCCGCCCTGCCCAGGAACTCCTGCCCATGTCATGCATGTCTGGAGCTTAGTCTTGTTTGGTACATGGGGTGAATTTTAAAACTGGTTTGTCCTTTTGACTAGGTCTTCAGAGTCTCATGAACTTGAGGTTTGTGTTCTTACCTATTGCTTGGGTGAGGGACGGTTTTGTTCTCAGAATGCTCAAGGACTAAACAAGTATGTGGGATGGAAACTCCAACTGCCAGTTTCTTTAGGAGAGAGGGAAATACCTAGATGTATGATAGAGCTATATAGCCTTTCCCATATCCATCCCCAAGGCATTCACCAATTCCTATGGTAGGTAGACACGAAGATTTCCAACTACAAGTACCTACCACTGGTTGCCTGAAGGCTTTCTCTGGCTCCTGAAGCCAGCTTAGCTTGGACAGAGGAAGCACAACAAAAGTGTGGGGAGTTAATATCCAGGAGCCCTCATTCAATGACTGACAGGAGTTGGTGGAGAAATACTTAGTTTCTCTTAAATGTTAATATGCTTAAGGATCATGGGAATTGCTTAAAAATTATTAGATCAGAGATGAGGTCCATAATTTGCATTTCTACCAAGCTTCCCGATGATGGTAACCCTTGAACCACACTTTGAGTAGCAAGACCTTAGCTCCCATGTGTCTCCTTTGGGATAAATATGAGGTTTATTATATACTGTCTTCTAAGTTCCTTAGCAGAATTAAGCTTCAGTTGCCCATAAATGTAACCTGCTAAACAGTGAATGTTTTATTATCTCTTTCTCTTTCCTATTTGACATCCTCATTTTTCAGTCTATTCTCCCTGGCATCAGCATTCAATAAATTACTTGCATTCTCATGCTTATCTCAGTATCTTCTTCTAGTAGAGCCCAAACTAAGCAGATGACTCTCCCAGCTTCTGGAATAGACAGTCCCAATAAGATAGTGGGCCTGTGCCCAGTGCTGAAGACTTTGGCTGACATGAGGTTATCTGTGCAGATCTGTTCCAGGAAAGTCTCACTGGGCATGAGGTGGCCCAGGTTGAGCTAGACAGAACTTTGCCTGTATTGATCTGAAAGTATTCACAGATGAGGGCATAGCTGGCATTCTTCCCTTGGGGGTTTGCCAGGACCCTTATGTGAGAGAAAGATACTGTGTTTCTCTCTAGAAAATTTGGGCTTATCCACTCAGTATGAACCACAAGTCCTAAGTACTTAGGTAATTTTTTTCCCCCTTAAGTGTAAAAGAAAAGCGAAGACCCAAATCCCCAACCCTAGGAAGTTTATCACACTCTTGAGGATTCATTAGAAATAAGGGTTAGGGAGTAGTTAGTCACCTGCATGCTTTCACTCTGAATTCCTGTTCTCAACTGAAGTCCTTTTAATCAAAGTCCCTTTTAACCAGTCTACTTGCTGCTGCATCTCACTCTGGTTCTCATTAGCTCCAAATTTTTTTTTTTTAAAGATTTTATTTATTTATTTGACAGAGAGAGATGCAGCAAGAGAGGGAACACAAGCAGGGCAAGTGGGAGAGGGAGAAGCAGGCCTCCCGCCGAGCAGGGAGCCCGATGCGGGGCTCGATCCCAGGACCCCGGGATCATGACCTGAGCCGAAGGCAGACACTTAATGACTGAGCCACCCAGGCGCCCCTAACTCCAAATTTAAACACGGCTCCTTCTACATTCTCCACAGCATACTCCCATAATGCTATTCAGTGTGTTAGACCTTTCCAGAAGGTCTGAAGTTAAAGGATGGGGATTACTTAAAGAGCACTTGAAATTAAGTATTGCTAAGATATGGAATCACACTGAGTCACTCTCATTACCTATCACTAAGAATCAGTATCGGAGTCAGTAAGGTTTGGTGCCCGTTTCTGCTGCCAGGCTTCCCATATTGGGGGCTACTTCTCCTGTTGGCCCCTAGAACCCACTTTATTTCTTATCTTCTCTAAGTCCAAGACCTTCCCTACCAGAGCCTCCTGTATGGCTGTGTAGGCTATAGACTATGCAACTCCAGGGGCACAACTCACATAATGTGTGGTAGGAATGGCACCCCCTGGAGTTTGTGCAACTAGACAGCTCTGCTTTCTCTCAACCCTAAAAGGCTCAGACCCCATCCCTCTGAAACTAGGGGCTTTGTAAAATTTTCTGTTATTTTATTATACTTTTCTTTCAATCTCTGTTTTCTTTCTTTTTTTTTTTTTTAAAGATTTTATTTATTTATTTGACAGAGAGAGACACAGCGAGAGAGGGAACACAGCAGGGGGAGTGGGAGAGGGAGAAGCAGGCTTCCCGCAGAGCAGGGAGCCCGATGTGGGACTCGATCCCAGGACCCTGGGATCATGACCTGAGCTGAAGGCAGTCGCTTAACCAACTGAGCCACCCAGGCGCCCTCAATCTCTGTTTTCTAGAAGTGCCACCAGAATCCTACCTTAGCATAACCAAAAGTCTCATTAAAGTATTTTTTCCCCAATCAAGAAGAATGGTTTTCATTCTATGAGGAATTCTATCTTTGTTCTAAGCTCAAATTGCATCCAGCTTCTAAAATTGCAATTTCTCTGTCTGCTCTTTCTATTTAGCCCATTAAAGGATGATACAGGTCCTATCTAGGCCTTAATCAAATATACCACTGTGAGGACCTCTGTCTCAGCTATGTCCCTGGGCCCTCAGGGAATTCTAATTCCCTCCAGACCTTTCTGGAGCTAGCTTTTTATCTTGATGTTGCCCTGCTTCCAAGGCAGTCTTAGAAAACCTTTCAATTGAAGATGTCACCTTGGCCATAATGCAAACGGTTCTTTGTATCTTTTAGTCCTCCCCAAAAGACTGATTTTCTTTGCCAGTGATTCATAGAAACCACAAAAGAGTGTGAAATCTGAGCCATTCTCAATGATTAGGAGCAGTTACAGACCTCAAGAAAAAAGATTGAATTCCAGAATCCATAGCCTATATTTATGCCAGTAATAATGGGAAATAGAAACATAGGGATTAGAGCTATGGCGAAGCTCTCAAAGGGACCTAAATATAGTACTAGCTCTGTAAGGTTTTGGCAATTTACTTAATTTCTTAGTCTTCTCATCTGCAAAATGGAGATGATAATCCCTATCTTACAGGGCTGTTACGAGGATTAACATGCTAATGTTTGTAACATTCTTAGCATAGGGTCTAATAAGTAATAAGTTCTCAAAAAAATATTCTATTGTCACAGAACTTCTAAATTTGTGTGTGAGAGGTGTGATGTCATGATTTAGCCTGATAGTCCTTCCTAAGTAACTTGAATCCACCCAGCAGATGGAAAAGTCCAGTGCAGGAGAATTTAGATTCTAAGTGGCATGGGTAGCACACCCCTCACCCCAGATTGTAATTAGTCTAAACTAAGGCAGCATCTTCCTATAAACTCCTGGGAGACTTAGAACCAATGACAGAGACTCAGACCTGATAGGAGGTGATATTATCCACAGCTGCAATCATAGTCTTCTGTTACCATTTTTGGCAGGAGCCAGCTATACCTGCTTTCACTGCCCTGTAGTATCTCAGTAAAATAAAACAGTAATTATGTAATCCTCAACAACAAATCACATATAGTTGTAACTTAAGATTGTATTTAGAACCATTTACTTTCTAGGTAAAAATTAACACTGAAAGTATCTTAGAAAATGTTTACCTATCTTGAAGGCTGAGTCGTTCTTTTTTCTTTCTGGTCTTTGTATCCACTTCACTGTTTTTCCAAAATCCAAGAATGTGCTCTTATCTTGGTCTGCCCCATCTAGCTTTCTAGCTTTTTTTTTTTTTTCCTTCACTTTTAATACTCTTTTTATAGTGTCTTGCTTGGCAGGCCCATGTCTTCCTCTACTCTCAAAAGACGACGTTAGGGGCGCCTGGGTGGCTCAGTCGTTAAGTGTTTGCCTTCGGCTCAGGTCATGATCCCAGGGTCCTGGGATTGAGCCCCGCATCAACCCCCACATTGGGCCCCACATTGAGCCCCGCATCGAGCCCCGCATCCGGCTCCCTGCTTGGCGGGAAGCCTGCTTCTCCCTCTCCCACTCCCCCTGCTTGTGTTCCTGCTCTCGCTGTCTCTCTCTCTGTGTCAAATAAATAAATAAAATCTTAAAAAAAAAAAGACAACTTTATAATGGAAACAGTGTGTTATAATGGAAACAGTCCTTTTTGTGTATTGAACACATGTTCCAAAAGACCTTTCTTCTTTGTTGTCAACAATCATTTATTTAGCCAATCTCTGGATTTTTAGTGTTTCAGGTATAAAATAAAATTTTAGATCATTTTCTTCTTTGTCTTCATAAATTGGGGGAGTGAAACCTCAGTGAAGATTAAGTGAACTAATGTATGTAACCACTTAGACTATAGTAAATGTTCAAAAAATGATGATTATTATAAGTATCTGACATTGGTGGTTATATTAGCTATATCATGGTACTAACATGATTTATTCAGTATTATAGACATTAAAAAAAAATACATATTATGAAATTGGAATACCTTAGGCTACGGGTGCCTGGCTGGCTCAGTCAGGGAAGTGTGTGACTCTTGATTTCAAGGTTGTGAGTTTGAGCCCCACACTGGGTGTAGAGATTACTTAAAAAAAAAAAAAAGAGTATCTCAGGCTATCTTTGGTTTGCTCTCTGTGGATTCCTGAATATTGCATATACTTTAAGGAGAGGCTGCATAATAAATGCTATAATTGATATAACTTTTTAGAGTTGTGAGGAATTGTTTTGGAACCTAGTTAATGAAATTCATATTTATAATGTAAAAGAAAAATACATACCCTAACATCATCATTATCATTATCATCATCACATACATACGTAACATTTACTATTTCTTTTAAATGTTTTGCATATATTAACTATTTTACTTTCATAAACAGGTAGATACTAATATCATCCCATTTTGTAGATGAAGTAACTGATGCACAGAGAGGTTAAGTAATATGACAAAGCTCTAAGAGGTTAGTAATTGGAGAGCTCAGATAGAAATTCAGCCTGGCTCCTGTGAACAGAATTTAACTATTCAGTATACTCGTGCATATACTGTATGCTCTACATTTTATCAGAAAATAATCTCTTATATTTTAACAATAGACTGTATTATCACAAAGTTCCAAAAAGTAAGAAATGATGTCAAGAAATCCCAAGAAATCCAGTAGACCTTAATGGAAACATACCACATCAACTATACGAGACCTACCTTAAAGGAGTTTGTAGGTAAAAAGTTAAATTATTCAGGAAGAGTGAAATAATAATAAAGAGAAATATTGGAATATTAGAAAAATCATACCCACCTGCTCACGCGTATGTCATTGTATAATAATGACAATAATACTAATAATTTTTATTTCTTGAGTGTTTACTATGTTCTGGGCACATGTGTCTTTGATATTGTCAGCAAACTTAGCAATTGTACTGTTATAATACCAATTTTGCAAATGAGGAAACTAAAGTTATTCAAGGATTGGGCTGTTAATGAAACCTAAACAATCCAACTTCAGAACATGTGCTCTTAATCACTATGTTTTACTGTCTGTCTAAATATATATATGTACTTACTTATTTACACACATAAATAAAAAATTATAAGCATTTACATATAATATATTATAATGATATAAATATGGTGTATATGGTTTTAAATTGCCTTAATGTATTTCCCTGTAAGATTAATATTTATAAGTTTAGAAAACATATTTTTCCTTTATATTGGAACCATGCCCATGTTTACTTTCATCTATGAATTAAATTTATCTATTTGTCACTGGTACTTCCTAAGTTGAATATCTTATGGATTATTTTTAAAGAAATTCTTATGGATCATTAGTATTGACATTCTATTCTATTGTCATGTTACTGTAAAATATATATATAATCACATACAATAAACATATAATCAGGTATAAATTTCTTATGCTTTTAGCTCCTAAGGTTATTTTAAGATAAATAAACTTTGAGACTACAAAGCAATGAAATTCAAATTAATTCAAGTTTCATGTGATATAGATAATGATATTCTACTGAAATGAAGTTGCTGCTTGAGAAATCAATATGATATAGACTTACAGCAAACAGGATCTTTAGAGTTTGGCATGGCAGAAGTACCATGCTTCAAGTAATGAAATGTTCTTTCACAGCTTTTATTTTATTTTTTTTTTTCTTTCTGTTTTTCTGTTGAAAGGACTATGAAACCTTCATTCACACAATGGGGAGAGGCAGCCTTTGGCCTTGGTGTGAATGCAGCATTTCTGTACTCAATGCCTTTGTCTACCTCAGTCTGTCTTTGTTTCTCTAAAATAATGCTACTTCATGCACACTGGTTGTAAACACGAACACAAATGTGAGCCTGCAGTGACTTGTCAGTACTTGGTCAGAGGGGGTCATGCAGATGACACTAATGAGCTTCTGTTCTACTGTCTACATTCTCTCCGTAAGGGATCTCATCTGGTTTCCTGGTGTTAATTAAATACCTTCTACTCACTGACAACTCCAGTTTTTTAAAAGTTTTTATTTAAATTCCAGTTAGTTAACATAAAGTGTGCTATTAGTTTCAAGTGTATAATATAGTGATTCAGACTTCCATATATCACCTGGTGCTCATCACAAGTGCACTCCTTAATCCCCATCACCTATTTATTTAACCCATTTCTCACCTGCCTCCCTTCTGGTAACCATCAGTTGGTTCTCTATAGTTAAGAGCCTGTTTCTTGGTTTTCCCCTCTCTCTCTCTTTTTCCCTTTGCTTGTTTGTTTTGTTTCTTAAATTCTACATATAAGTGAAATCGTATGGTATTTGTCTTTCTCTGACTGACTTATTTCACTTAGCATAATACCCCTAGCTCCATCTATGTTGCAAATGGCAAGATTTCATTCTTTTTATGGCTGAGTAATATTCCATTTATCTATCTATCTCACATCTTCTTTATCCATTCATCAATCAATGGATCCTTGGGCTGTTTCCATAATGGCTACTGTATATAATGCTGCTATAAACATCAAGGTGCATGTATCTCTTTGAATTAGTATTTTTGTATTCTTGGGTAAATACCTAGTAGTGTGATTGCTGGATTGTGGGGTAGTTCTATTTTTAACTTTTTTTTTTTTTAATGTTCAATTAGCCAACATGCATATTTTTAACTTTTTGAGGAACATCCATTTTGTTTTCCAAGAGTGGCTGTACCAGTTTGCATTCCCACCAGCAGTGCAAAAGGGTTCCCCTTTCTCCACATCCTTGCCAACACCTGTTGTTTCTCGTGTTGTTGATTTTAGTCATTCTGACAGGTTTGAGGTGTTACATCACTGTAGTTTTGATTTGCATTTCCTTGATGATTAGTGATGTTCAGCATCTTTTCATGTGTTTGTTGGCCATCTATCTGTATGTCGTCTTTGGAAAAATGTCTATTCATGCCTTCTGCCCATTTTTTAATTGGATTATTCATCTTGACAGCTCCAGATTTTATCTATAGCCTAGACTGCTCTTTGGATTTCCAGGCTTATTTATCTAAGTGCCTGGTAGACATCTTCACTTAGATTTCTAAATGGCATCTCATGGTTAACAAGTTAACTTTAATATAGTTAACATCCAAAACAGATCTCCTGTTCTCACTGACCTGCTCCAAGCCTTGTTCTGTATTCTTCTCCATCCCCCCAGAATGGCAATTCCACTCTTCCTGTTGTTCAAACCCCAAACCTTAGTCATCCTTTGCTTTTCTCTTTTTCTCACATCTTGAATCTAATTAGACTGAAAATCCTGCTGGCCTCACAACATATCCAGAATCTGAATAATACTTCTTTTTTTTAAAGTAGGCTCCATGCCCAGTGTGGAGCCCAATGCAGAGATTGAACTCACGACCCTGAGATCAAGACCTGAGCTGAGATCAAGAGTCAGATGCTTAACTGACTGAGCCCCCCAGGCACCCCAGAATCTGAATACTTCTCACTACCTCCATTGTTACCTCCCAGGTCTGGGGCCCCATTGCTTCTTGCCTGGCTGACTGTAGTAGCCTCCTAATTAGTCTCAAGCGCTTTCACGCTGGTCTTCTTGATTATGTAGTATAAGGTATATTCTGTATAGCAGTGAGAGCCATGCCTTAAAAGTAAAATCCCTGTCAGATTACTGTATCATTGCTTTTCTTCAAACCCTCCAAAGACTCCTGTTTCAGAATGAAAACCAAAACCTTTAAAGTCTCTACAGTGTCCTGCCACTGTCCCTTACTCAGGCTATTCCAGCCACACTTTTCCTCAAACAGTAAGCATGGAGCTTCTCAGGGCCTTTGCACCGCTGTTCCTTTTTTGGGAGCCCTGTTTCTCCAGTTGGCCACCTGGTTTGCACCCCCACATTCTTCTGGCCTCTGCTTAGATGCCATTTTATCAGTGAGGCCTTTCCTGACAATGCTATAAAACATCCTGGCCCCAGCCTACCTCTTCCTTTTGACTCCCTCACCTGCTTTGATTTTTTTCTACTGCATCTATCACCATTTATTACATTATACATATTATACATTATGTATTATATGGCATTATATACATATATTTATAAATTGTTTCTTGTCTGTCTCTCTCATTAGGAATATAATAAGTTCCATGGAGGCAGGGCCCTTAGTACCTAAGCTACTATTTGACACTTCCTGTGTGTGAAATAAACATTTGTTGAATGAATCAATCAATGCTTAGTTATCACCAGAACAAAAACACAAAAGGAAATATTGTTGGGAAGAACTTACAGATCAGAGGATGAAAAATTTCATGTCAGATTGTGACACAAGGGGCTGAACTCCTGAGGGCAAGTTAGATTTTGTAAAATTTAAAAAATCTTGCCAATGCCAGTTTTCATCTTTTTAAATTTTGCAGTTGAATATGAACTTCTAACTTCCCCCAAATATTTGCCTGTTATTCTCTGTATGTATATTTACTGCTTATCTGAAAGGCAACCTTGGCCAATTGTGTGACCACCAACACCATGCTGAGGTGTTAATGCAGTTCAGATTTGCTGAGAAAAAGCCAGTTTGTAAATCAGCCACTCCCCTGATTTTCACTTGGAACTAATCCAAATATGGATACTCTTTAGTTTGTAAAATTTCCTGCGCTCAGAGGAAAGGGGAGATGGCTGAACAGAAGTCCGGATACGCAGCAGAGACTCACATTCAGAGGGAAACAGTGTCTAACTGTGTAACAACTATCCATGTAGGAAACTAGAATGGTACCCAAAGAGCAAATAATTGTGGTGATTACACTGATAAGCTGGTGACACAGGGAAAGAAAGTACAAATTGAAGTTTCAGTAACAGGTGTAAGGTGGCACTGTCTTTCTTTTCCCAGTATTCCTAGGAAAGTAATAAGATAACTTAATTACATGATTAAAATACTGAAAGTCCAGCAGAAATCCCATAGTTGCTACCTATTGCTTGCTTGCATTCTTCCCTTTTATTGGAAATGTTGAGATCTCTAGATTGCTATGGTTTACCTTTCTGTTTTCCTGTATCTTTTAGCTTTTATATCGAAGCACGGTTAATATAGAATTAAACCAAGCCTATCTTCACATTCTGCTTTTTTTCTTCTGATATAAATTGATGACTTACTCAAAATAATTTTTAAGTTATTACAAGCCAAAATATGTATACATTTTAATTATGTATTATAACAAATAGTATGTTCATAAATATATAGTGCTTTGTTACATAATTTATTAACATATGCTTTATATATTTGTTTGTACTCCAAGAATACCGTGAAAATAAGGGCTAGAACCATGACTTGATTTTCAAGCGTATGAGAAAGAATCTTTTCTTTTAAATGAAAAATTGAGTCATATAAATCTATACTTTAGTGTTGTAGGAAGCACCCTGTTTGAAGCACCTTTCCCTTTTTTTTCCTTCCTCCCGTCCTCTCTCCCTCCCTCTTTTCCTCCTTCCCTTCCTTCCTTCCTGTCTGAATAGTTGAGTACCTAGTATATGCTAGGAAGTAAAGATAACAAACTCAAGTCACGACGGTGTGATGGCTAATTTAGCAATTCCAGGCTATCCTGGAGTAGCTTCTTCAAAGTACGTTGGAATTGAGTAGGAGTCAGCCTGCATCTGGCTTTTTAGTTTGACATGGGGAAGGTGAGGCCTATTTACATGGATTTGGGTCCTGGTAATTTAGTTTTTTGCAGGGCAGGGTGCTGCATTCATTCCCTAAGGGAGTCTTAATCACTTGTTAGTTTCGCTTTAGTGTCTTTCAGCAACCTGAAATCTGATCTGAACCTGTTATTTTACCACATGCACACACATATTTCTGTATCTCGCTCTATTTATCTTTTTAAAAAAAGATTTTATTTATTTTTTTTGACAGAGAGAGCACAAGTAGGGGGAGAGGCAGGCAGAGGGAGAGGGAGAAGCAGATTCCCCGCCAAGCAAGGAGCCCAATGTGGGGCTTGAACCCAGGACCCTGGGATCATGACCTGAGCCAAAGGCAGATGCTTAACCAACTGAGCCACCCAGGCGCCCCTCTATCTTTTTTTCTTTCTCTCTCTTGAGAGTTTTTATGGCTTCTTTCTTACCCTGTTGGTTTTAGACTTGTTTTATTTTTTTTCTTATTCCTCTTCTGAGTTATCTGTTTTAGTTTACAATGTTAACAGTTTATGTTTTGTACTGTAGCAAATTGTTTTGAAGGGAATGTTCTACATTGATTCAATATGAAAATAAATGCCCCCATGTCTATAGATTTGAAAAGACAGGTTGAGAACTGCCCTAAAATTGGATGAAATAGAAGATGAAATGTTTTTAAAGGAAATTAAATAGGCTTCTTAACTTATTTCCTGCAGACCATTAGCTAGGAAGAAAATGATGGGAAAGTGCTGTCACTGTTTACCTGATCACCTATTCCAAAATTTAAATGGAGTCCAGAGGTTGCCCTTCCTATTACTGGTGTTTCCTAGTATTACACCTTCACATCAGTTACTTTTTCTTTAGTTCAGAGTGAAGATGGCTACCTACCTTAGAGAACTCTCTGTTGCAAATGCGGTCATTTCAACAAGAGAAAAGTGTCTGTACATTTTAATGTAGTACATCGGACAAAATGTTTTTATGGAAAACCCAAAAGTCTGAACTTTGTATGGGTTTCCCACTCTCCCAAAAGAAGATGGAATTTTTGCCTGAGCCTGACCTGTATTTAAGTAGAGATTGAGTTCTATATTCGTTCTGTTTGGAATCCTCCTTGAAGACTTGTCCATCATAGTCAAGCCCAGTGCTCGGAAAATGTAAAAAATACATTGTATGGTAGCACTTAACAGTCCTTGAGAAAAATGATACATGTGAGCTATGATGGATTTTAGAAATTATACCAGCACCCTCTAGTTAGTGTTCCTTTACTTATTCTGTTATAAATCAGGAGTTTGCAATTCTGACAGCTACTTTTTTTTTTTTTCCTGTCAGCTAGAACTTGACTCAGCCTCTTAACTGTAAGCAAACTGGAAATGGAGACTCTCTCTTATATATATTTATATGATATATATTTTCCTTGCAATTATAGTTTGAATTGCTGAATTTGTGTGTCTTTTAGACTAATATACTCCATGGTAAACAAAAATAGACCTTTTTTCCCTTCACATTTGGAATAAAGAGATAACTGAAATGCTCATTTAGAAATAAATTTTTGGTTCCATCATACTGTTAAATTATAGCATAGGCATTATTTTAAAACAAACTGATGGTGAAAACTGAGAATTTTTAACACAGACCTGCAGCATGGGGTCTATTCTACTGTCCTCATTCCAGCTGGAGAGACTATAAGGTGGCCAACTATAGCCTGTGTTAGAATTATCCATTTATCTATTTGAGATCTTTGAATCTTCTAGTTGAAAAGGTCTTTTGGGACCTTCTAGCTCAACTCTCCTAATTTACAATTGAAGGGATCTTTGGGAAAAGTTATTCCCTAAACTATTATGTAAAAAAGTATAACATCGTTGTTGTTCAGTTCATTTGACTAGCAGTCAAATCTTTGTTAGGAATTTAATAGTTCCACGAATAGTTGTCTGACAAATAGTTGGCAAACATCATATTCTCATTTGTAGGGAGGTCATCATATTCAGGAACTAATTTTCCCTGGGAGGGTTAAAACTGTAACACATGGAATCTGCCTTCACTAGGAGAACAACTGGAATTCTTTCAGAAGAGGAGACATTATGGAATCTCTGTTGTAGTAAAACACAGTATAATGTTACATGCCCTAGGACATAGCAAGACCCAACTTCCATTTCTGTTTCCATCATTTATTTGAACCCTCCTTCCTCTCCTTCTTCTCTTCCTTTTTTCCTTGTCCACCTTGTTCCCAAAGGGAATTTTTATCTTGGGCAACATATTTCATCCCTTCTGTCAACTTCTGCTCACTTTCTCCTTCTGCTTCTATTGTATAACCTTTCTATTCCCCATCCCCAAAGCCTATTCAGCCCCCCAAAATATATACATGCATATACATACATGCCTATGACACATGCCAAGATTTCCTATCATCTGGTTTGGTTACACCTTTTGGAAAAGTTGCCCTATAATGGATGATTTCTCCTTTTTTACTCTGTGTAGATCTAGAAAACATGATGAGAAAGATGACTGGTGTTCCTTTGATTTCATGCATGTTAATTAAATGGTAAACTAGAAGTGCTCAGTTAAGTCCTGACTCCTTGTAGCTATTTTTTTTAAATTGACTTAATTCTTCAGTCTCAGTTTGAGAGTAATGAATTACCAAATGGCTGAATTAGCAGATTTTGGCAGATTGTTTAATGTTCCCTTTGAAAATGGAAATGGTTAATAGTGTAATGTAAATGTCCTATAAAATTTGGGAAAAGGTAGTAATTCTATTTTCTTATTTGTAACCTTATAATTTCTACTGTAGTGATGAGCAGACTTTTAAACTGGTAATTTAATAAAAATGTTAATAAAATAATAGTATGTGAGGCAGTTTAGTATATAATTTCAAATGTAATTTAGTAGAAAATATTAAACAGCCATTTTGTAAACTGACAGAAGTCAATTTTTAATGGGTTGAAATACAGATGGAAAGAAATATGAAAATGGGTTAATAGTGTTATAATAGCTGTTCCCTTTAGATCAGACTGCACTGTCTTCAAGATATATGCCTATTGAATCTTGGCATTCTAATTTTATATATGACAGTAATGCTATTAACATTAAAATATATGACTGTTGATTAATAATGTTCAGTTGGTGGCTGTTTAACACTCTCACAGATAGTAAGAAACTTTGTCTAGCATATAAGAGAATTTCCTTAATTTTCAAAATTTAGAATAGTAAGTAGAAGATTAAATCAAAGTTTGCCTGTTGTTTTAGAAAATGAAAAGAATGCCTGTGGTTGCCTTTTTAGACTAGGGAGATTGGCACAGAATTTCATCTTCCTGATATTAATTTATACTACTCCTGTATTTTTACTAAGATAAATTTGTTTTTGAAAGTGAAAATAAATTATTTAAAGAAGATAAATCTTTTGCAATTAAGCATTGGCCGTAGAGTTGATTTGTAGGAGTGTTATCATTTGAAATGAAGTGATAGTTTCAGTAAGAGTTGTTAGAATTAGAAAATTAGAATTTTCCTTTAGGTACTTATATTGAATAAATGGAATGTGTATGTTTATTAACGGTGAAAATAAATATGGTCATTGAAATAGCATGTGAAACATCCAATTCTTAAATTAACTAGGACAAATAAGAACCTTCAATGAATGAATTTTCATTGTATAACCTGATACACTCCTGAGTCTATATGGAGCTTTGCCTAGGAGTTAGCTCATAAATATTATGCTTTTGGATGAGGTCATTTTAGTCCTCCAGTAACTAAACCCTTGAAGGGAAATCTAATACGGTGCTGGTTTCTGAAATTCACTCTTAAATTTAGAGTGATGCAGTGAGGAGTTACCTTTTAATATATAATATTTATTGCTTTAAAAACTGAAGTACTCTTCTTAGCCTATTATTAATGAATTGAGAGTTCAGCCTAACCTTCACAAACTGTTTAAACCAAGCACCCGGTGATATTTATGATACATATTTTTTTTTTAAGATTTTATTTATTTATTTGAGACAGAGAGAATGAGATACAGAGAGCATGAGAGGGAGGAGGGTCAGAGGGAGAAGCAGACTCCCTGCCGAGCAGGGAGCCCGATGCGGGACTCGATCCAGGGACTCCAGGATCATGACCTGAGGCGAAGGCAGTCGCTTAACCAACTGAGCCACCCAGGCGCCCCACCCAGTGATATTTAAACTCACTGTAATATTTCACTTCATATGAATCCCAGAGGTAGTGGTTCTAAGATTGTAAGAAATCTACAGTGTTCCTTATATACATGTACTTACTTCTTTTACACTATGCCAGACCTTTAAAATTTATAATCAGAATGGTTTCTGTGGCCTTTAAATGTCTATGGTGTTTGATTTTTCTCTTGTTCATGGGACACGAGGTAAAAAAAATTTTATACTTACCAACTTGGATACAAAGCTTTTCTCAAGAACCATAGTCTGATAGATTTAATATCTCCACAAGAATAAAAAAGTGATCTGTAGAGAGAGCTCAGTAGTGATCAAATACTTTGGGAGAGTTTGGGAGATCAGAGAAAGCTTCATGGAAAAGTTGTGTTGGACAGGTCCTTTAAATTAGTATAAATGGGGTTTGGGTCTAGTAGCAGACTCTGGTGCTTTGCCCATCTGGGCAGAATTGCAACTGTGGACAGTTCCTGGTATACTGATGGTTTCTACCTCAGATAACCAGCATCTTTCAGCTTTAGGGTTTTCTCTGGCACCTGAGGAACTTGCCTGACTATGCTGTAGATGCCACAGGGAACTGTAGAGGAGTTAATCCCCCTGTGGGCCATCCTCATTTGGGAGTTTAGAAGTTTCAGTGGGAAATAATAAAAAATCAATGGGTGAATGCCCGTGCCTCCTCAGGCTCCTCCAGGAGTACAGTTTGGTGGTATGACCTCCCTGTTCTCCAGAGGGAACCTAACAGGATTGTGCCGCTGTGGCTTATGGTGGTAACATGCTCATGAATATAGCATTATTGTGTTTTCTTTCTTTTCACCTTTCCCATTTCTTTACTTATACTTCTTGAGATCACTTCCCAAATAAACCACTCCAAAGTCCTTATCCCAACATCTACATTTCGTGGTACCCACATTAAAACAGTTTGGTGGAGATGGAGGAAGAATAGCATGGGTAAAGTTGTAAAGACTAACTACAGCATCAGTGAATGCCTCAGTTTAACTGGACTATCGGGTTTATGGTTCCAGGGCAATAAAATGGGTTAGATCAAAAAGAACTTAATCATAGACTAAGAACTGTGAGGTTTCCTTCAGGTATTGCAGATTTTCTATAGGCTTAACAAAGGGAGGTGACATGATCAGAGTTCTGCTTCCAGATTGTAGGCTGGTGGAGATTTTAAAAGAGATGAGAGTTAGAAGAGACTAAAAGTATGGAGAGTGTCTGTGAGACCATCCTGTAGTCTAAGTGAGGTAGTCATACTAGTGGAAGTGGAAAGGAAGGATGGTCAATGCTGCATTTGGTAGTTAGTTTGATGTGGGTGTCAGGGCCCTGAAAAGCACTAAACATAATGCAAATATGCTAGCCTCAATTGCTGCCTGGGAGGGTGTCAGTGCTTTATTCAAAGTAGAAAACCTAGAGGAGGAAAATATTTAAGTTTGCTTTTGTGAAAATCTGTCAGTTTCCTGAACAATATCCAGTCTCCCTTTCTTTTTAGTGTCAGAATCTTCATTTTATTCAGGCCCATAAGATGCTCAGCTCAGAGATATTTCCCAGCTTTCTTTGCAGCTGGTTGGAGCTATGTGACTAAGTTCTGGGTAATGTGATGTAAACCTAAGTGCTGTGTTAGACTTCAGGAAGCCCACATTATGAGAAGTAGGCTCATCTGGAGATGTGTCCTTACACCTTGCCTTCCTTCTGCCTGCCTATTACATGGAACACAGTAGTCCGGGGCAATACTGGACTATGAGGTGACTTTGAGGATAGAAGCCATGTCAGAGGAATTTCTTAGAATTTGGGAAGCCATCCCATTCCCAAACTGCCCCACCTCCAGAGTTTATTTATATAAGAGACAAACTTCATCTTCTCTGAGCCACTGGTATATTGTGTTTTCTTTGAAGATTTTATGTATTTATTTGTCAGAGAGAGAGAGAGAGAGCACAAGCACAGGGAGCGGCAGGCAGAGGGAGAAGCAGGCTCCCCGCTGAGCAAGGAGCCCGATGTGGGGCTCAGTCCCAAAACCCTGGGATCATGATGTGAGCCAAAGGCAGATGCCTAACTGACTGAGCCACCCAGGCAACGCTTGGGTTTTCTCTGATGACGGTTGTACCTAATGCTAAATGATGACATAGAGCATACTGAGTCTGAATTAAGAGCAGGTTGTCTAAGTGAAGATGTAGGCAGTTGGAAATAAAGATCAATCAATTGAGAAATAAATATTGATAGCAACTAGCATTGATACAGTAATTATATGCTAGGCCCTTATTTTGTATGCAGATATAAAGGGGCTTAACAGTTGGTACAGGATGTACAACTGGTAAGTGGCAGAGCTGGGATTGAAACCCAGATCTCTCTGATGCCAGAGGATAAACTCTTTGCTACAGTGTGGCATAGAACTCAGAAGAAAGGTTGCAAGCATTTATTTTTAAGGGAGATGAGCTGAGAGAAGAATCTTTATTTTTTTAATTAATTAATTAATTTTTAAAAAATTTTATTTATTTATTTGACAGAGACACAGCGAGAGAGGGAACACAAGCAGGGGAAGTGGGAGAGGGAGAGGCCGGCTTCCCGCGGAGCAGGGAGACCGACGCGGGGCTCCATCCCAGCACCCTGGGATCATGGCCTGAGCTGAAAGCAGACGCTTAATGACTGAGCAACCCAGGCGCCCTGAGAAAAATCTTTAAAACTACTAAGAGCACAAAAATATTTATTTGCATATATATTTTACAAATTAAGTTTCATTACTTACAAATACTGTACATGAAGACATGAGTTCCACAGGACTCATAAGTAACATTATGTCATCAAAGAAATTAATAAAGAAATTCCGTTATCAATCTGAATTATAATAAATGGTAAAATAGGGAAGTTTATTTATTCCTCCTGTTTTCCTAGAGATGTTTTATTTGGAATTCTATGAGGCCAAAACAAATGGAGAGACCTACAATAATTTTAAAGCTGGAAAAGAATTTAGAAGTTATCCAGTCAAATGCCCTACTTTCCTCAGATGAGAAACAGACCTGAAGAAGTTGAATGACTTGCCAAAGTTATATACATATCAATCTTGGACAGAACCAAGACAATAATTCTGTCTTCTGACTCACCCTCAAGTTTCCTCCATGCCAGGCTGAGGGAAGCTCCACTGTGATTTTCTCTTGAGTTCTCACCAGCTCTAATTCCCAGACTCTGAAGTGGTTCTGTATTACCTTAAAAGTACTTCCTACAGCAGGGAGGGAAAGTAAAGCCAGGAATCCAGCCATGGTGGCCATCTCTTTCAAGGGAAAATTCCTAGTCCCAATTCTCCTCTTCAGGAAACTGGGATTATGGTTTAATGTGACTATTTGACCAAAGAATATAGGAACATAACATTCAAACTCATCATTTGAGCATGCAAGGCCTTGGCTTATATCCTTCCCTGTGCTTCGCTCTGCTCTAGCCACAGTGACCTCTTGTGCTGTTCCTGGAAAATGCTGAATATACTCCTACCTCAGGATAGTCTCACTTACAGTCCCTTCTGCTTCAAATATCTACTGTCATTATCCACAGAGCTTAATTCCTCACTTCCTTTATGTTCAGTTCATTTGTCACCTCATAGGATGTTTTACTGTTGATCTGTTTAAACAGGATCATTTATTTGTATATTCATTCATTAATCTGTCTGTTCTTGCTAGCTCCATGAGAGGAGGTGCTTTGTTTTGTTCATTGTTATATGTCCAATGCCTAGAGCACTATCTGATTAACACATAGCAGTTTCTCAGTAAAAGATGTGGAATGAGGAGGATGTTATTAAAGTGATATTCTATAATATAGGCTATAATTTTAGAACCTACTCAATAGCTTTAGTTTTTCTTTTCTTAAAAACCACCATGGAATTACTGTAATATAGGAGGGTTTACCATATTGAAAATAAGATGTTAAAAATTACTCATTTGGAGCATTTTGGGTATAAGGCCTTTTCTGAGTCTTCCATTAGTAGCCAACAGGAGTTCTCTTACTCTTCAGCTATTCTAAATTTCCAGAATATTTTTGCAGTTTCCGAGCTAGGTCTGGGCACTCTGCCACCATTCCCTTTTGATGGTAAATGACCCTAAGTCGATGTAGTTTACTTATTATTAATTAGGTGTAACTTGGAAGAATTTACTTCAGAGTACAAGTCTTCTTTTTCAGCACAGAAATTGAAAATTTGATGCATACAAATTTATAGTCCTAGAAAAGCACTTCCTAATAATATGGCTGTGAAATGATGATGACGAGGAGGAGGGGGAGGATGACGATGATGATAGCATCAGCTAATGTCTGTTGAACACTCACTATGTGCTTGCACTGGTCTAAGCACTTCACATGCACTGAATTTTTAATAAGTGTGTCGCCATCAACATGTAGGGAAGACTTTCTAGTTAGAGAGCAACAGGATCAGTTTATGTCCTTAAACAGAAGAGGTAGTGGACAGTTCCACCTGTCTTCAAGGAAATTGTAATTTTATGGTCTTAATGAGGGAGATTAAATAAGCATAATAAATAGCAGTCAATGCAGAAACATGGTGAAAGAGACATAAAGCACATTCATAACAAAGCCTCAGGTGACGGAGACATAAACTGCATAACCAGCAATGAATGTGTAATAAGCAATGTCTTCAGGTAATTTCTTTGAACATATCTTATTAAGAGAATAGATACAAAGGGTTTTTTTTTTTTTTATTTTGCCTGGCAAATATTTAACTTTCTTATGTGACAAATAATACAGAAAATAAACAGAAAAAAAGAAAAGGATATATTAATATATTTCTTATGTTAAGAAAAGATAAAATTTATAAAACAAAACAAACAACAAAAAAATGATTTTGGAAAGGAACCAAAGTACTTTGAGAGAATTGCAGAGTGTAGTCACAGTCGTAAAATTCAGCATTTACCAGATAGAAAGTTGGTCATTCCTAGCTAAACAAAGCAACCATCTTCTTTTGTTAAGTTTCCCAAAGAGGTAAGATGACTGCAAAACAGAAAATTTTAGCAACTAGCATATGACAGCAGTGCAGTGAAATGGAAAGAAAAATGGCCAGTTTACTGGAATATTCTGTCATCAAGAAATTTGTTAGTATTCTGCAGGAGTGTCTGGAGAATTGATTTGGTTGTATGTGATTTGACAGAGCAACATTTTTTGCAACCTGGGAAAGCAGTTCCCAACGGATTTAAAATAGAGAAATTCATCAAGTGATTTTTTTGTTCCCAATGTAGCTTTATCTATGAAAATGGCTTGCATACATAGTTAATGTTGTAATATCACGGAAGAAAATATACAATTCTTTTATCCATTGTCATATATCACTGAAGACACACACATCTAGAAGTTATAGGCAATTTATGGATTTTCTAAATGTTTAAAGTGTCATGAATGGCTGATCTTAGTTTTATTCATTATGTTTTTATTGCCAATAAGTTACAAATACAGCAGATAAATGGGCATAAGATTAATCTTGTGATTGACTTAGGTGAAAGATATGGAACTTCTAATTTAAGTTCTCAAATTCCATAATGTTATTCTGCATCTATTTGACATTACTTGCAAAGCAAAGAGAAAAAAAAATGCTGTAGTGTAACTTGTGAAATAAATGCAAGGGGTTACTAAATCAAATCAGGCAAACTGAAGTTATTTTCAATCTTCTATATATTTGAGTTTTTATATTTAAGGCTTTCTATCACTTTCTAACTCAGCTTAGATACTGGTTCTTCAGAAAAAGCTTCAGTGATCCCTACATCTACCACCAGGGTACAAACTTTCACTTGTAAGATGAATAAATTCTAAGGATCCAATGTATAGCATGGTAGCTACAGTCAATGATGCTATATTGTACTTGAAATTTACTGAGAGTAGATTTAAGTGTTCTCACCACACCAAATAAAAAAAGAAAGTGGTGACTATGTAAGATAATGGATATGTTAATTAGCTTGAGTGTGGTAATCATTTTACAGTGTATACGCAATCAAACCATCACGTTATATACCTTAAATATATACAATTTCTATTTGTCAATTATGCTTCAGTAAAGCTGGGGAAAAAAAATAAAGTCTCTCATCTTGACTTTATTGTAAACTCCCCGAAGGTGGGGATGATGTCAGTCTTATTAACAAGCTAAAGTGAATCAAGGACATTAGTCTAAGGTTCTTCCTTCTCTTCTGAATCATCAGTTTTCCCTTCTCCTTTGGCTTGTGCTATTAGCATACAAATATGCTATTATTTTTCCTTTTTCATTTCTATCTTCCTTACAACTTTTCAGCAAAACTTTTTGAAATGGTTATTCATACTTAACTATCTTTACATTTTCTCTTCCTTTCCCTCTCTGACCCACTGTAATTGGCCTTTCACCCCCTATTGCTCCAATGACACTGCTGTTATCAAGATCGCCAATGAGTGCAAATGGTCATTTCTCATTTGCATATTATACATCAGGGATTGTAAGTGTAGGGTCTCAATACTTTTTCAATTAAATAAGCTACAAAATAACTACATATAGAGGACTTCTTCCACAGATGATCTGTTGATAACTTGTTAGTTTCCTGGGGTGGTCATAATAAAGTACCACAAAAACTTGATGGCCTAAACCAACAGAAATCTACTGTTTCGTAGTTTTGGAGGCCAGAAGTCTGAACTCAAGGTGTTGGCAGGTGTTTGCACTTCCTCCAAAGGCTCTAGGGAAGAGTCCTTCCCTGCTTCTTCCAGCTTCTTGGCCTGTGGCTGTGTAACCCCAGTCCCTGACTCCATCTTCTTCAAAATAACTTTTAATTGAAGTACATGGAAGTTTCAGTTTGGCAGGACCTAAGGTTTAAAATTACAGCCACGTAATGAATAGAAATGGCCTTCTTCTCAGTGTGTGTGTGTCTCTCCTCAATGTCTCTCTTATAAGGACAGTTGTCATTAGATTTAGGGTCCGCCCAGATAATCCAGGGTAATGTCATCTCAAGATCTTTAAATTATATCTGCAAAGACATTTTTTCCAATTAAGCTCATATTCAAGGTTCCAGGGATTAGGATGTGGCTATATCATTTATTCAACCCACTACACCATTCAACCCACTACAATAATGATCTCCTCGTTCAGTGTTTTTATTTATAGTAGTGGTATGATACACTATTTTAAGCAGGATGGCAATTTAACAACTAATTAATTTTTTCATTCAATGAGTAGATTTTGAGTATATCCTATGTGTCAGGCACCATTCTAGGTCCTGGAGTGAGAGTGGTAAGTAAATCTTTACTCCCATGGAATTACATTCTAGTTAGGGGAGAAGCAGAATTATCTTTTGGTCTATGTGTATTGCTTAAAGTGCAGCAGAATATTTCCTAAAGTTATAGATATCATTTTAAACTTGTAATTAAGTTGCCAAAAGTGATAGTGTTATAAAATCCAGAACATACAGAATTCTAAACAATAATATTCTGGTTCATTCACTGCCAGACTACATATCAGATGTTTTACCCATGTGTTAGAGCAAAAGGAAAAACAAAGTGCCAAAAGTCTGGTTAAATTTGTATTTATGTGTTGACAAGTGACACAAAGACCTAATAGTGTGATTATAAACCCCCAGGGTGAGTAAGAAAGTGACAGAATGATGATTTCCCTCATTAATGTTATATTTATACCACATTATTAGTCTAATTAAAATAAATATAAACAGTGTATCATCTATTATCATGAAGCCAATTTCAAATTAACTTCTGTTTCTGTAAAATCTTTCCTGCTTCCTCCTTTTCTAAAGGACTTAGTTATGCTTTCTTCCCTGCTGGCTCTAAACTGTGTGTATGTTATTATTCTTATTACCCCTGAATGAGCACCTGCTATATGCCTAAGCACTTGGTGCTTCACCATCATTACCCTATCATTAACCATCTCCCAATGCTGTGATCCTCCGCTTCCATATGCATCCCAATTCAGGATGGTGAATTCCTTAAGAGGAGAGGCCATATTGTTTCAGCTTCTGTTTTCTCAGTACTTAACACAGTGTCTGATGTGTAGTGGATGCTTAAAGATGACTTAAATTTAGTCAGCTATAAGCTTGGCAACTACCAGGAGCAAGATTGCTTGGATGGTGAGTGACCTTGCTGTGGCATCAGGCTGTTTGGGATTGAATCCTTCTTTGCCAATTTAACTAACTCTGTGTCATCATCCATGAAAAACAAAATAATAATGAAAAGACTTATGAGGCTGTATTACTTTCAGGACACAATTCCTGTAAAGCACTTAGGAGTGCTCATAGTAAGCACTCAGTAAATCTTAGTCATTAACATTGCTTGGTTTTTATTTTTAGTATTATTGCTTTAAACACATATCCTGAAAATACAATGGATTTTCATATCATGCAAAATAACTTTTAATTGAAGCACATGGAAGTTTCAGTTTGGCAGGACCTAAGGTTTAAAATTACAGCCATGTAATGAATAGAAAGCATAATTAATGGCTCAAATTTTAAAAGCCATTAAGTATGATATGTTAGTGACATGTCTTGGAATAATTGTCTACATAAAGTACATTTTTATAAAAGAAAAATAAGTGGTGATGTTTTCTAAGCTTTCTACTGTTTCTTACAAGCTACTCTCTTTGATTGGATGTCATCCTTAACTTTTTTAATTCTTTTATACTTCATATCCGGCAATTCACCATGTTTTAAAAAGGCTTCCCTGTTAAGTATTTTTTATATGCATCTCTTCTCTCTTAGTCAGTTTGTCAATTCTGTCTTTACTTTATCACTTTGAAAATTGAAGTCATAGAACTTAAGCAATGAGTAATAATAGTACTTACATAAATGAATTTTGCTTTGAATTATAATTCTCAATGTATTTTAATGAAAATATTTTTGGGAAGTTTGGGGCCATTTCAAAAATATTCTATTAATTTTTCCTTTCCCCAAATTATATTGAATCATTGACAAATGAGGTTTTTTAATCCAATAGTATTATTTGAAAGTATATATTTCTAGGAGCTACCTATATAAGCTGTTGAGAGAAAGCATTGAGTGTGGGTTAAGGTCACAGGCTCCAGAACCGATCTTCCAGGGTTTGAATATGAGTTCTGCTATGTATAGCTGTGGAACTTTGGGTGGAATACTTTATCTCTTCATGCCTCAGTTTTTTTCATCTATAAAATGAAGGTAGTTATTATTTACTAATAGAGTTGCCATGAGGATTGAATTGATTAAATCACTGAAGCCAGAACAGTGCCTGACACATAGAAAGAACTGAATAAATAAATGCTAGTTTTTCAAAATTATTAAGTGAGAATGGGTGAAGAGATGTTTTCAGTTTGAGCGGGCAGCATGGGCAAGTCACAGAGGTAGGAATCCATGGGATTTTTACAGGGTTTAGGAGTACTGATAAGGGAGAGTAGGGGAAAGGAGTCTGGTGTAAAGTCCTAGAGGTCTTGCCCTCAATATTCCAGAGGAGAAGCCACAACAATGCCACATCCCATATTGACAGACTTGCCCTAGTTGGGGATTTTAACTTTATTCTATTGGCAAGGGAAATGTTGAAGGTAGTACAGAGCCTAGTACATGGATTTCAGCACCAAACTTCCTGGAATTGGTTTCTGGTTCTTTTTTGTACCTGAGTTGCATCACTGATAATAATAATGATTTCTGTATTATAGGGTGTTGTGAAGATTAAATGAAGCAATGCAGGTAATATATTTAGAGCACTATCTGGCTAATTCTAATTGCTCAGTAGAAATTAGCTATTATAAATTGTGAGTAGAAGATTGATATGTGATGAGATCTGTGTAAGCTTTACATAATTCTAAGCACAGTACCTGATCTATATGAAAACAGAGCGAGAATGAGAAGTTTGCATAAGATATATGATTAATGAATGTCCTGCACCTGAGATACTTTGTACAAGGTTAGCCTGGGAAAGGGTCATTGCTGAAGTTATGGCAGCTATTTCGGAGCCCTCAGGGGGCATTGATACCATGGAACCTCCACGCCTCTAATGAGTAGCTAGGAAGCTCAGAGAATGAGGACCACAGCCAAAGGTCATAGATACAACTGCCTGTATTCCATAGGGTGCCTTTATGCAGATTAGAAGATGATGTTCCTTTCTCTGGGGGCATATAGGTAGCAAGGCACATGGCTTGATAAGAAGAGCCCAGGATGTACCCCCCTTATCCAGACACCTTTGGGCAAATACAGCCTGAGAAATCAAACACATCTGTCCTGGCCAGAAGGCACTTGAGATTAGGAGAAATTCTGTCTCATTAGGGAACATGTGCATTATTTGTATCTTTTTGCCCATCTCTTGAATTTGAAGTGGTCTTGTGATTTGCTTTGACTAATAGAATGTGATAGAAGTAACTTTATGTGACTTCTAAGGCTAAACCGTTAGAGACCTTGAAGCTTCCATTTTGGAATTATGATCTATGTAAAAAAGCTCAGTCTGGCCTATTAGAGGATAGGAGGTCATGTGGAAGAGAACAGAAGTGCCCTAGTTGACAACCAGCATTTCCTGACAGCTGCATTTTCATGGGTGGTCCCAGGCAAGACCAGAAGAGTAACTGCCTAGCCACAGAATTGCTGATCTGTATACTCTTGAGCAAGAATAAATGGGTTTGTTTTAAACCCAAGTTTTGGGGTGGTTTGTTACATAGTGATAAATAATTGATGTACCTGGGTAGGCCAAAAGGGAAAGAGCAATCTCAAACTAATCCCTATCAAAAACTCATCTCTAATGCTTACAGTCTCTCAGATTCCAGTAAAGACACTTTCAATGATAAGACATTGAGTCAGAATAAACATCTCCCTTTCAGGAACAGAGGTGTTACTCCATTGTACAGATCAGTTTGGTCTGTAGGAGCAAAAGAAATGTCTACAGAGATTTCCAGGATAGTTTCTGATGCTCATATGGCCTGGAAATGTCTGCTGGCTGATTGCCTTTTTTAGTTACTGTATGCCTCATCAAGGCTTCAGTGAAAGACTCAGAAATATAACAAATGAAGAACTGCTAAGTCCCTGCCTAGTTCCAATCACCATCATCACTAAGGGTGCTCTGTTACATTGTCAATGGTAATGCCTGTTTTTGAAAAAGAGTGACTTCTAAAAACATTAGACAAACTTGAAACTCACATTAATGAGCCAGTAGAAAGTACAGCAGGAATCTGAAGGAATAAGAGAAATTAGAAGTGAAATGCTCTGTAAAATTAAAAAAATATATAGATTATGTTTAATTAATGGGAAAATTAAGCAGTAGAATATTTGTATTTTGGTCAATTTTACTATCTTACGATTTTATAAAAGTTTTATTTTCTTTGACTTTCCAGTAATTTTTTCTTTAGTTTTAAGCTACAAAACCAGTTATTTTGATGCCAAACTGAAAAATACAGAGACATTTATTGGAATCACACAAGTTTCTTTTACTTTTCCTCCTTTCTTTCCCTCATCTTTCTCTTTCTTTTAACATAAAGTCTTCCCTGAAAGAGGAGTGAACAGTGAACCCCAGCTGCATTCACACTGGGTTCCTGCTGGAATTTCCACTAGAATCCCTAACATCTTGCTCTGATAGAACAGAGGGCCAGGCCCAAGCCATCTACTCCCTATGTCCGAAGACTTCAGCCTGGCCTTGCTTGGTCCTCAAGGCTGAAGTGTGTCCCAGGTCCCCCATTTCCCCATAGGCGATGGCACAGTTGTCAAAAATAAGAGCTACATTGATCAAAGTGATAGTGATCCTTCCACTGAAAACTCCACATTCTGGTATTATTTTGGCCTCTTCCATTTAGCACTCTTCCCTCCTAAGGATGAAGGGGTGAACATGAAAGGGCTGGGCAGAAGCTGGGCTAAAGGTAGGGGAAAAAGCTGCCCTTTGAGATTGAACAAAGAGGGCATAGAGAGCATATGATCTATGCTCATTATCTTACTACTAATAAATACCAAAATGCATAGGTTATAGGGGAAAATGTCAAATCAATTAGTTAAGATGGGGGAAGTATGAGTGAGTGTGTTGTGTAGTTTATGTTTGGGTAGCATGGAATCAAACTGAATCTGAATTGTGGCTCAGTCAACTGCTAGCTGGATAAATTGGGTAGATTACTCAATTTCTAAACCCTGGTCTCCTTCCCTGTAAAATGGAGATAATTGTAGAACCTGCCTTATAGGATTACTATCTGAACTGAAGAAAACAATGCATTTAAAGCACTTAACACAGTGCCTAGCACACAGTCAGTGTTCATTAGTGGTAGATACTACTGTGGCATAAATCTTTTGTTCAGATAATGAGACAGATTAAATTTTAATTTATCATGTATCATTTAAAATAATTTAGTTGAAGCATTAAACAGCCAAATTGCATTATTCTATCTAAAAACTATAATATGATTAATATGATTTATAACCAGTATCAATGTTATTCAAAAAATATGTTAAAACTGAAAAACAGGACAATATTACTAAGGGATACAATGAAATAGAATCATAACAAAAGATTTAGGTAAAATCATTTATGACCCTGTTAAAAGGGAATACTATTATCAGGGATTTACTTTTCTCCAGGAGAGTTATTTAAAATGAGTGTATTCTCATGTCTACAAACCTTCAGGTTGTTAAATTAAGTGGCTGCTTCTCAGTCCTCATCATACCTGACAGCAGTAGCATTTGACACACTGTCTCTCCTTGAAACATATTCTTTACTTGTCTCCTAAGACACCACATTTGCCTGGTTTTTCTTTTCTCTTTCTGCTTATCAGTCTCTGCTGGTTCCCCCTCATTGGCCCAGCCTCTAAATACTGGAGTGTCCCAAGGAATAGTCTTTGGACCTCTTTTCTAACTACATTCACTCTTGGTGATCTCATTCATTTTCACAAATTTAATTACAGTCTATACTGAAATACAGTAGGGGAGCCTTATCTGTGGTTTCACTTCCCGTGGTTTCAGTGGTCAATTGAGGTCTGGAAGCCGATGATCCTCCTTCTGATGGATTGTCAGAAGGTCAAAAGTAGCCTAACACCATGTCACAATACCTATGTCACTCACCTCACTTCATCTCATCACATAGGCATTTTACCATCTCATATCATCACAAGAAGGGTGAATGAAATATAATATTTCGAGAGAGAAAGAGAAAGACCACATTCACATAACTTTCATTATAGTATTTGTTATAATTGGTTTATTTATTATTAATTATTATTGTTAATCTCTTACTGTGCCTTTCTGACTTCATCTCTTACCACTGTCTCTCTGGCTCATTCTGCTCCAGCCATACTGGTCTCGTTTCTGTGTGTTCTATTATAATGTCAGCTCCATGGGATAGGGATTTTTGTCTGTTTGGTTCTCTACATATATCCAACATCTAGAACAATATCTGGTGTAAAATAAGCATGCATTCAATATTTCTTGAATATACGACGGATAATTTCTAAACTCATCTCTTTTTTTACAACTTCTCCACAAAGTCTACAGTATAAGGCATTGATGTATATGTTGTCTTTATTAGAAATCTGGTGTAATGACAAGATTTTTCTTTATTATAATATTATTCAATTTCTTCTCCCTCTAGATAATTAACACATCGCCCTCATTCCCTATTTTCCTGGGTGTTCATGTGCTCAGACTCTCATTCCCCTTCCCCTCAATTATCATGTAGTGCAATATACTGTTCTTTCCCTACCCTGGGTTAGGTCTGGTGAAATTTGATATATGGCTTGGGAAAAAAGAATGGAAAAACCAAATTTTCCCATTTTCTTTTCTTTATTATGGTGCTTTTATATTTGATGTTTAAAATCATCTTAAGGTAGATCATAGGGGCAAAAGTTAAAGTATATCTGTGTAAAGTAACATGACTTGCTGTAACAGGTAATTCCCCAAATCTCAGTGGCCTAACACCAGAGATTTCCCCTCTTCCCCCTCAGTTATATAAAGTCCAAATTAGATGTTTCTAATCACTGGCTTCTAAGTGACTTATTTTATCATACAAACCTACCTACCATCATGCAAGTTTACCACAGAAGAGGGAGAGTATAGAAAATTATTGCAGGAAATCTTCATGCAATAGGTCTGTGAATATATATCACTTCCACTCATATTCACTTGTGTAGAATTCACTCAGTAATCCTACTAAGTTTTGGCAAGGCTGGGCCGTGTGATTCATCTGTGTGCCCAGGAAGAAGCAGAAGCAAGTTTGGTGATGACCAGTCTAGAGCCTCTGCCACATTTGGTATTGCCTTCCTTTCTCTCCTTCACTCCTTGTCCACACATCTCCGAAACAGTGATACTCTTTTTGCTTAGTGTTGGACAGAATAATAACAACAACAATAATAATAATACTTTCTGCTTTTCACTGATTATATTTTTTAATTCTTACAAACTTGTCAGGTAGGACTGTTATTATCACCATTTTACTGAGAAAATTGAAGCAAGGAAAAGTTAGTCTGTCTAGTGTTACCATCTATTAAGTGATAAGATTTAACCAAACTGTCTGATCTCTCAGTCCATCTACCTCACAAGCATACTATATTGCCTCCCAAGTTTTGAAGGGAGTTAGAAAAAATTTTCCACATGATATTGCTTCTCAAGGAGGCAGGATAAACCTGGAGGAGACCCTTTGCACCCCTGCTCCCACTTCAAATGGCCTCAGTTCATCTGATGACTTGACCTCAACATTTATTTCCCCAATTCCTAACCAGAATGACTCAAGGCCTCCCAATTCTAGACCACTGCACCCTGATAGAGTAACAGCGTGGGGCTAAAGGATGGAGTGAAAAACAGCCCTGTTTGTGTAAAAATCCTCTTAGAGCATTTCATTGTGGGCACTTTTCACAGTTCTTAACTCTCCTAATTAAAAAGTGTTTCACCAAATAACACTGTGAATGTTACAGTAATTATAATGAACTCCCTTACAAAAAGAGGCACAGATACTAGCTATAAACAATCTATATACTTGCATAATACCAGCCGTTAGTGATAGTCTGTGTGAAGAAAACAAAGCCAATAAATTTTATGCTAATGCAACAGAATGTTTTTGTTTTTTTTTTTTTTAGTTTCATCTGAGCCACCAAGATACAATAGACATCAGATACCAAAATGAGTTGTAAGACACCAAGATGCAGATTTTCAAAGGAAATATTCAACTACTGGATTCCATCTTCCACAAAAGATATTAAAAAGGATCAATTTATTAGAGATTAGAGAGGATTTGTTGAGGATGCTTCCTTTGGAAAATAGCTTGTGCTGTTATTTGCCACCTATTATATTATCTCCTGGTGTGGGAGGTGTTTGACTCCTCTGGACTTTGGGGAGCACATTTAGCTGGGGTCTGAAGCCTACCTGAGGTATCTGAAAGTGAAAGGCTTGCTAAAATGGCCTTTGGAAGCTAAGTGGAAGGTTTGGTCTGGGTAACTGAGTTCCATATGTGAATCCTGAGGACCAGATAGGGGACCCAGGGAAGGAGAGAGGATTGTACTGAGTAATTTTGACCCCTGCTTGAGAAGACTGCCAGGGAAAGCAAAGGAATGCCAGTGGAGGCTGAGCAGTGGACTGTCAGGAAACCAGGGACTGGGGGAATAAGCTGCTGGAGGAATAGGATGGATCATTCCATATTACTGGAGTTGCAATCCAAGGAACTCAGAAAGGGAACATCTGAGAACTCATGAAAATGTCAGCAAGACAGGGAGGGAGGAAGGGAGGGCAGGACAGAGAGGCAGAGAGATATATTTACATACCTACAAGGCCAAGAGAGTAGGAACCCATTTTACAACAGTACCAGTCAAGGGAGAAGTTTGCATCTCCCTTTTCTTTCTCTCCCTTCTTTTGTTTAGGCTCTAGGGAAGTCAGTTTACTGTAGTCCCTAGCTAGGGGAGAAGAAAGGGTAGTCTAGCCCTTGAATGAAGATAGAAGTACTGTTTAATGTTTTAGATTGAACCTTTTATTTCCTTGAGACTGTCCTGCAACTAAGCAATTTTCTACTGCCTAAGACTGTTCAGAAATATCATAGAGCCTGCTAGACTTTTCATTCACTGGTAAGGGGAAAAACTTACCCCAGTGAGTATCTTTTAAAAAGACATTAGGAGACAAATATAAAGTTGCTTTTGGATTACATCCCATGATTTACATTCCATGATTATATTTCATTGTACAATGTAAGGAAAATGTTGCTCTTCAGTAAATACAGACTTTCTAGCATCACTGATTCTTAATTTCATATTGATATTTGCACGTACCACTTTTCTGCCTTTTAAAGGGTGAGAAAGCTATTGCTTAATTCATTGATTGATGGCTGATTGGTATGTACCTTAAATTTCAGGCAATTTGAGAGTTATTATAAATTTATAAATTAAATCCACCACTCAGAGTGTCTTTTCTGTGGTCATTATGAAAGTTGAGATTTTAGGTGAAGGGGTTGAAGAAAGCATAGGCAGTTTCTATGTCTTTATGTGACCATGAGAGTGCTCAACTGAGTAGGTTTTTTTCCTGTGCTTTTTTCTTTCTTTATCTGAGTCCTTGGAAAAAGAGGGGATATCTTCAGTGTATGTTAAAAGCTTGACTGATTGATTTTTTTTTCCTGACTCTCTGTTGAAAGAGTTGCTCAAAACCAGAAAAGTGAACAGATGGTATTTTTGGAGACCAGCATGGTATTTGTTTTCAGGGACTTCCTTGGATCATGTCACAGAATGGATCAATCAACAGGCATTTTTTGAGCATCTACTAAGTTCTTAGTACTGTGCTTGGCACCACAAGGGTTTAGAATTCAGTCCAACTAAATTCAGAGGATTTTTACTGAGTACTGTCCCATCTCAGGAATTCTGTTAAGCTCTGAGAAAATTAACTTGAATGTTTAAACTCATGGCAAGTAGTCTGGTTGTGAAATATGTATACAATCCTAATACTGTGTCTAATGATACAAATGTCAAATGTGGAATATAAACAATACTGAGTGGTAATAATGATGAGGAAATGATTCATTCTAACTGAAAGAATTAAGGAATACAAGATATTAATAGCTATTACTTATTGATAAGATAGTCTAGGTACTCTATAAGCATTTTCTGAATTTATATTTAAAAGTCCTCTTGGGATAGTTATTATGTTTTCACTTTTCTGATTAGAAGTTCAGGAAACATAAGCAGCTTGTCCAAATCATGTAGCTAATAGGTGTCAAGAACAGCATCTAGGATCCAGATCTGTTTGGTTTCAAAGCCTATGTTTTTTTTGGCTGCACTGTAAAGTCTCAGTTTGTGAAGGATCATTCCACATGAAAAGGAATTGTGTAAGTAGGGTATAGACTCAAGAAGGAAGTTCTCACAGGTAGATTGTAGTCTATTGCAGTTGGACATGGCTTAGAAGACTTGGAAAGACTGGAGGCATATTGTGGAACGTCTTGAATTCCATGCAAGGGAGTGGGGTTCATTCTAGGTTCCTAATGAGAAGACATTGAAATATTATATATAAAAAAGGACACATAGATGATGGCAGTATTTAATAGGTGCTACTTGTCTGATGCTCACTGTTTCTAAATGTAATTTAAAAATATTGTGTCCTTATTTTTGTGACATTATTAAAAGTAATATAGTCCAAATCATCTTGTAGCTGAGCCCAGGACAGTGACTGTGTTTGCTTTTGTGTATAAGCATGTTGGTGATCAGAAGTACTCATTGCGCTAATGAGAATAGAACAGAAGCCAATTTCATATCAAATGACACTATTTTAGGAAGTAAATACCAAAGACAGAGTGCAAAACTGAGCAAGTAAAGCTTTTGCATTAAGTAGGATGGAGAAAAGGAGGACAGACACTTTTCATCTCGTGGCTCACAGGAAGGTGGGCATGTCAGGCTTCTAGGGACCTGCACAAGAGCCATATCTTCCATGAAAGTATTTAACAGAAGCAAAAACTGTATTGAATTAACATTAATTTGAACTTTCTTGATTTCTTAATTTTGGTATTTGTAACTTTGCTTTGATTTCATAATTGCCTAATGTTACGAACAAAAGGAATTTATATTGTTTTGAGTTCGTATGTATTTAAATAAGAGTATACTATATAATTATACCTAAGGCTAACATTGAGGGCTCAGGAATATTTTTTACTCTTAAGTTTGAGAAATACTTGAGGAGTAATTACTATGGAGAATGTTAAAAAGAGCATATGAAGAGAAAGAAGTTAGAGGGTGGGGTTGAATGCCAAGTGGACTAAGAATATAAGCAGAGGCACAGAAATAGGAGTACAGGCATATCTTTTTTTTTTTTAATTTATTTATTTTTTATTCTTATGTTAATCCCCATACATTACATCATTAGTTTTAGATGAAGTGTTCCATGATTCATTGTTTGTGCATAACACCCAGTGCTCCATGCAGTACATGCCCTCCTTAATACCCATCACCAGGCTAACCCATCCCCCACCTCCCTCCCCTCTAGAACCCTCAGTTTGTTTCTCAGAATCCGTAGTCTCTCATGGTTCATCTCCCCCTCAGATTTGCCTCCCTTAATTCTTCCTTCCTGCTATCTTTTTTTTTTTTTTAACATATAATGTATTATTTGTTTCAGAGGTACAGGTCTGTGATTCAACAGTCTTACACAATTCACAGCGCACACCATAGCACATACCCTCCCCAATGTCTATCACCCAGCCACCCCATCCCTCCCACCCCCCACTACTCCAGCAACCTTCAGTTTGTTTCCTGAGATTAAGAATTCCTCGTATTAGTGTGGTCATATGATACATGTCTTTCTCTGATTGAATTATTTCACTCAGCAAAACACCCTACAGTTCCATCCATGTCATTGCAAATGGCAAGATTTCATTCCTTTTGATGGCTGCATAATATTCCATTGTATATATATAGACCACTTCTTCATCCATTCATCTGTCGATGAACATCTTGGCTCTTTCCACAGTTTGGCTATTGTGGACGTTGCTGCTATAAACATCGGGGTACAGGTACCCCTTTGGATCCCTACATTTGTATCTTCGGAGTAAATACCCAGTAGTGCAATTGCTGGGTCATATGGTAGCTCTATTTTCAACTTTTTGATGAACCTCCATACTGTTTTCCAGAGTGGCTGCACCAGCTTGCATTCCCACCAACAGTGTAGGAGGGTTCCCCCTTCTCCACATCCCTGTCAACATCTGTCGTTTCCTGACTTGTTAATTTTAGCCGTTCTGACTGGTGTGAGGTGGTATCTCATTGAGGTTTTGATTTGGATTTCCCTGATGCCGAGCGATGTTGAGCACTTTTTCATGTGTCTGTTGGCCATTTGGATGTCTTCTCTGGAAAAATGTCTGTTCATGTCTTCTGCCCATTTCTTGATTGGATCATTTGTTCTTTGGGTGTTCAGTTTGAGAAGTTCTTTATAGATTTTGGATACTAGCCAGTTCTGGTAGTTTATACATCTCTAGGAATGCATCCATTTTTTCCAGATTATTTAATTTGCTGGCGTATAGTTGCTCATATTATGTTCTTATAATTGTTTGTATTTCCTTGGTGTTGGTTGTGATCTCTCCACTTTCATTAATGATTTTATTTATTTCGGTCATTTCTCTTTTCTTTTTGATAAGTCTGGCCAGGGGTTTATCAATCTTGTTAATTCTTTCAAAGAACCAGCTCCTAGTTTTGTTGATCTGTTCTACTGTTCTTTTGGTTTCTATTTCATTGATTTCTGCTCTGATCTTTATTATATCTCCTCTCCTGCTGGGTTTAGGCTTTATTTGCTTTTCTTTCTCCAGCTCCGTTAGGTGTAGGGTTAGGTTGTGTATTTGAGACCTTTTTGCTTCTTGAGAAAGGCTTGTATTGCTATATACTTTCCTCTTAGGACTGCCTTTGCTGCATCCCAAAGATTTTGAATAGTTGTGTTTTCATTTTCATTGGTTTCCATGATTTTTTTAAATTCTTTAATTTCCTGGTTGACCCATTCATTCTTTAGTATGATGGTCTTTAGCCTCCACGTATTTGAGTTCTTTCCAACTTTCCTCTTGTGATTGAGTTCTAGTTTCAAAGTACTGTGGTCTGAAAATATGCAGGGAATGATCCCAATCTTTTGGTAGAGGTTGAGACCTGATTTATGACCTAGGATGTGATCTATTCTGGAGAATGTTCCATGGGCACTAGAGAAGAATGTGTATTCTGTTGCTTTGGGATGGAATGTTCTGAATATGTCTGTGAAGTCCATTTGGTCCAGTGTGTCATTTAAAGTCTTTATTTCCTTGTTGATCTTTTGCTTAGACGATCTGTCCATTTCAGTGACGGGGGGTGTTAAAGTCCCCCACTATTATTGTATTGTTGTCGATGTGTTTCTTTGCTTTTGTTATTAATTGGCTTGTATAATTGGCCGCTCCCATGTTAGGGTCATAGATATTTACAGTTGTTAGATCTTCTTGTTGGATAGTTCCTTTAGGTAGGACATAGTGTCCTTCCTCATTTCTTAATACAGTCTTTGGTTTAAAATCTAATTTGTCTGATATAAGGATTGCCACCCCAGCTTTCTTTTGGTGTCCACTAGCATGGTAAATGATTATTCACCCCTTCACTTTCAATCTGGGGGTGTCTTTGGGTCTAAAATGAGTCTCTTGCAGACAGCATATCGATGGGTCTTGTTTTTTTATCCAACTTGATAGTCTGTGTCTTTTGATTGGGGCATTTAGTCCATTTACATTCAGGGTAACTATTGAAAGATAGGAATTTAGTGCCATTGTATTGCCTGTAAGGTGACTATTACTGTACATTGTCTGTGTTCCTTTCTTGTCTGTGTTGTTTTTAAGCTCTCTCTTTGCTTAGAGGACCCCTTTCCATATTTCTTGTAGGGCTGGTTTCGTGTTTGCAAATTCCTTTAGTTTTTGTTTGTCCTGGAAGCTTTTTATCTCCCTTCTATATTCAATGACCGCCTAGCTGGATATAGTATTCTTGGCTGCATATTTTTCTCCTTTAGTGCTCTGAATATATCCTGCCAGTCCTTTCTGGCCTGCCAGGTCTCTGTGGATAGGTCTGTTGCCAATCTAATGTTTCTACCCTTGTAGGTTACAGATCTCTTCTCCTGAGCTGCTTTCAGGATTTTCTCTTTGTCTCTGAGACTTGTAAGTTTTACTGTTAGATGTTGGGTTGTTGACCTATTTTTATTGATTTTGAGAGGGGTTCTCTGTGCTTCCTGGATTTTGATGCCTGTTTCCTTCCCCAAATTAGGGAAGATCTCTGCTATAATTTGCTCCAGTATACCTTCTGCCCCCCCCCTTTCTTCTTCTTCTGGGATCCCTATTATTCTAATAATGTTTCGTCTTATGGTATCACTTATCTCTTGAATTCTGCCCTCCAGTAGTTGTTTACCTCTCTTTTTCCCAGTTTTTTTATTTTCCATCATTTGATCTTCAGTATCACTATTTCTCTCTTCTGCCTCATTTATCCTAGCAGTTAGAGCCTCCATTTTTGATTGCACCTCATTAATACCCTTTTTGATTTTCACTTGGTTAGATTTTAGTTCTTTTATTTCTCCAGAAAGGGTTTCTCTAATATCTTCCATTATTCTTTCAAGCCCAGTCAGTATCTTTAAAATCACCATTCTGAATTCTAGTTTCAACATCTTAGTAATGTCTGTATTGATTAGGTCCCTGGTAGTTGGTACTGCCTCTTGTTCTTTTTGTTGAGGTGATTTTTTTCCATCTTGTCATTTTGTCCAGAGGAGAACAGATGAGTGAGAGAACACAATGCTAACAGGGTAACAATGTCCCCAGAAAAATATACACTAAAGAAATCAGAAGAGACCTGAAATTGGGGGAAAAGAAAGGGAAAGAAAGAAAAGAAAATGAAAAAATTAAAAACAAACAAACAAAAAAACCCAGAATATGTTTAAATATGATCAGGCTGGTGCACAGATCAGTGCCACACACTAGATTTTGGGTGTAATTTAGTCTATTAGAAGAAAGTGCCTCCCAAGTTTTTAAAGAAAGAAAAACTTATATATGTACAAAACTAAGGGTAAATACGATGAAGGGATGGAATATGATTGTAAAGATGAAAAGTATAAAAGATTTTGTAAAAGGAATTGATAAGTTGGTTGAAAAAAGAAGAGGATTTAAAAAAAAGGGGGGAGAGAATGTGATCAGGCAGGAGACTAGAACAAAGCCATATACTAGAGATTTAAGGTATATTTTGGTCTGTTAGAAGAAACTGTATCTCAAAATTAAAGAGAGAACAACTTATATATATATGCCAAAAATAAGGGTAACTACTATGAAGGGATAGAATATGACTCTAAAAATGAAAAATAAAAAAGATTTTTAAAAAAAGGGATTGAGAAGATGTTGGTTGAAAAAGGGAAAAAGAAAAATTCAAAAAAAAAATTAAAAAAAAAATTTGAAAGACTAAAGAATCATGGGAAAAAAGCCATGAATTCTATGTGCAGTATTCCCCTAGCGCTGGTGTTCTGCCATTCTCATTGATCGGTAAACTTGGTCTTGGCTGGCTGTTCTCACTGATCTTCTGGGGGAGGGGCCTGTTGCTGTGGTTCCCAAGTGTCTTTGCGGAGGCAGAATTGCCCTGCCCATGCCAGGCCCCGGCTAAGTAATCTGCTCCGGTTTGCTCTCGGGAGCTTTTGTTCCCTGCAAGCTTTCTGTATAGCTTTGGAGGACAAGAGTGAAAATGGCAGCCTCCCAATATCCGCCCCGGAGGAGCCGAGAACTCGGGGCCCCACTCCTCAGTGAGCCCCCAGAGAAAAGCAGTCAGTCACTCCCGTCTCCCCGGTTTCTGACCTCACTCCATGCTCACCCGGCCTGTGACCGAGCGTTTCTGTCTCTGGCTCATGACCCTGTCTGGAGTTTCCAAACTCAGCAGATCCCTGCTGTGAGCTCCCGTGCCGCTCCTCCCAGGGGAGGAAGGGGAGTCTCCCAGATCTGCCACTTATTGTGTCCCTTCTGGAGTGGCAGTGGCCTGACTGTGCTGCGGATTACTTTTTATGGCAACTCCGAGCTGAGAGCTCTTGCCTCAGCTCTGTCTCTTCAGCCGGCTTCCCTGCTCTGATACCTGGGATCTCTGCCACACTCAGGAGTCTTTCTGTGACCCAAGGGTCCTTAGACCACACTGTCCCAGTGAGGGTTCCACCCCTTGCTTAGACACTGGAGCGACGTCCCTCAGCGGAGCAGACTTCTAAAAGTTCTGATTTTGTCCTC
This sequence comes from Neomonachus schauinslandi, assembly GCF_002201575.2. Classification (NCBI taxonomy): domain Eukaryota; kingdom Metazoa; phylum Chordata; class Mammalia; order Carnivora; family Phocidae; genus Neomonachus; species Neomonachus schauinslandi. The sequence continues at coordinate 98,614,453 of NC_058412.1, read as the reverse complement.
CCCTGCTCTATCACTTGCCAGAAGTGGCCAACGGAGGCCCCCTCCCCCACCGTCTATGCTCCCGAATATCGCCTTGGATTCAGTTCTCCACGCGTCCTACCTTCCAGAAAGTGGTCACTCTTCTGTTTAGGGAGTTGCTGCTATTCTTTTCTTCGATCTCCTGTTGAGTTCGTAGGTGTTCAGAATGGTTTGATACCTATCTAGCTGAATTCCTGGGACCAGATGGAATTTAGTTCTCCTACTCCTTCGCCATCTTGCTCCTCGGGCCCGTGATGTTTTAAAGATTTCCAGTTTTGTGTGTGAAGGAAGCTAACATTTCCAAGTGCCCATCGTTTACCTTGAATTATGATGCCCACTTGCATATTTGATTCCTGTGAAAATAATGCAGAACAGAGATTCTTTCCATATTTCATAGGGGACAAAATTCAGCCCCAGAGTTTAGTAAACTCTTCAAGGTCACACAGCTAAATCTCAGCTAAGAAGTGAGAAATATAATACCTAACTCTTAAAAAAGGGTTTTTAAAGGAATGATGTGCTCTAATGCAGATGAAACTTTTTTCTGTTCTGACATGAAAATCCTGTCCATCTGCATTCATTGATGTCAGTGCTGCCGGAGTTACTGCATTCTTTTTTTTTTTTTTTAAAGATTTTATTTATTTGACAGAGAGAGACACAGCGAGAGAGGGAACACAAGCAGGGGAGTAGGAGAGGGAGAAGCAGGCTTCCCACTGAGCAGGGAGCCCGATGCGGGGCTTAATCCCAGAACCCTGGGATCATGACCTGAGCCGAAATCAGACGCTTAATGACTGAGGCACCCAGGCGCCCTGAGTTATTGCATTCTGATGGACATCAGACCACTGAGGCCTTCATGTGACTTAAAATTCAGTCCTGAGGATGCTTATAGTTTGTCAGTGGTTTAAGGGCTATGATTCCTCTCTGATGCTTGTGCATACATAGCGCCTTGGCCTTGGGTCCTTGTCTTGAAGTGGTGCCATCTATCTATGATCACTGATGTCATTTTCTTATAACCTGCAGCTTTGGGCTCTTTGGCTGTGTTGCGTTAGAGCATTTTTTCCCCACTTACCTTGGATGTCGTTGTTCCACTTCATCTCATTTCACTATATAAGCAGTTGCTGAGGAATTCTGTTGTCATCTATCTGTCTTTGCATTCCTAACTCCATGAAACCGAGGCATAAGCAACATGCTTCAGTGATGGGACGTTGATCAATGCTCTGAGTACATGGATCCATTGATGTTTTGAATGTCAGGGATATAAGCAACCTTCATACTCCCCCTTCATCTTATTTTATACTAAATGGAAATTTTAGAACTTTATGAAAGTTGAAAAGAAATTACCCATATATCCACTACCCAAAGGATGCTACTATGAACAGTTTCTTCTATTTTACCAGGTACTCTAAAAATATATATATTCATGGTCAATATGTGTATAATTTTACATTCTATTACTTTCATTCAACAAGATATGATTGGTAGTTCTTAATATATATAATTTATAAGTATAATTTAATATTTATATGCCATTTAGAAATGATTTTCATACCTTAATTTACTCAACCAAACCCCTATTGTTATGTTTTTAATATTTTAATGCATATCACTAAATTGCCTTTTAAAAGTATCATAAAAAATCACATTGTTGTTAGCAATGTCTGATAGTGCCTATTTCACCAAACCATGCTCTTCCATAGTAATTCTAATTAAAACCATTGTTTTTGGTAATCTGCTAGACAGAAATGCTATCTTCTTATAAAATAAGATTTTATTGGGCTTCTGGCAAGAGTGAGCAGTTGTCATATGTTTTTAAAACTTGATCCCTTGTGAATTTTCTCTTTATAATCTTTGTCCATTAATCAATTTGTTTCTCAAAGGTTTTCTTCTTGATATGTAATGACTAATTTTCATTGTATATATATTGATTCTTTATCGTATTAATGGCATGTATTTGACACTGTTTTTTTTTTTTTTAACATTCAGAAGCTTTACATTTTTATGTAGTCAGGTGAATTGACTCTTTTCCTTGTGTGTTTTTGTTGTTGTTTTTGTTGTTCTCTCAATGATGAATATATTCATCTGTAAGTAACAGAAATCTTTAAGAGTGACATCGTAAGGGGGGGTATTTTTCTTGCATAAGCAGAAGTATGTATTAAGTTGTAAGAGTAGTGGGTTAGTTTCATATTAATTTCGGAACCAGGGACTTTGTCTCCTTCAACTCTGACATCTTTAATCATTGTCAGAAATTTTTGAATGTAAGCAATCTCTTCCTTGGGGAAGCTGAGGCTCAAAGAAATTAAATGATTTGTCCCTGCCACTCAGCTAATTGGTGGAAGAGTCTTGTGGTCTCTTTGTTTAGGCTCTACACTCTATTATACCATGTCATCACTTGATTATTTTGCTGTGTATCTCATATTGGTACCTCCTAATGGCATATCATACATATGCAAACACAACTTTGCTCTGCACTCCTTCAAGATGTGTCCGGGAAATCTTATGTACTGATAATTAGCATCTCAGTTTTTCAAATATTTTATAATAGATAAAATCTTATGTTATTATGAAATGGGTAAGTTCAATATCTGCTAAATTAAAAACCTTAGTTTTAATTAATTTTAATACTTAATTTTAATAATTAACACTTAATTTTAATACTCTTTTTAAAAAAATTTTATTATGTTATGTTAGTCACCATACAGTACATCATTGGTTTTTGATGTGGTGATCCATGATCCATTGTTTTCGTACAAAACCCAGTGCTCCATGCAGTAAGTGTCCTCCTTAATACCCATCACCAGGCTAATCAATCCCCCCTCCCTCCTCCCCTCTAAAACCCTCTTAGTATCTCAGAGTCCATAGTCTCTCATGGTTCATCTCTACTTCCAATTCCCCTCCCATTTTTCCCTTCCTTCTCCCAATGTCCTCCATGCTATTCCTTATGTTCCACAAATAAGTGAAACCATATGATAATTGACTTTCTCTGCTTGACTTATTTCACTTAGCATAATCTCCTCCAGTCCCATCCATGTTGATGTAAAAGTTGGGTATTCATCCCTTCTGATGGCTGAGTAATATTCCATTGTATATATGGACCACATCTTCTTTATCCATTCATCTGTTGAAGGGCATCTAGGCTCTTTCCACAGTTTGGCTATTGCGAACATTGCTGCTATGAACATTGGGATGCATAGGGCCCTTCTTTTCACTACATCTGTGTCTTTGGGGTAAATACCCAGGAGTGCAATTGCTGGGTCATAGGGTAGCTCTATTTTTAAATTTTTGAGGAACCTCCACACTGTTTTCCAAAGTGGTTGTACCAACTTGCATTCCCACCAACAGTGTAAGAGGGTTTCCCTTTCTCCACAACCTCTCCAACATTTGTTGTTTCTTTCCCTGTCCATTGTTGCCATTCTAACTGGTGTAAGGTGGTATCTCAGTGTGGTTTTGATTTGGATTTCCCTGATGGCTAATGATGATGAACATTTTTTCATGTGTCTGTTAGCCATTTGTATGTCTTCTTCAGAGAAGTGTCTTTTCATCTCTTCTGTCCACTTTTTGACTTGATTGTTTTTTGGGTGTTGAGTTTGAGAAGTTCTTTGGTGATCTTGGATACCAGCCCTTTATCTGTAGTGTCATTTGCAAATATCTTCTCCCATTCTGTGGGTTGCCTGTTTTGTTGACTGTTTCCTTTGCTGTGCAGAAGCTTTTTATCTTGATGAAGCCTCAAAAGTTCATTTTTGCTTTTGTTTCACTAGCTTTTGGAGATGTATCCTGAAAGAAGTTACTGTGGCCGATGTCAAAGAGGTTACCGCCTATGTTCTCCTCTAGGATTTTGATGGATTCCTGTCTCACATTGAGGTCTTTCATCCACTTTGAGTTTATCTTTGTGAATGGTGTTAGAGAATGGTTGAGTTTCATTCTTCTGCATGTGGCTGTCCAATTTTCCCAGCACCATTTATCGAAATGACTGTCTTTTTTCCATTGCATGTTTTTTCCTGCTTTGTCAAAGATTATTTGACCATAGAGTTGAGGTTCCATATCTGGGTTCTCTATTCTGTTCCATTGGTCTATATGTCTGTTTTTGTGCCAGTACCATGCTGTCTTCGTGATCACAGCTTTGTAATATAGCTTGAAATCGGGCAACGTGATGCTTCCGGCTTTGTTTTTCTTTTTCAACATTTCCTTGGCGATTGAGGGTCTTTTCTGATTCCATACGAATTTTAGGATTGTTTGTTCCAGAACCCTGAAAATTGTCATTGGAATTTTGATTGGGATGGCATTGAAGATATAGATTGCTCTGGGTAGATAGACATTTTAACAATGTTTTTCTTCTGATCCATGAGCATGGAATATTTTTCCATCTTTTTGTGTCTTCTTCAATTTCTTTCATGAGTGTTTTGTAGTTCCTAGAGTATAGATCCTTTACCTCTTTGGTTAGGTTTATTCTGAGGTATCTTGCGGTTTTTGGAGCTATTGTAAATGGAATCATTTCTCTAATTTCTCTTTCTACAGTTGCGTTGTTAGTGTATAAGAAAGCAACTGATTTCTGTGCATTGATTTTGTATCCTGCCACATTACTGAATTACTGGATGAGTTCCAGTAATTTGGGGGTGGAGTCTTTTGGGTTTCCCACATAAAGTAACATGTCGTCTGCGAAAAGAGACAGTTTGACTTCTTCTTTGCCAATTTGAATACCTTTTATTTCTTTTTGTTGTCTGATTGCTGTTGCTAGGACTTCTAGTACTCTGTTGAACAGAAGTGGAGAGTGGGCATCCTTGACGTGTTCCTGATCTTAAGGGAAAGGCTCTCAGCTTTTCCCCATTGAGGATGATATTCGCTGTGGGTTTTTCATAGATGGATTTTATGAACTTGAGGAATGTTCCAGAGGGACATTCCCTATACTCTGAAGAGTTTTAATCAGGAAAGGATGCTGTATTTTCTCAAGTGCTTTTTCTGCATCAATTGAGAGGACCATATGGTTCATCTCTCTCCCCTTATTAATGTGTTCTATCACACTGATTGATTTGTGAATGTTGAACCACCCTTGCATCCCGGGGATAAATCCCACTTGGTCGTGGTGGATGATCCTTTTAATGTATTGTTGGATCCTATTAGCTAGGATTTTGTTGAGGATTTTGGAATCCATATTCATCAGAGATATGCGTCTGAAATTCTCCTTTTTGATGAGGTCTTTGCCTGGTTTGGGGATTAAGGTACTGCTGGCCTCATAGAATGAGTTTGGAAGTTTTCCTTCTCTTTCTATTTTTTGAAACAGCTTCAGTAGAATAGGTATTATTTCTTTTTTGAATGTTTGGTAGAATTCCCCAGGGAATCCGCCAGGCGCTGGACTTTTGTTTTTTGGGAGTTTTTTGATCACTGCTTCAATCTCGTTACTGGTTATTGGCCTATTCAGGTTGTCAATTTCTTCCTGTTTCAGTCTTGGCAGCTTATAGGTTTCCAGGAGGGCCTCCATTTCATCCAGATTGCTCAGTTTATTGGCATATAGTTGTTGATAATAATTTCTAATAATTGTTTCTGTTTTATTGGTGTTAGTCGTGATCTCTCCCCTTTCATTCATAATTTTATTAATTTGGGTCCTTTCTCTCTGCTTTTGGATAAGTCTGGCCAGTGGTATATCAATCTTATTAATTCTTTCAAAGAACCACCTTCTAGTTTCGTTGATCTGATCTACTGTGTTTCTGGTTTCTAATTCATTGATTTCTGCTCTAATTTTAATTATTTCTCTTCTAATGCATGCCTTAGGCGTCGTTTGTTGCTTTTTCTCTAGTTCTTTAAGGTGTAGAGTTAGTTGGTGAATTTGGGATTTTTCTATTTTTTTGAGTGAGGCTTGGATGGCTATGTATTTCCCCCTTAGGACCGCCGTTGCAGTATCCCATAGGTTTTGGACCGATGTGTTTTCATTCTCATTGATTTCCATGAATTGTTTAAGTTCTTCTTTGATTTCTTGGTTGACCCAAACATTCTTGAGCAGAGTGGTCTTTAGCTTCCAAGTGTTTAAATTTCTGCCAAATTTTTTCTTGTGATTGAGTTCCAGTTTTAGAGCATTGTGGTCTGAGAATATGCGGGGAGTATCTCAGGGTTTTGATATCAGCTGAGACCTGATTTGTGTCCCAGTATATGGTCTATCCTGGAGAAAGTTCCATGTGCGCTTGAGAAGAATGAGTATTCTGTTGTTTTAGGGTAGAATGTTCTGTAAATATCTATGAGGTCCATCTGGTCCAGTGTGTCATTCAAAGCTCTTGTTTCCTTGTTGATTTTCTGTTTAGATGATCTGTCCATTGCTGAGAGTGGAGTATTGAGGTCTCCTACAATTAACATATTGTTATCAATATGACTCTTTATTTTGGTTAACAGTTGGCTTATATAGATGGCTGCTCCGATGTTGGGGGCATAGATATTTACAATTGTTAGATCTTCTTGTTGGATAGACCCTTTAAGAATGAGATAGTGTCCTTCTGTGTTTCTTATTACAGACTTTAGTTTAAAATCTAATTGGTATGAGATAAGAATTGCTACCCCAGCTTTCTTTTGAGGCCCGCTGGCATGGAAGATGGATCTCCATCCCTTCACTTTCAGTCTGGATGTATCTTTAGGTTCCAAATGAGTCTCTTGTAGACAGCATATGGATGGGTCCTGTCTTTTTATCCAATCTGCAAGCCTGTGCTGTTTTATGGGAGTGTTTAGGCCATTCATGTTGACAGTGATTATTGAAAGATATGAATTAATTGTCATCATGTTGCCTATGAAGACATTGTTTTTATAGATTGTCCCTGTAAATTTCTGTTGTAGATCACTCTTGGGGTCTTTCTCCTTTAATAGAAACCCCCTTAATATTTCTTGCAGGGCCGGCTTAGTGGTCACATATTCTTTCAGTTTCTGCCGGTCATGGAAGCTCTGCGTCTCTCCATCCATTCTAAATGAAAGCCTTGCCAGATAAAGTATTCTTGGCTGCATGTTCTTCTCATTTAGTACCCTGAATATGTCTTGCCAGGCTGTTCTGGCTTGCCACGTCTCTGTGGATAGGTCTGACGTTATTCTCATGTTCCTCCCTCTGTACGTAAGGAATCTCTTCCCCCTAACTGCCCTTAAGATGGTTTCCTTGGTTCTAAGATTTGCAAGTTTTACTGTTATATGCAGGGGAGTTGGCCTGTTTTCCTTGAACTTGGGAGGGGTCCTCTCTGCCTCTAGGGCACGAATGTTTGTTTCATTCCCCAGATTAGGGAAGTTCTCAGCTACGATTTGCTCAAATACATCTTCTAGTCTTCTCTCTCTCTCCACTCCCTCTAGGATTCCCGTTATTCTGACATTGGAACACTTCATGGTGTCACTTATTTCTCTGATTCTATTTTCATGGATTCTGAGTTGTTTTTCCCTGGCCTCCTCTTTTCCCTTTTTATCTATTATATTGTCTTCCAGGTCGCTTATTCTCTTTTCTGCCTCGGTTACCCTAGCTGTTAGATTTTCTAGATTGGATTGGATCTCATTGATAGCATTTTTAAGTTCTGCCAATTCACCTTTTATATCTGCCCTTAGAGACTCTATGTTGCCATTAATTGATTTCTCCATTCTAGCTATTGTCTTCACAATTGCTAGCCTGAATTCCATCTCTGACTTCTTGGTTATATCTGCATCCATTTGTAAATCTGTGGCATAAGTCATAATCTCTGAGTCTTTTGTATTTTGGGGTCTCCTCCTCCTAGTAATTCTGTTGAGGGGTGTTTGAGGGAATGTATAGAGTCCAAAGTATTGACTAGAACCCAAGGAAGATGCACCTTTTTTCTTGGTACCTTAGGGTTGCTGGCCTCTTGTTTTCCCAGTCTGTCTTCTGTGGGAGGGGCCTGCTGCACTGTTACTCAAGCAACCCTGTTCGGGCGGAGTTGCCCTGAGCCTCTGTGTGGGGGGATGGGCTCAGTGGGAGTAAGTTTTGGGGGCTTTTGTTCTCTGGTGCCTTGCCCTGGCGGCTTTCCGCATCTCTTCCGTGAGTCAGAGCAGAAGAGACTGTTTCCAACCCTCTGTCTCAGAGCAGAGAGGTCGCAGTCTGTTCTTCAGTGAGCTCTCCAGGCCACACTGTCTCCGTTTCTGTCCGTGCTGCTCTAAACTGCAGCGGCCTGGGTTGTGCGCCCCTCCGCAGTGCTCTCAGTCCTGCCTCCAGGTTGGAGCATGTCTCTGCTCTTTGTGCTTCTAAAACCCCCAGCCAGTCCCAGTTCGCGTGCGCACTATCCTGCTGCCCCACGTTTCCGTCCCGGGGGCTGCAGTTCGCAGGCGTGACCTCACCGCTCCTGGTTTCCACCCCGGTTGCTGCCCTAAAGTCCTTTCCCCCCGCTACAGGTCTATAAGTCTGCGCCCTGTCTGCAGCGCGTGAGGCTGTCACTCACCAGCAGTGTAGGATACCCATGGCCAGGGACCCTCCTGCTGCCATTTATCCTCCGATATCTGCCGGCGGAATCATGGCTCCCCGTTCATACCTCAATACCAACCACCTGAGATATCCTGTTTTTCGAGATCCAGATCTTCTTACATCTCAGGCTGGTTTTGTGGGTGCTCAGGGTGGTCTGGTAGATATCCATTCAATTCCAGGGACCAGATGAAATAGGGTCCCCTACTCCTCCGCCATCTTTCCCCCTCAGCCTAATTTTGATACTCTTACTATATGTTCACAGGTGTAACAGACTTTTATTGAAAAAAACCCAAACTATTAAGAGCTATCTGCAGTTGTTTTATTTTATATTAAAGATTAACTCATGGGCAGTAAATTCAGAAATCTACTGAGTAAAAGACCAGATAGGCTGACTTTTATTGGTCAAAGAAGGAAATGATATCATCAACATCTGTAAGCTGCTCACAGGCAAATCTAAACCAATATATACGAAGTCTGTATTTGTGAAAGCATTCAACCTGACCCTGTGGTAAATGAGCTTTTAAGTGAGTTGACAACAGTAGTTAATAGTATTTTAAACTGTAGAAGATATAAATAGTAGTTGAAAGCAACTAAAAATTAAATCCCACATAGTAGGGTAAGCTTATTTTTTAAGGCAATACAATGTATCCTGTTTTTTTTAAATTTTTTATTGTTATGTTAATCACCATACATTACATCGTTAGTTTTAGATGTAGTGTTCCATGATTCATTGTTTGTTCATAACACCCAGTGCTCCATGCAGAACATGCCCTCTTTAATACCCATCAACAGGCTAACCCATCCTCCTACCCCCCTCCCTTCTAGAACCCTCAGTTTGTTTTTCAGAGTCCATCATCTCTCATGGTTCGTTTCCCCCCTCCGATTCCCCCCCCTTCATTCTTCCCCTCCTGCTATCTTCTTTTTTTTTTTTCTTAACATATATTGCATTATTTGTTTCAGAGGTACAGATCTGACATTCAACAGTCTTGCACAATTCACAGTGCTTACCAGAGCATATACCCTCCCCAGTGTCTATCATCCAGTCACCCCATCCCTCCCACCACACCCCCCACTCCAGCAATCCTCAGTTTCCTGAGATTAAGAATTCCTCATATCAGTGAGGACATATGATACATGTCTTTCTCTTTTTGACTTACTTCGCTCAGCATAATACCCTCCCGTTCCATCCACGTCGCTGCAAATGGCAAGATCTCATTCCTTTTGATGGCTGCATAATATTCCATTGTATATATATACCAGTTCTTCTTTATCCATTCATCTGTCGATGGACATCTTGGCTCTTTCCACAGTTAGGCTATTGTGGACATTGCTGCTATAAACATCGGGGTGCACGTACCTCTTCGGTTCCCTATATTTGTATCCTTGGGGTAAATACCCAGTAGTGCAATTGCTGGATCGTATGGTAGCTCTATTTTCAACTTTTTGAGGAACCTCCATACTGTTTTCCAGAGTGGCTGCACCAGCTTGCATTCCCACCAACAGTGTAGGAGGGTTCCCCTTTCTCCACATCCCCGCCAACATCTGTCATTCCCGGACTTGTTAATTTTAGCCATTCTGACTGGTGTGAAGTGGTATCTCATTGAGGTTTTGATTTGGATTTCCCTGATGCCGAGCGATGTTGAGCACTTTTTCATGTGTCTGTTGGCCATTTGGATGTCTTCTTTGGAAAAATGTCTGTTCATGTCTTCTGCCCATTTCTTGATTGGATTCTTTGTTCTTTGGGTGTTGAGTTTGAGAAGTTCTTTACAGATTTTGGATACTAGCCCTTTATCTGATATGTCATTTGCAAATATCTTCTCCCATTCTGTCAGTTGTCTTTTGGTTTTGTTTACTGTTTCTTTTGCTGTGCAAAAGCTTTTTATCTTGATGAAGTCCCAATAGTTCATTTTTGCCCTTGCTTCCCTTGGCTTTGGAGATGTTTCTAGGAAGAAGTTGCTGTGGCTGAGGTGGAAGAGCTTGCTGCCTGTTAATGATATTCACTGTAGGTTTTTCATAGATGCTGCCTGTGTTCTCCTTTAGGATGTTGATGGACTCCCGTCTCACATTTAGGTCTTTCAACCATTTGGAGTCTATTTTTGTGTGTAGTGTAAGGAAATGATCTAGTTTCATTCTTCTGCATGTGGCTGTCCAATTTTCCCAACACCAATTGTTGAAGAAACCGTCTTTTTTCCATCGTCTTTTTTCCTGCTTAGTCAAAGAAGAAACCGTCTTTTTTCCATCGTCTTTTTTCCTGCTTAGTCAAAGATTAGTTGACCATAGACTTGAGGGTCCATTTCTGGGCTCTCTATTCTGTTCCCTTGATATTTTGTTTAGATGATCTGTGTCTGTTTTTGTGCCAGTACCATACTGTCTTGGTGATGACAGATTTGTAATAGAGCTGGAAGTCCGGAATTGTGATGCCGCCAGCTTTGCTTTTCTTTTTCAACATTCCTCTGGCTATGAGGGGTCTTTTCTGGTTCCATAAAAGTATTAGGATTATTTGTTCCATTTCTTTGAAAAAAAGTGGATGGTATTTTGATAGGGATTGCATTTAATGTGTAGATTGCTCTAGTCAGCATTGACATCTTCACAATATTTCTTCTTCCAATCCATGAGCATGGAACGTTTTTCCATTTCTTTGTGTCTTCCTCAATTTCTTTCATGAGTATTTTATCGTTTTCTGAGTACAGATCCTTTGCCTCTTTGGTTAGATTTATTCCTAGGTATCTTATGGTTTTGGGTGCAATTTTCAATGGGATCAACTCCTTAATTTCTCTTTCTTCTGTCTTGTTGTTGGTGTATAGGAATGCCACTCTTTTCTGTGCATTGATTTTGTATCCTGCCACTTGACTGAATTCCTGTATGAGTTCTAGCAGTTTTGGGGTGGAGTCTCTTGTGTTTTCTACATACAGTATCATATCATCTGCAAAGAGTGAGAGTTTGATTTGTTCTTTGCTTATTTGGATGCCTTTGATTTCTTTTTGTTGTCTGATTGCTGTGGCTAGGACTTCTAATACTATATTGAATAGCAGTGGTGATAGTGGACATTCCTGCCGCGTTCCTGACCTTAGGGGGAAAGCTCTCAGTTTTTCCCCATTGAGAATGATATTCACTGTAGGTTTTTCATAGATGGTTTTTATGATATTGAGGTATGTACCCTCTATTCTTATACTCTGAAGAGTTTTGTTCAAGAAAGGATGCTGTACTTTGTCAAATGCTTTTTCTGCATCCATTGAGAGGATCATATGATTCTTGTTCTTTCTTTTGTTAATGTATTGTATCACATTGATTGATTTGCAGATGTTGAACCAACCTTGCATCCCAGGGATAAATCCCACTTGGTCGTGGTGAATAATCCTTTTAATGTACTGTTCGATCCTTTCGGATAGTATTTTGGTGAGAATTTTTGCATCCATGTTCATCAAGGATAGTGGTCTGTAATTCTCCTTTTTGATGGGGTCTTTGTCTGGTTTGGGGATCAAGGTAATGCTGGCCTCATGAAAAGAGTTTGGAAGTTTTACTTCCATTTCTATTTTTTGAAACAGTGTCAGAAGAATAGATATTAATTCTTCTTTAAATGTTTGGTAGTATTCCCCTGGGAAGCCACCTGGCCCTGGCCTCTTGTTTTTTGGGAGATATTTGATGACTGGTTCAATTTCCTTTTTGGTTATAGGTCTGTTCAGGTTTTCTCTTTCTTCCTGGTTCAGTTTTGGTAGTTGATACCTCTCTAGGAATGCATCCATTTTTTCCAGGTTATCTAATTTGATGGCATAGAGTTGCTTATAATATGTTCTTAGAATTGTTTGTATTTCTTTGGTGTTGGTTGTGATCTCTGCTCTTTTATTCATGATTTTGTGGATTTGGGTCATTTCTCTTTTCTTTTTGATAAGTCTGGCCAGGGGTTTATCAATCTTGTTAATTCTTTCAAAGAACCAGTTCCTAGTTTCGTTGATCTGTTCTACTGTTCTTTTAATTTCTATTTCATTGATCTGCTCTGATCTTTATTATTTCTCTTCTCTGGCTGGTTTTAGGCTTTATTTGCTGTTTTTTCTCCAGCTCCTTTGGGTGTAGGGTTAGATTGTGTATTTGAGACCTTTCTTGTTTCTTGAGAAAGGCTTGTATTGCTATATACTTTCCTCTTAGGACTGCCTTTGCTGCATCCTAAAGATTTTGAATATTTGTGTTTTCATTTTCACTGGTTTCCATGTATTTTTTTAATTCTTTAATTTCCTGGTTGACCCATTCATTCTTTAGTAGGATGCTCTTTAGCCTCCATGTATTTGAGTTCTTTCCAAATTTCCTCTTGTGATTGAGTTCTAGTTTCAAAGCATTGTGGTCTGAAAATAGGCAGGGAATGATCCCAATCTTTTGGTACCAGTTGAGAACTGATTTGTGACCTAGGATGTGATCGAATCTGGAGAATGTTCCACCAACACTAGAGAAGAATGTGTATCCTGTTGCTTTGGAATGGAATGTTCTGAATATGTCTGTGAAGTCCATTTGGTCCAGTGTGTCATTTAAAATCTTTTTTTCCGTGTTGATATTTTGTTTAGATGATCTGTCTATTTCAGTGAGGGGAGTGTTAAAGTCCCCCACTATTATTGTATTGTTGTCAATGTGTTTCTTTGCTTTTGTTATCAATTGCCTTATATAATTGGCCGCTCCCATGTTAGGGGCATAGATATTTATAATCATTAGATCTTCTTGTTGGATAGACCCTTTAAGTAGGATATAGTGTCCTTCCTCATCTCTTATTACAGTCTTTTGTTTAAAATCTAATTTGTCTGATATAAGGATTGCCACCTCAGCTTTCTTTTGGTGTCCATTAGCATGGTAAATGGTTTTCCACCCCCTCACTTTCAATCTGGGGGTGCCTTTGGTTCTAAAATGAGTCTCTTGCAGACAGCATATCGATGGGTCTTGTTTTTTAATCCAGTCTGATAACATGTGTCTTTTGATTGGGGCATTGAGCCCATTTACATTCAGGCTAACTATTGAAAGATAGGAATTTAGTGCCATTGTATTGCCTGTAAGGTGACTGTTACTGTATATTATCTGTGTTCCTTTCTGGTCCATGTTGCTTTTAGGCTCTCTCTTTGCTTTGAGGACCCCTTTCCATATTTCTTGTAGGGTTGGTTTCATGTTTGCAAATTCCTTTAGTTTTTGTTTGTCCCGGAAGATTTTTATCTCTCCTTCAATTTTCAATGACCGCCTAGCTGGATATAGTATTCTTGGCTGCGTATTTTTCTCATTTAGTCCTCTGAATATATCATGCCAGTCCTTTCTGGCCTGCCAGGTCTCTGTGGATAGGTCTGTTGCCAGTCTAATGTTTCTATCATTTTAGGTTACATATCTCTTCTCCCAAGCTGCTTTCAGGATTTTCTCTTTGTCTCTGAGACTCATAACTTTTACTATTAGATGTCGGGGTGTTGACCTATTTTTATTGATTTTGAGAGGGGTTCTTTGTGCTTCCTGGGTTTTGATGCCTGTTTCCTTCCCCAAATTAGGGAAGTTCTCTGCCATAATTTGCTCCAGTATACCTTCTGCCCCTCTCTCTCTTTCTTCCTCTTCTGGGATCCCTATTATTCTAATGTTGTTTCATCTTATGGTATTGTTTATCTCTCGAATTCTGCCCTTGTGATCCAGTATTTGTTTATCTCTCTTTTTCTCAGCTTCTCTATTTTCCATCATTTGGTCTTCTATATCACTGACTCTCTCTTCTACGTCATTTATCCTAGCAGTTATCGCCCTCATTTTTGATTGTACCTCATTAATACCCTTTTTGATTTTGACTTGGTTAGATTTTAGTTCTTTTGTTTCTCCAGAAAGGGTTTCTCTAATAACTTCCATGCTTTTTTCAAGCCCAGCTAGTATCTTTAAAGTGATGATTCTGAACTCTAATTCCGACATTGTACTAATGTCCGTATTGAGTAGGTCCCTGGCAGTCGGTACTTACTCTTGTTCTTTTTGTTGAGGTGATTTTTTCCGTCTTGTCATTTTGTCCAGAGGAGAATAGATTAATGAGAGAACAAAATGCCAACAGGCTAACAACGCCCCCAGAAAATATACTCTAAACAAAACAGAAAAGCCCTGAAGCCGGGGGAAAGAAAGGGAAAGAGAGAAAAAAAGAAAAAGAAATAAAAAGGAAAAGATAAAGAGAAAAACAGAACAACAACAACAATAAAAACACCAGAATATGATCAAATGTGATTAGCATGGTACATAGATCAGTGCCACACACTAGATTTTGGGTGTATTTTGGTCTGTTGGAAGAAAGTGCCTCCCGAATTTTTAAAGAAGAAAAACATATTTGTACAAAAATGTGGGTTCATATGATAAAGGGATGGAATATGACTGTAAAGATGAAAATCATAAAAAAATTTATGAAAGGAATTGATAAGTTTTTTGAAAAAAGAAAGAAGAGGATTTAAAGAAAAGAAAAGAAAATGGGAGAGAATGTGATCAGGCAGGATTGTAGTAAAAAACCATATAGTAGAGATTTAGGGTATATTTTGATCTGTTAGAAGAAACTATCTCAAAATTTTAGAGAAGAACTTATATATATATGCCAAAAATACACATAACTACTATGAAGAGATAGAATATGACTCTAAAAATGAAAAATAAAAATGTTTTCTTAAAAAAGGAATTCATAAGATGTTGGTTGAAAAAGGGAAAAAGAAAAATTAAAAAAAAAAAAGAGTTAAAAAAAAATTTGAAAGACTAAAGAATCATGGTAAAAAAAAGCCATGGATTCTATGTGCATTGTTCCCCTAGCACTGGAGTTCTGCCGTTCTCATTGATGGGTAAACTTGGTCTTGGCCGGCTGTTCTTGCTGATCTTCTGGGGGAGGGACCTGTTGCCGTGGTTCCCAAATGTCTTTGCCGGGGGCGGAATTGCCCCGCCTTTGCCCGGTCCGGGCTAATTAATCTGCTCGTGTTTGCTCTCGGGAGCTTTTGTTCCCTTCAAGCTTTCTGTACAGCTTTGGAGGCAGAGAGTGAAAATGGCAGCCTCCCAATCTCCGCCCCAGAGGGACTGAGAACTCGGGGCCCCGCTCCTCAGTGTGCCCCCAGAGAAAAGCAGTCTTTCACTCCCGTCTACCTGGTCTCCAGCCGCACTCTGTGCTCACCCAGCCTGTGACTGAGCATTTCTATCTCTGGCACCTGACCCTGTCTGAAGTCTCCAAACCCAGCAGATCCCTGTGGTGCGCTTCCGTGCCACTCCTCCCGGGAGAGGAAGGGGAGTCTCCCCAGATCTGCCGCTTGTTGGGTCCCTGCTGGAGGAGCAGTGGCCCGACTGAGCTGCGGATCATGGTTTATGGCAACCCTGAGCTGACAGCCCGTGCCTCGGGTCCGTCTCTGTCGCCGGCTTCCCCGCTCCGATCCCTGGGAGCTCTGCCGCACTCAGGCACCCCCAGTCTTTCTGTGACCCTGAGGGTCCTGAGACCACACTGTCCCATGAGGGTTCCACCCCTCGCTTAGCCACCAGAGTGTCATCCCTCAGCGGATCCGACTTCTAAAAGTTCCGATTTTGTGCTCTGTGGCTCTATCACTTGCCAGAAGCGGCTGATGGTGGCCCCTCCCCTGCCGTCTGTCCTCCCGAATATCGCCTCGGATTCACTTCTCCGCACGTCCTACCTTCCAGAAAGTGGTTGCTTTTCTGTTCAGAGAGTTGTTGCTCTTCTTTTCTTTGATCTCCTGTTGAATTTGTAGGTGTTCAGAATGGTTTGATCCCTATCCAGCTGGATTCCTGAGAGGAGACGAAATCCAGGTCTCCTACTCCTCCGCCATCTTTCTCTGCCCTCTGCATCCTGTTTTCTTAACTTCAATCATTTTTAAACCAACTATAAACTATACAGATTTGTTTAATATTATTTAAATAAATAGTAATATATATTTCTTTAAAATAACTTTAAGTTGAATTAATTAATTAATTTTAGAGAGAGTGCGTGCACCTCAGTGGAGGAAGGGAGGGGCAGAGAGACAGAAATTTTTTTTTAACTCAATTTTATTATGTTAGTCACCATACATTACATCATTAGTTTTTGATGTAGTGTTCCATGATTCATTGTTTGCATATAATACCCAGTGCTCCATTCAATACATGCCCTCCTTAATACCCATCACTGGGCTACCCCATTCCTCTACCCTCCTCCCCTCTAAAACCCTCAGTTTATTTCTCAGGGTCCATAGTTGAGAGAGAGAGAATTTTAAGCAGGCCCCACGCCCAGCACAAAGCCCAACATGGGGCTCTGTCTCACGACCCTGAGATCATGACCTGAGCCAAAATCAAGAGATGGACACTTAACCAACTGAGCCTCCCAGGTGCCCAAGTTGATTTGTTTTTAAAAATAACTTATTTTAAAGTAATAATACCTATGAACTTTTGGGTTTCATCTACTAAGTATACTTCTTCTAATACCTACTAATATGTGTAAGTCTATTGAAATAAAATAAATGGTCTCCATGTATGATCTAAAATCACCATAGGTCTCAATCTTTGAGAAACAATGGCTTAAATAATCATTTACTATGGAGTTTAGATGAAGAACAATAGGACAAATTTTCAGTGACTCTATTAAATTTGTGAATTAAAGAATTCTCTTGCTTCTCTAAGATCATAATCAAAATTGTGGCTCAGATATATTGTCTGTTAGGTAATAGCATATTAATAAGGTTATCTTTGGTGTTGGTAGATATTTTATATAATTTAGCTTTAAAAAACAGCCTCAAATAACAGCCTTTCACGAGTGTTGAAAAGATTTTAGTTTCATTCTTAATCTTTCAATAATAGATCCCAGGAGTGAATAAGGTTACACATTTCACTTTTATAATCATCTTGGCTTAATCTACTGAAGTTGAGGAATGCATTAGTATGGCATAGCACATTATTTCTTCCAGGCTGCTTTATAATTTGTTCAGAATGACTGCAGATCCTACTGAAAGCAATTCAGATACTTCAAAAGCAGCTCATCATTCATGATTAAAGACACATAAGCCCAAAGAAATATCTTCAGCTAATTTTGAAGAATCATGGAAAGATTGTAGGGAGCAGCCTTCCTAACCAAATTTAGAATTCTGTTTACAGTTAGAGATATCTAGGCTTATATTCATTCAATCATGAAATCCAGACTACAGATTGAATGGAAACATTTAAGAATGTTAACTATTTTGATGGAAATCTTTCTAAAATGTATTATCCACTTCCATGCCTTCTTAAACAAATAATGCTGAATATAATGGGTATTTCCTTTATGACTCAGGATCATCATTTATGAGCTGTCATTAGGATACCATATTACCATCTGGTTCTGTGGTTTTCAGTTTTACTGTCTAGTTTTCTGTTAGCTTTATTTTGCAACTGTTATGTTTGGCTCCCTAATAAGCTTCTACCTTGAGTCTCCAGTTTGCTGCTACCAGTTTTCTATGGCCTCAGCATTAGACAGTGTAGTTTGTTTAATACTATGTGTCAAGTACGTGTGATTAGGAGAAGTTTGTTAAATGTGCTGTTATAGTATCAGAGGGTGAAGATTTCAGGGACCTTTATCTTCCTACTTCTAATTCAAGATGGTGTTCTGAATGCTTGCATTTGAGAGAGGAGTAAAGTTTAAATAAGTGAGTTATTCAGTGAGCGATTTTGTTTTTTGTTTCTTAGTTTTGGTCCTGAATGATGATAATGTAGTATTTTATCAGCACAGTTTTAGGGCACTTTCACATACCAGACTGAATTTTGTCCAGGCTGTTTGGGTTTGCTTATGCTGTTTTCTATCTTTGGGACTGGTGCAGTGGAGACATTCCGTAAATGTTTAGAAAATTTTAAAGACACACCTTTGAACTTGTTAGGACACAACAAAGAAGCATTCCCTTTCTTTTCCAACTCTGCTATTTAGACAGAACTTCTGTCTCTGCAGAGAAGTTCTCTATCCATTTATACTCCTATCCTAGTTGTGTAATTCAGCCACACACACAGAGCAATCACATTTTTTTTTTTTTATAATTTACACCATTCTCTTCGGGATCCAATGAGGATATCCAGGAAGATATGTTACTATGCATCAAGAGGACTTTCTAAGAAACCTTTGTTGGGGGTACAAGTTGGGAAATGATGATCCATCAGTGGTGTTCATCACAAGGTGTGCAAGACATGTCATTGACAAGAGGGGAGAAAATACTGGAATTGCTATACCTATTTATATCATTTTAAAAGTCAGGGATAAATAAAGGTTTACTAATATTTGATATCCAGAGCTGATCTGAAATGGTAAGGTTTCAAATGAAGAGTGGGAATTCCATAATCCAAAGTCATTGACAGAAGTCATTTATTAACTTTCCAGTTAGTGCAACATGTTATGATTCATATGCTATTGAATGCCATTAATGTGGTTAATTTTATACAATAAAGATTTTAAAATATTTGGATCCTTAGAATACTTTTTAATGAGATGAGGAATGACCAAGAAAATATTTTGAATTACATTGAGGTCTGTAAGTTTTCTGATGACAAAGTACTGAAAAATGTTGTTTAAGATGAGTTAAGATAGATTTACATAAAAGCAAAGTTCCAACTTAGTTGACCTTTTTCATGACAGTCAGGATCAGTGGTTGTCAGAAAGCAGTTAATTTGAAAAACCAGCAATATATTTAATTATCCCAAACACAGTAAAGTCAGTGTTATAGGAATTAGTGAAAAAGTAAGTGCTTTTCAAAAAGAACCTGTTGAGAGAGCATTCTGAAAATAGCTATTTGGAAATGCTTTCCTCATTATATAATCCTGTTATTAGAGATGATATATGTCATTCAAGAGTATTAGCATACTTAAAAATCTTAGAAATAAAAAACTTAACTCTTTCCAATGTCTTCTAGATAACAAATATGTGGTTAATGGAAAGATACTGTTTTTATTTATGTGAAACTACTCAGAAAGTGTGTTTTTATATTTTCAACTAATGAGGTAAAACTCTATTGAAACTCTTTATTTGGAAGATGTTACTTTTTCTATTTTTCCAGGATTTTGTTATGAAAGGTTTCAAATATACAGAAAAGTTGAATTTTATAGTGAACATCCCTATGAATGAGTTACCCTACGAGATAGAGAGAACAGGTGTTATACTAATTCATAGAGAAAAAAATTGAGACTCAGGTTAGGTAAATACCCTATGGTCACACAGCTAGTAAGGCAAAGAGGTAGGGACTTGCAATTGTTTGTAACTCTGAGTCCAGTGTTTTTCAGCTCTACCACACTGCAGCTGCCCAAAGTTGCAGCCTTGACAAAACTGTCCACAGGACTGGTTTTCATTCCTGGATTCTGACCATAAGCTTTCATTAGGGTCCCCATTTCTTCATCCGCTCATTCATCCTTTCATTTATTCTTTTAGTCATCAAATATTTATTAAGTATCTCTTATATGATATGCTTTGTAAATTAGACATGGCTTTACTAGAAATAAGAACTAGCCCCTACTTTAAGGCATGATGAATGTATAAGCAAATAAATTCAATTTATTTATTACTTTGTTATTACTTTAAAATAATATTATAATTCAGTATTTTTCTAAGTGAAGAATAGCCATATTTTGGGTTTATTTAAGTTTATTTGAGTTTATCTAAGTCATATTTTGGGTTAATTTAAGAAAATAGCATGTAGAAAAGCCAGGGATAAATTTTTGTTTTGCTGTATGTCCTTTTCTTAAGAATCTTTGAATCGCTGGCCATTTTACATAGTTTATAAATAACCAGATTAATTAATATAGATTAATAATGATAAATATTTAAGTATTATACCTTAAAGACTATTTAAAGATTATGCATACACATGTATCTATCTATCTGTCTTTAATTGATCCCTTAGCTCCTATTATAAGGTGATTTATTATCAAAAGAAGAAGGTATCTAATCTAAGAACTACGAGTATCATGCCAGATAAGACATTTGTAAGGCCTATCCTTAATAAAGTTTCCTATTTCCTTTAGATGTTTCTAAAATTAAGGCTTTTTCTGTATGTTCATTTGAAATGATTACTTAGGGGCTCAAGCAGAGAATTTAGATTGATTGGTCTTGTGGTAAAAGTATTTTTAAAAATTCATATTATTAAAAGGAAGGCAAATGATCCAATCTTTTTAGATCATGGGAATGAGAATTCTGATGTATATACAGACATACCTCATTTTATTGTGCTTCACTTTATCGTACTTCACAGATACTGTGTTTTTTTTACAGTTGAGGGTTTGCAACAACTCTGCATCAAGCAAGTCTGTTGGCAATATTTTTCCAACAGCATTTTCTCACTTAGTGTCTCTGTGTCACATTTTGGTAAATCTTGCAATATTTTAAACTTTTTCATTTTTATTATATTTGTTATGATGATCTGTGATTAGTGATTAAGACTCCCTGTGGGCTCAGATGATGGTTAGCATTTTTTAGCAATAATGTGTTTTTAAGTTAAGGTTATGTACATTTTTTTAAAGACATAATGCTATTATACACTTAGACTATAATACTGTGTATTGTGTAAACATAACTTTTATATGCACTGGGAAACCAAAAAATTCATTTGAGTCACTTTTTTGTGATATTCACTTTATTATAGTCATCTGGAACTGAACCCACAATATCTGTCTCTAAGGTATGCATGTATACATTTACACAAGAGAGCTGAATTCTGAAGGAAAGGTACATAAATTTGTATATTAATATTCTAAGTAAATTATATATGTATATGTGAACATAGCTAAAATGTATTTATGTATGTTATATATATAAATATTACATATATAATCAGATTTATATATGTTTGTGTGTATTGTTTATCTATGAAATACAGTTTTTTTTTATGAAATATAGTTTTCTTTTAAAAGTTGCTTGGCTTCAGAATTTTCCCCTTCAAAACAGAAAAAAAATGGCACATAATTTTACTGATTTACATCTTTTTACCTTAGGTTTTTATCTATGAAAATTATAAATATTAAGTTCAAAATTATAAGGAATTATTTCATAGAGCTGATGGATTTTTGACATACTGAATGACAGCCTCATGAGTTTTTTCTTGTTTAAATACTTGTGTAATGGCTTATAAGTGAGATTTAATGGGTTTCAGTTATGTTGGAGGGTTTCTGGGGCGTTACTGACATTTGGAATTATTTTTCTAAGTAATATCTTTACTGCCTTTATTAATTGGTGGCACTTTTATCATGATGTATGGCACAGTATTCTAAATGCAAAAAAAATGCATGCTAATTTTATTAATTTTTGTTTCATTACCTTATGAATTCAACTATAAGAACATTAAATTAATCATAAATGATAGTATCAGTGACCTCAGGAATACCTTCTGAGATTCCCACATAAGTTGTCTAAGACAAGAGTCTACCTTAGGAGGAACATTACTGAGGGAAAAACATGAAAAACCGTCTCTAAAAATGATTAATTTATTAGAGTTAATCTTGAAAATTTGTACAAAATGGATGTTAAAGCTTTCAAAATAATCAACTGTTTTTTTAAAGATTTATTTATTTGAGAGAGAGAGAGCAGGAGTGGGACGGGCAGAAGGAGAGGGAGAGAGAATCTCAAGCAGACTCCCCGCTGAGAGCCGAGCCCCATGCTGGGCCTGATCTCATGACCCTGAGATCACTACCTGAGCTGAAATCAAGAGTCAGATACTTAACTGAGCCACCCAGGTACCCCCAAAATAATCAATTATTTTTGCTCAGGAAAAACTCAGGAAATAAAAGAAATAAAATCAGCATTATTATTTTTTTGTTTGCTATGATGTTCAGCATTATTTAAATGATTTACAGTTTGCAAGACAGACTACTATTGGCCTATGTTTAGTTATTAAAAGCATTTCCTTAAGTACTAACTCAGGAAATCTTAACATTAAGGAGAGTTTCAACAAATCTTGAGTTTCTATTTAATAAAGTTCTTTATAATTCTCCTTTATTTTAATATTTTCTTTTTCCTCTGTATATAATAATCTAGTAACTGGTATTTGGAATAAGCATTCTGTTCAATCCTTTTAAGAAGCATTTAGTTTTGTAATGATAAGGATTATCACATTCATATTTTTTGCTTGATTTTTATTTAGCTCTGTTTGAAATGAATTTTAAAAACAATCATTTGTTCATTCCTGTTTTATGCATATCCTAAGCATTTATAGAATGCTTGCTATGGAATAAGCATTGTTTTTAATACTGAAAAAAATTTTTCTAACGTATGTTGAGCACTTTTTATAATGCAACTAAGTGCTTTCGTTAATTTTCTTAATCCTCACAATCCTATACTGGGAGATAACCTATTTTACTGATGGGGCCACTGGGTGAAAAGAGATGAATAAATCATAATCCTTGCCCTTGGGACGTTCATAGTCTAATGGAGCAGGACTCAGAAAAACAGTTAATTACAATTTTATGGGGGAAATGTTGTAGAAAAGCTTGTTTTCATTGCCATGAACCTTCAGAAGAGGAGTATCTATTTGTGCACGATAGTCAGAGAAGTTGTCATAAAGGAAATGACATTTGAAGTGTGACGTAAACGTTAAATAGATGTTTTCCTGGGAGGCAGGGGATGAAAGCAGAAAGACTGCTCATACCAGGTCATAAACTGGTGGACGGTCCTGTGTTTATTTGGTAGTTCTGCTGAGCTAACTTTGCCTGGCAGGAGACTTTGGGTGTCTGTGTGTATATGTGCCAATGGGTGAGGGTGAGTGAGTGTGTGTATGTGTGTGTGGGGGGGGAGGGGGTTGGTGTGGGTCTGGAAGGTCTGAGGGGCTAGCAGATTGGTATGAGGAGGCTGGAAATGTAGGTTGGGGCCGTAAGGTAAAGAGCCTCCAAAGAAGTTTAGTTTGAAGATCAGTTTGAATGAAAGCAGAGCCATATCACTATATAAGCCAATATTTTGAAAATGCTTTAAAAATTTTAAGAGTATTAACTTTAGAATAGCTAAGTTGAACCAACTGTTAAATGTATCTATCATAGATCCTTTTGGAGTTTATTCTCCTAATTTTTAACAATTAACAACTAGAAATACCTTTTACTTTATAAAAACAAATTATTGAGGCTATGTTTATTAGAATAGAAATGGAAAGAAAACATATTACCATTTCAAGTTCTTTTAACACTAAATATGGATGTTTCCCCAGTATTATGCAATCTCATGGTATCTAGTTTTGATTCCTGAGCAACTAATCAGTTTGTAGATTATATAGGAACCTCCATTTATTACCTTTTCTTGTCTAACGATCCACTTTTTCAGCTGTTTCTTGGTCTTACTGTAATTCTGCTAAAGATGAGTAACATATGGATCCTAAGAAAGTTGAATATGTGTTTTAATACAAAGTAACATTTCTTAGTAAGAAAGATGAGAGGATTAGACCATATTAGATTGTTTGTTTTTCTCTATTTAGTTAATCCACTCTATTTTTGTTACTCATTAACATATAAAGTTAGGTGTCACTGGCTGTGTCTGTCCATCGGGTCAGTGGCAGAATCATTGCCAATTGACTGTGGGTTGAGTCAGCTCAGCCCAGGGCATTATTGAGGCCATCAGTTTCTCTAGTACCACAGAGGAGGTGGAGATGATTGATAGGCAATGAAAGTTAAAGTCAGAATAATCCTTCTGCAATGGCTCAGCATGTCTAAGGAATTGAGAAGTGGGAAAGGGATTATTAGGGCTGGACTGAGTTTGGCTGCAGGAAGGGTGTGGCAAGTAGCATTAATTAAATGACCAGGAGTTCATATGCACAGGGGAGAAGGTGCTATCATGCATGGAAGCAAATAGTAAGCCTTGAGATTCTAAGGTGTTTACTGAAAATATACAAAAGTTGGGAACAGTTAAGAAGTGGGTTTTGATATCTTTGTACACTGAGAGCAATGAATTCTATAAAAGAATAAGTGATTGGTGAGATGATTTTGGCAAATTCTCTAGCCAGCACAACGCTGTTCGTTGAGTAAAAGTAAACTGTTAGTAAATTTTGAAATTTTAAACTTAAAATGTAATGATTTATATAGGAAACACTAGGCTCTTAATATTTGTATTATTCAGAGCTGTAAGAATAGTTCTGTGTCCAAGAATTTGCTTCTTTGCTTCTTTCTTACAAATTTGTGTAGGTTTACTCTATCCAGGGTATTTTTTTTTTTAAATAAAAAGAAGTTTACAGAATGCTTTACAGTTTCTCCCTTTGCTCCAGCATTGACCCCATAATCTGGTACCATTGTCATTAAGCTAAATATATTTATTTGAATTTTCTTTGTTGGAGGCTTAACATCTAATTTAAAAATTAAATTATTAGGATTTTAATTTAGAGCAACATTTAATATTTGTTATTGAAGGTTCAGACTAGACCTATGTAGTAAGATGTTGAGGGGAGAGTTTTTTTTGTTGCTCTGGGATTGAAAACTAAGACCTCAAACTAAGGGCAAAAAGGCATTAGGTGCCCTGCATTCTAAAAAGAGTTTCTAACAGTTGGTGCTCAAAGACTCACTCCACAGTTTCCTGGAACAGGCCCTGCCCTCTTCTGCTACTGCCCACCTCCATGACTGCAGTCACAGGTTGTGTTCCCAGTGAAGCAGACTCTGAGATAGAGATTAGCATGCAAGATATTTTTTAGGGAGTATTTTTGGGGTTAAAAAAAAATCTGTGAAAGGATGAGGAAGGAAGCAAAACCAGGTTGGGGGCAGCGGAGGGTGGGGTGTGGCGTTGAACTGTGTTGCAGTGTTAACAAAAGCGAGTTGAACATCTAGAAAGCTGAGATGGACCTTCATAGTTGTCTTGAGTTGGAGCAAGGGCTATGGCTTTCTGTCTCCATATGCATCAATCATTGGGCAGGGGACAAGGTTTTTATATCCCCACGTTATGGCATATGAGCTGCCCAGGAAGAGGGCATGATTTAGAGTAAAGCAGCTCTTTTTAGCTTATATAGTCCCTGGAAAGGCCACCAGCTAAGGACTGCATGCTGTCCTTTGAATTGGAGTTCCCCTAAAGATAATGTTTTGTTTCTCTCTGGCTGCTTTCAAGAGTTTTTTCTTTACCTTTAGTTTTCTGAATTTAATTATGATGTGTATTTGAATGGATTTCTTTGGGCTTATCTGTGGTTCACTTCATGAATCTATTGGTTTATATCTTTCACCAAATTTGTGAAATTCTCTGCTATTCTTTCTTCAGATATTCCTTTGACCCTACTCTTCTTTTACCTCAATTTGTAGGATCTTTTGTTTTTGTCCTTTGGATCCTTGAGTCACTGTTTATTTTAGGAGACTCTGGATCCTATTTAAATCTTTTATTTTATTAGGCATTTGCTGTTTAGGTTTAGCTCACAGGTCCTGGTCTACTTTAGTGGGCTCTAATTCCAAGGACAATACAATTTTCATGGGCTCTGTGGTGTTATTTTTTTGGCTTGGTGTAATTGGAGTGAATGGGGCTCCCAATGGTCTCTACTGCTTCTGCCTGAGGGGCAGCATTAATTTTCTGAGGCAGGGCTTTCTGGTGCTTCTAGGTGGGGGGAAAGGAAGTCTCTGGCCTGATGGGGTGAATAGTACTTCTGGGCCTGGCAGCTTATTGTGGTTGGGATCATCCTCCTTGCCAACTCCATGCCCCTTCTCCCTTGATATTTCTTGGTAAAAGAAGGATTCTCAGGCCTGGTGGGGAAGAAAAGCACTTCCTAAGCCAGAACTTGTTGTGCTAGATGCCCTATGTCTGTGGGGGATGGAAAGCCCTTCCTGGCCTGGGTGCTTGTGGTGGGATTCTCTTTGCTGGTGTCTGCCACTGACCCCCAACCACCCAGTGTCTCTTCGTGTTGGCAGGCAGTCTCATTCAGAGCCCATGGGGGTCTTCCTAGCAAAGTACTTATTGAGGCAGGATTCCCCTTGCTGGTGCTCTCCTGTGTTTTTCCATGTGGGAGAGGAGTCTTAGGTTCTACAGAGAAGGAGAACACTTTTATTGAAGGCTTATTGTTAGTGGTACTCCTGTTGATCCAGAGAAGGAAAGAGCCTACCTGCACTGTCTTGTGTTGCTAGGTTGGATGTCAAGAAACCCAGGGCCTGGGTTACCTTCTTCCTGCCCTGGGATCTCTCACCAGTTCCCCTCCCTGATTGAGCCT
Source organism: Neomonachus schauinslandi (assembly GCF_002201575.2). Taxonomy (NCBI): domain Eukaryota; kingdom Metazoa; phylum Chordata; class Mammalia; order Carnivora; family Phocidae; genus Neomonachus; species Neomonachus schauinslandi. The sequence goes on along the minus strand of NC_058412.1, from coordinate 98,587,933 downwards.
TCAGAGTTCTCCTTTGGTTGCCTCTTTCATTATTTCCAGCATTTTTAGTTGTACTTAGTGAGGGAGTGGGGAGTAAAAATAGAGCAATAGAAAACAAATCTATGTGATCTTGCCTGGACTAGAAGTCTGAGAGGGCAAAATTTTGGAAAATATAATATCCTAAAGTACCATCAACCTGTAAAATGATATTTTATCTTTAATGATCTTTAATATCATGATTCTAATATTTAGATATTAAGTGCATTAATTATATTAAAATATTGAATAAATATTAAAATATTTATAATTTGTAGATTATTTAATTTAATGTGTTTACTTAGCTATTTATTCCCCAAGCACACATCCCAGAGCACCCACGCATAGTGTCTGCTTAACAAATGGTTTTTAAACAATTAAATTATAATTTATATTTTTATAAATGATAAATCAAGGCACAGAGGTCTAGATGGCTTGCCCCAAATTATGTAACTAGTTACTGGTGAAATTAGGGATTAATATTAAGTATTTTTTTTGGTAGACAGTGAATTCATTGCATCTGGAAAACTACAAATTCTTTTATTAACTGTTGCAGCTTCTATTTTATTCCTGATATTTGGATATCTCAGAGTGATATTAGAAAAGAAACTATTTTTAGTAAGTATTATTTAGTTATCCTGTAAGATTTGTTAAATAATAATAATTTTTAAAAAGCCTTTGTAATCAGTAATCAGCATCTCACCAATGATAATGCTTTTGTCTGAGATTAGTATCAGTGCTTTGCAATGCACCAGAATAAAACTAATCTCTGTTATAGAATCCACAGCTGGCCTGATGGAACTGTAATAACAAAAGTAATTGGTATTTTTTGATATTCACAGGATGCAAATTATAATTTGTCTCCTGAGTACAGAAAAACGTGTCTTTTTTCATAAATGATTAGACTTGGTATTGATAAATTTATATTTTTCCATGTTTCAGAGGAGGTGATTTTTTATGCTTTAGTTTACATAAACATACTAATATATTTATTATATCTTTGAACAATTTAAAATTTAATTGCATATTAATTGAAGGGAACCATAATTTGAAATGAAATTATTAGGCTTATGTAATTTAGGAAGGAGAAAAATCATTATGGTTTTTACTTGTTACTTCAAGTTATCAAAAATATTATTTATTTGATAATCCTAAATTCAAGGATGAGGAGTGCTAATGATAGAAAGTTTAGGAAAATGAAAGCATGTATTTATTTTCATTTTGTGCTTTTCACTATAGGCATATACAATCTTAGCTAGTTTGCATTTACCTGGTGAAAGCCGAACTTTAATGTACTATTATTGTTTTGATAAATTTAACTTAGTTCAAGTCAAAAGCCTTGTTAATTAAGAACTATACACCCTCATTGGTAGCAGTGTATATATAATTGCTCATGTTGCCTAAAATCATACTGAGAATTTTCATCTTTTTGAAAGCCAATTTTTAACATTATCAGAATATTAAGTGTAACGTTTCAAAGGAGTTTTCCCTTATAGACAATTTCAGATTTTATGAGATCTAAATTGCTGATGATTATAATAATGTTAGTAAATGACACAGGAAAGTATAACTAAAGATACTTAATTTTTTAATTTTAAGTTGTATGATGGATATAAATGCTATCCAATTTTGGTCACTAGCTAGATTTAAAAACTAGTAATTTTGAATACATAGTTTATCATGGCCATTGGATAGGCATCCATTTTGAAATAATTTGGAAGAAATAAAATAATTCCTTAAGAGATAGTCTGGCATACTGTAAGGATAATTGATTAGATGTTGAATGAAAGGGCTCAAACCTTGGACTGAATACTTACTTAGCAGCCCATGACTTGGGGCAAGCAATTTTGTGTCATGATAGCTTTAGTTTCCTCATTTGTTAGAGAAAAAGTAAAAATTTCCACTTTACATAAAAGATTGTTTGGAGTATGACAGATGCCATACAGATCAACTCTTAGACATTGCCTAATAATCGATGCTCAGAAAATTGTCATCATGATTTACTTGTATGTTCCTTTATTTGTTTGTGATAATGGGTGTATTTTTTACCTTGGTAAGCTTCCTAAAGTATGTGTCCTCTTTTCCACTGGCGTGGTGATTCAGAGCATGACTTTCTGATAGAAATGAATCATACAAGAGGTCGTTTTAAATTTTCATAAGTTGGCCATGTCATTTAGTGCAAATAGTTAGATCAGGACTGCTTAATGATCTAAGTATTGTGTTAGGATGGAAAGCCAGGTCAGCTCCTCTGTGAGACAGCACATTTTAGTTGTATAACAAGACTTTAATGAACTGGAAGAAGAATGTTGCTTTAAAATGATGTATTTAGATTGGAGGAAGAAAAAATGGAAACATATGTTCTATTGAATTTTCTTTAACATAAGTAGAATTGGCACTGCTAGAGAAAGTCTTCATATGCTACAGTAGTCTAAAAAAGAAAAGAAATAGTTTTACTTAGCCTTGAAATCCATATTGAGCTGAAGCATTCTCACATCTCTGTGTTTTTTTGATAAATTTCCCTTCCATATCTTTCTAATAAGTTAATATCTTCTGAACTTAAATATATCTTTAAACTTCTGACGTATACTTTAAATTTGCAAGGAATTTAATTAGAAAGTAGTGGAAACTTTCTCTCTCTAATCTTTCCTAGCCAAGTTTTTAGTTTGCTTTGAAGTTCAAGACCTGTCACGGTTTGTATCTAGTAAACATAAAAAGAAAGTGGTTAAAGAGGCTCACCATCAGTTGAGATGGCTTTATTATTTTTACATTAAAAACAGACCATTTTAAAATTTATATATTTGAAATCAAACTCAGACCCTTTCAGATATAAGTGAGAACTTTTCACTGATGTATTTTACATTTAAATCAGAGGCAGTTCAGTGAACTTCATGTACTTGTCAAGACATTTTGAGCAGTTTATTTATTGGCAGACATCAGATGATACTGATGTTTTATGTACTTCTAAGGGTATACTTATGAATGTTAAATTTTTGCTAATTTTGACTTATTTTAATATAGACATTTTAATAATTTTGTTAAACTCTTAAATTTGAAAAATGCATATGTTCTTTTATACATAAATACTTTGGAGGATTTGTTCTATAGGACAGGTACCAATATATAGGAATACACACACACACACACATGGATTTTTACTAGATCATTGTCTGTAATGGGAAAACTGGAAACAACCTAAGTGCCCACAAATAAGAGGAGTGATTTTACTCAAACTTTATGTTATATATTATTTTTAAAGTTAGAGCCCTTCATGTATTGATAAATGAGAAAATTATGTTACATGGTATTTTTTTAATAGTAGAATCCATTGTTTTTTAAATAACAAAACTAGGAGACTCAATTATGTGTATATATTTATATGAACATGGAGGAATAGTAGATAAGACCAGTTGAATTTAATAAAATACTTGATTCACATGTTCAGATGAATATATATTATTTTATATGTTTATGTTCATATTTTATGTATTTATATATTTTATATTTTTAATTAATAAGGAAAACATTAGTCTACTATATTTATTATTACACAAATAGAAATATAAGAACAGGGGCCATCCTCATAAGAGTTATAAACTAAGAGAGTTAGTTTGTGAAGGGATGTGATGACATTTAGGAGAGCCACCAGTTATGACCAGTCTGGGTAAACCATATCTGTTCAGTCAAGGTCCCTACAGGAACCTTGGCATAATTAAATTAAGATACTTCAAGGATGGCTTATTTATAAAGGGAATAAGTACAAGGGTTAGAGCCAGGAATGGTGTAGGAGAAACTCAAGGGATTGTTCAGGAACCAGTGCTTACCAACAGTGCAACTATTACCACTCTAAGCTCAAGGAGATGAATGGAAGGAGACCAGTCCCAAAAGGGGAGAACCCAAAAGGAGAGAAAGTCATGTTATAAACTAAATGACCTTGATTAGAGCAGTGATCTTTATGCAAGGGACATAGTAAGTTCAAGGTATGCTTATAGGGAGTGAACCAGGGAAATAAAAACTTTGAACTGATTTTTATCTCTCCCACCAGCTCCTGCCAGGGCTTCCCATTAACTGAACCTAACTAGAGCCAGAGAGTAAGAGGACCCATTGATATCCTCTATATAGATCACTTCGGGGAGAGAACAGGGTACAGTGTAGGGAGTGGGTCTTAAGGAGTAAACAGAAGCTATCTAGTCTAAATATCCACCATTATTTTTGAACTAAATAATTACTATTACCCAGAAAGGAGAAATCTGTTATAATACGCAAAATATTAACATCCATTTTGTTTATGGGTTTATAGAACTTTCCTTTAATTGGCCTAAGCCCAAAACAGAATTAAAAAAAAAAAAAAGAATTTGAGGGGTACCTGGGTGGCTCAGTCAGTTAAGCACCCGGCTCCTGATTTCAGCTCAGGTTGTGATCTCTGGGTCATGGGATCAAGTCCCATCGTGGGCTCTGCACTAAGCATGGAGTCTGCTTGAGATTCTCTCTCTCCCTCTCCTCTGCCCCTCCCTCACTTGTGTTTCTCTCTCCCTGGAATAAATAAATCGTAAAAAAAAAAAAAGAAGAAGAATTTGAAGATGGCCTTGTTCCTCACTCTCTTCTGTGCCTAGGAACTCTCCTAGTTCCTTCCCAAAACTCTGATGAGGGTATATAGCACAGGACATCTCAGAGTGAGGGCAGAGGTCTGTAGTTCTCTAAGACGAATATGGCTCTGGCCCCCGCAAAGTGTAGATTGGTTTGAATGCTTTTAGTAGTGTTTTTTTTTTTTTAAGATTTTATTTATTTATTTGAGAGAGCACAAGCAGGAGGGAGGAGCAGAGGGAGAGGGAGAAGCAGACACCCTGCTCAGCAGCGAGCCCTACGAGGGGCTCAATCCTAGGACCCCGGGATCATGACCTGAGCCAAAGGCAAGTGCTTAGCCAACTGAGCCACCCAGGTGCTCCAGGGGTTTTTTGTTTGTTTTGTTTTTAACTTCTAGCATGAGTACCAAAGGTAGCACTGCAATCAAGGTCATGGATTGGGAGCTAACGTTTATAGAGTTTCAGCCAGTGCCAGGTGCCATGGAGTGGTTTACATAGTTATCATCCATACTCTGCTCAGCAAACCTGTATCATGGCTATTATTTTACCAAATTACTGATTAAGAAATGGACACTCCAGGTGGTTAGATAATTAGCTGGACTTTCAATAACTTTCTCAACGACAATGATAGAGCCTGGAATCCGACCTTGATCTGTTTGGCTTTTTCCTGGCACAGCCCCACTTGCTGTAAAACTGTGAAGGAGTTATTACGTATTATTGTAGCTCTCCCACCTGTCCATAGATATGGTTTTCCCTTTCCCCTCTCCCATTCCTCTGTCTTCCAGTCATTCCGTTAGTTATATATTTAAGAAACATTTATTCAGTACCTATTCTGTGCTAAGAATTGTGCATAGTGCTGTTGATACCAACAAATAATGGTCTCCAGGTAGCAATCCTATGCATTTCCCTTAACCCCAAATCCTTTACCTTTGAAGTTCTTTATCTCAATCTTCCCATCTATTCACTATGACTGAGAATTATTCTTTTGTCTTATTTATTTAAATTAAAGTGTAATAAAAATAACCCTTAAAAAAAAAACAAACTCAATGCTGTTTCATTATTGGAGAGAAATAAAGATTCCATAATATTAAAAGAAACATGAAATAAGGAAACTGTGTAAAGCAGTTTTCTTCAAAGGGACTGTCTAGTTTTATTGAGACAAATTAGTCTTCCCAAGAAGTGTGTAAATGAGGATGCAAGTTCAGGCCTATATTTTAATCAGGCTAAAAGTGTATCATATTCCCTTAAATAAGCACATCTTCCATTTTTCAAATTGAGAATTGGTTTGTGTTCAAAACCTTTCCTGTCATAGACAAGTTAAAACTGCTGTTTGAGTGTCTTACATCATTATAACACATTTGAACTCATTTTTTCCCTATTTAGACACACTTGTTCACTCTTTGGAAAGCCCCAGATTGGGTTACTTAAGTAATCCTATTTTTGTAACTGAGCCAGTGTTATCATCATCAAAATTACAACTGATTCGGAATACAGTGTCGAGAAAGATGACTGGTACATAAAAGCATGTGCTGATTCCTCTCATTTTGCATTAGTTACATTGCATTATGGAGCTGTAGGAACTGGCCATGCTTTAGTTCACCCTTTTATAATTAAATTAAGTGATCTCCAGTAGGATAACATTCAGTAGACTCCATGCATATTATGTTTTGTTACATCTTTGGATGTGATTTATAAGGAGGAAAATATATATATATATATATATACATATATATATATACACACACATATAGGTAAGCCCTGCTTTTCAAAAGTTCATATTATACCACCTAACTTGTACAGAAGACCTACATTGGTACCTATGTTCTCTAACTGAAAGAAAACCGAAGAGGATTTTTGCTTTTATCAAAGAAGTGAAAATAGCATTCAGTATTTTTCTGCAGCGAGCCAGTATGGAGGCAGCATGCTCCCTGAGCAATGAGTGGCCCCGCCAAGCTCCTTCCCTGAGAACGAGGCTCAGCATCTCAGCATCAAGCTGCCATAGCTTTGAACTCTGTGAGCATCTGTGCTTTATCTCAGTTTATTTTGTGTATCCATTAGCAAGATGTGTCCTAAGGTATCAGAAAAGCCTAGAAGAGGTTATTTTTGGGGTCTGGGAATGCTAAAAAAAATTTTCCATGTAAATTAATGATGATTACTTCTTTGCTTTATGTCATTTTAGCTTACAAAAAGTTTCATAGGAATGCTCTTTTTTCAGACAGTGGAGGAAACATCTGTGTGTGTGCATGTGTGTGTGTGTGTGTGTGTGTGTGTGTGTGTTTCTAGTTTGGTTGGCAGTATTGTATGGTAGGTTCTTCTCCTGGGTCTGATCCTAGACAAGTCACCTGACATCATCAATCCTCTTTAACTTCCCACTTTGGTAAAATGAAGGAGTTGGGCAAAATGAGCGGTTTTCTTCCCATGTTGCAGTGTTTCTTGAAGTACTGAGTGCACAGAATGGGGGCTGGTGAAGCCGGACTGGCTAACAGGGGGAAGCTCTCACTCCTCCCTCCTACTTCAACAAAAGTAATTCTGTTTTGTTTTATTTGTTAATATTCCCAAGTAAGTTTTCTAATTCCTGATGCATTCTCACCCCTGCATCAATAGCAGGGCTCATTGTATTCTGTTTTTGGCTTCATGTTATGTTATAGCTTATACAAAACACACAGACCCTGGAATAATCAATGTTTCCTTTAAATTCTGCAGTAAGTATGAAATGTAAAGTATTAATCATGTATTTATGCCTGGTTTCTACATGTGAGGTAGTTAAGACTATGCCTAATTTTCTCTCTTTGTCAGCTTCAAAGCAGGAAATTATACCATTGCCCCAAACCTCTGGCATTCCATTGCTTTTGTTTAGGTGTAAATCTAGTAAAGCATGGACAGAGAATTGTTGCCAAACTGATGGCCATATTTATCTGTGTAAATTGTATTTCCACAGCTGTCAGTTGGGATGGTTGCTCCCCGCATAAAGTAGTTCCAGAGTCATGCACGTGCTTGGGATTTTAATCTCAGATGTTTTAGCACTTCCTACTTTGAGTTTCAAAGTGTAGGGTCTATCACATGTGCCATTCTCAAGGGTGACATTTCAGCTTTTGTATCTTTTAGGATAACATGTTGTGAATGAAATGGTGTGTTAGGTAGAGCCTTTGGGGAAGTTTTTGCCCACAATCATTTGACATCCCATGTGCTCTATTGTAATAAGAAAGCAGAATAAATAAACTTAAGGGAGGTGGTCAGGATCCTGCTAGAATGAATGTAAGTACAGTTTCCTTTATAACAATGGAAAGCAAACAGAAACTCTGCACAGTTTTAATCAATGTTTAAAGGCTAGTCTCCCAGGCTGTTGCTTGTTTGCCAGGTGGTCTTGGGTGGGGGTAAAAATGGGGTAGAAAACAAATAATTACTCTAAAGATAATAGAAATTACTTGGCAAGTGGAATACAAAGTTGTTTCAAACACTTACCAGGCCGGTTTAGCTCACAGTCAACATGAGTTACCTCTCCCAGCTCTGGATTATTTCACAGACTGGATTCCAGCAGGCGCCCCCTCATCTGCGCTTCACTTTCTGGGGTTTCAGTGACCCGTGGTCAACTACCTGATCTGGAGGCAGATGATCCTCCTTCTGACCCCTAATGCTATGTCACAGTGCCTATGTCATTCCCCTCCCTTCATCTCCTCAGGTAGGCATTTTATCATCTCACATCATCATCACAAGAAGAAGAAGGGTGAGTGCCACACGGGACATTCAGAGAGGGGCAAAGAGACCACATTCACATAACTTTTATTACAGTACTTTATGAATAATTGTTTTATTTTATTATTAGTTATTGTTCTTAATCTTTTACTGTGCCCAGTTTATAAATTAAACTTTATCATAGGTGTGCATAGGAAAAGGAGAAAAAACATAGTGTACATGGGTTATGGTACTACCTGAGGTTTCAGGCATCTACTGGGGGTGTTTTGGAAGATGTCCCCTGTGGATAAATGGGAGCTAGTATATTTCAGACTCACTAACTGCAGGATCTGTTCAGTATGCTAAAATACAAGGCAGGCATATATTAGGTTAGTGGTTTTGTTTTTTAAGATTACTGAATAAAATTTTATTGCATCAAAAACTGTCAAATCTAAGAGAACTGTCAAAACTAAGAGAAGTTATCTGATGCAGAGATCTCCAATATAGGGCACGTCTACTCCCATTTCAGTTCTCCCTACCCCACTCTGACTGATCAGTAATTGATCCTAGTTCTCTTGCCCACTGAGCCTAGATTTAGCCTTAAAGTCTTTCTCAAATCAAGAGGTACTGACAGTCTTTTCTAATTAATGAATCAGAATTGTTGGAAATTTGTTTGCCATCCCCATTAACTCTAAATTTCCTGATAGAAGAAGATAAATAAGATAGTTGACTATGACTTACCCAAATCACTGAGCTATTTAGAAATGGAGACATAATTGAAATGGGTTACCTGGCTCTTTCTATTACCCTATATAGACTAAAAAGGATTTTGAGATATTAGGAGGAAAAGTCCTTTAGGTGTCTGATAATCATAGCTTTGTCTTCCATTTCTAATAATGTTATGGTATGCATTCCATTTAGGAACTTCCAGTAATGGATGATTACTTTAGTATATAGTAATTTTATTTTTCATCATTTGATCCAAATTATAATCATATTTGTAAAACGACACAAATGCATGCACACACAAACATATATACACACACAGAGGGACATTCAAAATAATGTTTTTAGAAAGAAGGTAGTATAATACTCTGTAATGTTCTGAGAAACACATGAGATAATGATACTGTTGGTAAGTGATATGATAATTTTTCACTTAGGCTAATTATCCCAAGGAAAGGATTCCTACATTGTATTCTTCTTTTTTGCTTTAGATAATTTAAAAATGAATATACCTATACAAATTTGATAATTTTCATTAAAAAATTGGGGAGGCTGTGTGCTATGGTGAGCGCTGTGAATTGTGTAAGACTGTTGAATCACAGACCTGTACCTCTGAAACAAATAATACATTATATGTTAAAAAAAAAAAAAAGATGGTAGGAAGGGAAAAATGAAGGGGGGGAAATCGGAGGGGCGACGAACCATGAGAGACGATGGACTCTGAGAAACAAACTGAGGGTTCTAGAGGGGAGGGGAGTGGGAGGATGCATTAGCCTGGTGATGGGTATTAAAGAGGGCACATACTGAATGGAGCACTGGGTGTTATATGCAAACAATGAATCATGGAACACTACATCAGAAACTAATGATGTAATGTATGGTGATTAACGTAACATAATAAAATTAAAAAAAATTCAAAACTGAGTTCAAATGGAAGAAAACAATTTCTCAAAAACTCTAAAAAATTAATCATTTGGTGAGGATATTATAAGTAAATTCTCCATAGTTGCCACTTTGAAATTAGATTTAAGTAAATTTCCCATTTTATGTTCAGTGGTATTTTTTGTTTTATTTTTTTGTTTTTGTTTTTTTGGGTTTTTTTGTTTGTTTTGGTTTTTGCTTTATAAACAGTGAAACTGTTCATCTCATTGAGTTGTTATTTTGGGGGGGGTGAAAAAGTGCAATACACAGATTCATTAACTTGTAATGGCTCATTTTAGTTTCTCATTGAATTGACTTTTGAGACAATTACTGTAGCTTGATTTTTTCCTCTACTTCTCTAGTAATAGAAAGAGTACTTTATTTAGGAAAATGTGAATAAAAATAGTGTTGGTTAGCAAAGATTGGTTTGCTAAAGATCTGGTTAGCAAAGATCTGGTTGCTCAGAAAAGATTTTTAAATCTTATTTTAGAAGCGGTGATATCATGCTCATAAACTTCAAGTTTTCTTTGTTTCTTTTCTCCTTTTCCTTCTCTGTGAAGCTTTGAGAATAACAAGAGGCATGTCCAAAATTCCCTCTAGCAAGGGATTTGGTAGGGACAGAAATATATAAACATATTTTATACATTCTTAATCACTAAGTATTTCCAAAGAAATTTTGAAAGTTTCTTTAATAGTCCTTGATTTTACAGGCAGAAAAAGGACCAAAGTTTGCTCTTTCCACACATTTCAATAAACAAATACCTGTAATATAAAAAAGAAATTGGACTAAACTTACCAATTATCTCATTATTAGGAAGCATGTATTGAGAGCTTCTTAGATGCAGTCTAAACTATTAAACTCAGACATTGTCTTTAGGGGCTTCCTATTTAATTGGGATGTACCTCAATTTATTAGCAATAATTAAGTAGAAATGAAATGACTGTTAATTTTAGACACACGAAAGTCATTTTCACTTTTGTAAAATGGAAGAAATATTAATCCACCTGACCAATAAATGTTGAGCATCAGTTATGTTATATATAAGGTGTTTTGTGAAGGTAAAAGTAATATTCAAAATCCTGATAAAGGTTCACTTTTATTTGCCTTCTTTTATGTCACTTTTACTGAAGAAAATTGCCTTGATGTTTTTGCTAATAAACACTTCATTAAAAATTTTTTTTGAGAAAAGAAATTGACGGGACATCTGGGTGGCTCAGTTGGTTAAGTGTCTGCCTTCGGCTCAGGTCACAATCCCAGGGTCCTGGGATAGAGCCCCGCATCAGGCTCCCTGCTCAGTGGGGAGCCTGCTTCTCCGTCTCCCACTCCCCCTACTTGTGCTATCTCTCTCTCTCTCTGTCAAATAAATAAATAAAATCTTTTAAAAAAAGAAATTGATAAAATAGGGTTAAATTTCATGAATTCTTTAGAAAAATCATTACCCGGATTATAGTTATTAGAATTACTTAGTATATACATATATATGTGTGTGTGTGTATTTTAGCAGCCAGGATTAAGTTCTATTACATGAATAGTAATGCACATGAAATTATCTTAAAAGTCGGGGCACCTGGGTGGCTCAGTCAGTTAAGCAAGCTTCTGACTCTTGATTTTGGCTCAGATCATGATCTGAGAGTGATGAGATCAAGCCCTGTGTTGGGCTCTGCACTGGGTGTGGAGCCCACTTAAGATTCTTTCTCCCTCTCTCACTGCCCCTTTCCACCCCCTGTTCTCTCTCTTTCTCTCTCTCTCTCTCACACTCACACACACACACACACATACACACTGATGGTACACTATGTAGAATGCCACAGTTTGGTAAAGTAATTCTATTTTGATATTAAAATGTGACCAGATACACTTATCTAGACATGAGCACACATCTGACATTAATTGATTTGATGGTTCTCCAGGACTGGGATTCTAGTTCCTGCACCTACGCCTACTCATCCTCCCACATCTATTGGATAAGTGCCTAGTTAAACAGATGGACCTTGGGCTGTGTTCTCAAAACAGGCAACCTCTACCTTTGTTGAACTAAACATTGGGTGAAAGTAGCTGCATTGTGTTATTGTGCTCCTGGCCATGATAATTTGAGTGAAAAGCTACCATTCATTATTGTTGTTTGTTCTGGGAAATACCTTTTTCTTTACAACTGTGTATGTGAAGGTTGGAGGAAAACAGAGTTTCAGGGATCTGGAAGACCTATAGACAGGGAAGTAGTTCTCAGTGACATAAAAATAAACAATCAGCAGGAGTGTGAAATGCCATGTGGTTTTATAAATGCATGTAGCTAAGATTTTAGAAAATATTTAACTTAGCCAAGAGACATGGGTTGATCATGGAAATTCTGCCATTCACTGAAGGGTGTGGGAACCAAAATAGAATTCACAACATCTTTCCTCATGCCCTTGCAACAAGTTACCACTTTAACAGCTACAAATTTTGATTCTGTGCAGGACATTAAGTCCTGGCTACTATCTGTGTAAGTACTACACACTCTCACTGTGAAGTCAGGTAGATTTGGGGACCTGAGTTTCCAGATTGGCAGAAGATTTTATGACATCAGAAGTATGTTTTATTTATGATTGATAAATTCCATTGCTTATCTAGTTCATGTTTGTGGAAAAGGTACTGAGAGGAAGGCAAAAGCAGCAATTAGATGGTCCTGTCCTTGGAAGATAATATGAAATAAGATTTGATACTTTAATGTTGATATATTGATAATGGCATGTGGTCTCCATGCATTTTCATGGTATTGTCTTTAGTGTTGTATAAATTATCACATATTTAATCTCATGGAATTATGAATATGTACATTTGTTGCTAAAATGATCCATTACTTATTGATGGGGGATCACTAACAGATATTTGCTTCTCTTAATTATGGCAATGGTCTGTGGACAGCACACTGAAGTTCAAGTTAAAGACTCCTACTTCTCTTTCCTAAATGATTTCTTTAGTTTTTTTGGTAGTTCAAGTTTTTACACAAAGAAAGAGACTCTGGATTCCACATACTTTCTTTATACTACTGTAGTATTTCTTTTTTTATAATGGCATGAGATTATGCCTATGATACATAAGAACTCTATGGAATAAAGCTCAGTACAGTATATATTAACTTCTGTTTTCTGGCCATTATAATAACTAGATAAGGAAGGCATAAAGTTGTTTACTACTTCAGCAGAAACCTGCAAAGGAACTTTATGAAAATTTGACCTCTTGAAAGAAATTCAAATGGCATATTATCTTATACTTTGCTTATTATTTGGCTTCTATAAATATGTGTGCCAAGATAATGGAAACTATATAAGAAATGGCACAACATTGTTTTACAAAAATGCTTTTCTTTTCCTCAAATAAAAAGTTAATGCTAAAAGTAATAAATCTGTTACTGGTTAAGGGTTCTTACTTCACAGTGTCTTAGGATAGCTTTATTTGATGATGTTTTATTAAAATAATTATTATTCTTTTATGTTACATTGTTCTTTGAAATCATTGAATTGCCTAAATAACATTATTCTAGCTCTACTTGATAAAACAGAGGACATAGAAGATTAATTTAGATACAGAATAGAAAATGAAAGAATCACAATATGTACTTCATTTTATTAGAAGGGAATACATATAAAAAGAGTCATTTGAAGAGAAAAAAGAGATAGTGAATTATTTTAATTTTCATACCATCATAAGAAAGTAATAAAAACTATCCTTATATGAAAGTACATAGTATGAGTCTGTGTGTATTTATAAGGTACATGATTACCACTGGCTTTTTCTTAAACTGTCTGGCATATTATAGTTTTTATGTATTATTTAATGTTTTTTGTTTGTTTTGTTTTAAACAGCAAATGCCAGTCTTCTTGGAGGAGGAGGTGGTAAGTCCTGAACATCACTTATTTTAAAATATATTTTTTACCACACCAACCACAAGATATTAAGTAAGTTCTGTGATACAAGAAAATTAATTTAGCTATAATTATTAACCACAAAAGTGATAATCTTCTAGAAAGTAATTTATAATAAAAGTAAATATGTTGGTTTGCCTAAATGTTATTTTAAAAAACTTCCAAGATACGTGGAATACATTTCTCTTCTCCTCAAACTTTGTATTTCTACCTTTGGCATAAGCTGTAACAGCTCTAAGTTATTGAGACAAACACACATATAGTAGATGACGGAGTCACTTTTAATATAAATTCTAAAACAGTACATTTGGAGACTTGTGGATTTAGGTTTTTTTCTTTTTTCATCATAATGACTTAAAAAAAAGCTATGGCTTTGTAGCGTGAGAGCTTGATATATCAGCCACTTACTGTGAAAAATAAAAAAGATACTAGTATTGGCACTTTGCTTTTTCTTTTAGCTTGTTTAGAGGAGAATGAATGAGATCAAATTGAGATGAAGAAGAGACAGATTCCTGTACTGGGAATATTTTTGATACTAAAATCTTGGAGATGTTGGAAGATGAAAGCTTCCCTGGTCCATCTATATATACTATAGTAGGGAGAAAAACTATATAGTAGAATAGGATGCTTTTCATTTAAGACCCAGATGGACATAAATTCACATATGAAATAAGATTTGATACTCTAATGTTGTTTGTTTTCTCTCTTCTTCTTTTTCTCTTTTTTTCCCATTCATCCCTTTTTTCATGTACATAGTTGAAGTAAATGTGATTGCACAGAGCTTTAGGCATTCAAAAAATTCCCTGGGCATCATCAGGAGGTTACTGGATAAATTTTATTTGGAAACTAAAATCTTAATCATTGTTCCTATATAGGAATCAATAGATTTTTAGAAAACAGAATCGTGGAAATAGAAATAATAGAAAAACAGTTTAATCTAGAAAGTGCTCTTCATATTATCATGTATCAGTGCACATTCTATGGCAGAGTATTTCTTGTCTTCTTCCCTTAATTACTTTAGAAAATATAAATTGACAGGATTTCTCATTGTATTTTTGGGAAATGAGAAGGGAAAATTTTCCTTGGGAGTTGGGTTTCCAGTAAATTTTTATTTCTAGGTCTCTCTTGTCAAGAAAACATTATTAAAATAAATTGCCCACAGTGCTGATTTTCTTACAAAACATATTGGTATTTTAACAAATTTGATGAATACTGTTAAATAGGATAAATCTGTCTCATGTACAAGTAGTCTAGATGTAAACTAGACTGGTTGTATGGTAATTGCATGGTGTCATCAAGCATTCAAGCACTTACTTTTCTGCTCTTTTTTCCTACTACATGGAACTCAGGGTCCATGGTAGTAACTGGAGTAAATAAATGGCTCTGGCCATTATAGATATGGAAGTCAGGAGGAGTAAGGAAGATGGCAAAAAATTAAAAAGGTGGCTCCTAAAAGATGAGTCATTTTCTTTAAGCAGCTTTTTCTGAAATTCTACATTATCCTTAAACTTATCAAAGGGTCATTCATGGATACATATAATTTCATTCCAGAAAGCAATATGCTCATGAAAAAGTACTTAGTGTTGTATTTTCTTTTCTTTTTTTATTCTGGGCAGGTTGTATTTAACTAATACTGATTATTTCTTATCCATGATACCTTTCTATTTAAAACATGGTGATCTTAGCTGCTTTACAAAAGGAATAAAAATGATAATATATTTTAATAGAGGAAAATCTCATATACACAGGTTGACATGTGCCAAGTTTATGTCTTTTGTTTCAACCAAGCTTAGATAATCACAAACAGAATTTTAAGGAAAAAAAAAATACAAACAAACGCTTGTCTTGAATGGACACATGGGAGAAGGGGGAAGAACTTGGTACTTCTGGCATATAGCAGATGGGTGTTAGGTCATCTCTATTAGAGGAAGGAGAGACAAATGGAGTGACATACTTAAGAAACTTTTCTTTTTAGTAGGAACCAAGAGAAGGGTCAGGAGAAGATTCCGCAGGTTATTTAGACCTCACTACCAGAGAGAGTGAGACTCTTTCCTCCTTTCTTCCTTTCTTTCCCCATTGCTTTCCCTTCCCGATTGTTCTTTTCTTATACAAGAACAGTTGACATACAGTGTTATATTAGTTTCAGGTGTACAACATAACGATTCAGTATTTACATACATTATGAAATGGTCACTATAATAAGTCTAGTTATCATCTGTCACCCTACAAAGTTATTACAATGTTATTGACTCTATTTCCTAAGCTGTACATTACATCCCTGTGTGTTATTTATTTTATAATTGGAAGATTGTACCTCTTAATTTCTTTTACCTATTTCATCCATCCCCTTATCCTCCTGCCCTCTGGCAACCATCTGTTTGTTCTCTGTATCTATGAGTCTGTTTCTATTTTGTTTTTTTTGCTTATCTGTTTTGTTTTTTATTTTTTAATGATATTTTGTTTTTTAGATTCCACATATGAGGGAAATCATATGGTATTTGTCTTTGTCTGACTTACTTTACTTAGCATACTACCTTCTAGGTCCATCCATGTTATTGCAAATGGCAAGATTTCATTCTTTTTTATAGATGGGTACTATTCCATTGTGTGTGTGTGTGTGTGTGTGTGTGTGTGTGTGTGATATATATACAGACATGATCTCCTATATTTTAATCCATTCATCTGTCTCTAGATATTTAGGTTGCGTCCATATCTTGGCTATTGTAAATAATGCTGCAATGAACATAGGGGTGCTTGTTTTTTTGAGTTAGCATTTTCATTTTCTTCAGATAAATACCTAAAAATGGAATTGCTGGCATTAGTGTTCTGTTCTCTAAGAAGGAAGAGGAGAGTGGATGTTTTGGTAGGCAATGAGTAGTCCCTGCCATAATGAGAAGGCAGGCTACTGTTCAGAAAGCCTTGCCAAGCTGCTTTGTTTTAATATATGGAAACACAGTTGATGTGTATAGAATTAACTCTAGTGTTTGGCCTGTAGTTCCTTATGGTTCTTCTAACCTGTGTGAAAAGATATATCATGAATTTTTAGCAGTGTCAAGAAATTCAGGAATAGGCAAATTCAGGTTTCTGTTTACCTGAAGTATATACTTTGCTGTCTTCCTCTACATGGTTGATTTTGCTAAAATGCAGTTTTTGCCGTAATTTCTAATTTCTGAATTCTAAAATTAGTGACTTGGCATCATCATAAAGATAAATTACAAGTATTTAAGATGGCTGTAATTTCTTTCTTTAAAGTAGGTCATTGATGGGTTTAAATTTATTTATGCCCTTCTAGAGATGTCAAGATTGCTGTAAAGTACATGTCTGATTTTTGGAAAGCTATATTTAAAAATTAAATTTAAGGAATATTTTTATCCCTCTCTGAATGGAATTTTGGTCTTCTGATTCTATGACAAATCTTTTTAATCCTTTCAGTGATATTTGTAAAATAACACTTAATAATCATCCAATAACTGACAATTGAATCAATGTAATTCTCTTGGATTTAATCAAGGATTCCTTTATTGACTTAATATCCCTTCAAAAGCTTCTAAAGGGAATAATTCTTTGATTGGCCAAACAATTTGATCAAGAAAATCTGATGCTGCGGAAAAAAATAGTAATGCTACCTTAAGTACTGTTTCTTCAGGCCCTCAGGAAGGCTTCCCCCCCAATTGTATGTAAGTAGTACTTGAAATTTAGACAAAATCAATGTATATAAAATTGCATTATCTGTAAAAATCTTCACATTTTGTTGTCTTTTTCTGAGTGCTTATAAACCAAGAAGAGACGTTTCCTAAAAGGAGATTTAAAAAAAAATGGTCACAATCATCCTCTCAGTTCTAATTTGAAAGTGAGAGAATCTCTTCCCATTGATGTGAATTTTTATCTTTGGGCTAGAGGTCACTCTTTCTAGGTAGTTAGTGTCACTGACTGCATTCATTATAATGAACACAGGTGTTGGGGGTCACAACTACCTAATCACTTCAGGTGAAATGCTTGGTAAAATGGATCATCTCTGTCTTTATTTCCTGGATATGTTAAAGGCAGAGACAAATACTAATTTCTTACATAAGTATGTGGCTGCTCTGTGGTGAGTGGATTCTACTTTTCAGGAAGCCTTTACATTACCTATAATGTCAAAAAAAAACCTTAGAATTTGTAATAATTTTTTATAAGCTTTCTGTCATTGCTACCAATACTACCCTGTATAGCTAGCTGTTTGGCACATTGATGTATAAACCAAGTAAGTTTTATTTTCTAATTTAGTCATTTTATTAGTAAGAAAAGGCTATATTATGTGTTGTAGCCAATAAGCCTCAAAATCTTAGTGGCTTTATAAAATGAGTTTTATTTCTTGAATAGGATTGTTGACTCTCCTAACTATGCTCTCCTATAGGTGGCAATACAGAGACTCAGGCTGTTTTCTTATCTTGTGGCTACATTGTGTGATGTGTAGCTTCTAAGAATGTAACAGAGCAGAAGGAGAGAGCTGGAGGATTTTGTGAAATATATTTACAGATCAGTTTGGGAATGGCTTATATCACTTCTGTTCATATTTCATTGGTTAGAATTCAGGCAGATGATCCCCCAACCTAACTACAAGGAAGGCTGGGAAGAATGGTATCTTCCAGAGTTTCCGGGAAGAGGAAATGGTGTGGTAAATACATAGCAACTATCTCTGCCACAGTGTTCGAATGAGATCAGGGTTGTTGTTGTTATTATTATTATTGTTATTATTATTATGAAATTAGTGGTGAGAAAAATGAGACTTTGGGGGATTTGGTGACTTCTTCAATGTTATACAGCTTATAAAGGGGAAATGTTGAATGAGAAGACAGGGTTCTTGACTTTGTCTTTGTTCTTCTTTGTCTTTGCTCTGTGGTTTTTAATATGTGTTTGCTCTTCAGATTTACTATTTCTGTGCACAGTTAGGTAACTGTTTATACCAGGAAAAATTAATGGGAAGACAGGGAAGCATGCATCTGAGAAATGGATGATGTTTTCCTTGGCTTATTTTCACAA
Organism: Neomonachus schauinslandi; assembly: GCF_002201575.2. NCBI lineage: Eukaryota > Metazoa > Chordata > Mammalia > Carnivora > Phocidae > Neomonachus > Neomonachus schauinslandi. The sequence goes on along the minus strand of NC_058412.1, from coordinate 98,569,091 downwards.
GTCTCAAGCTCAATTGATAATTTGAACATACATACAATGGCAATGTCTTACAGTATTTGGATTGCTTTGGATTGCTGCCCAGATGCATGTGTATTTTTTTGTGTATTTAAGGTTCAGTCTTAGAATACATTGCATTTTAAATACCTATTCACTCATCTGTAATAAGAATGTTTTACATGCACAAAGTCTTGTGATATACTTTTGGAATATATAATAAAAAAACCCCAATCTTTGCATTTAGCTTCAAATTATGTGAAGAAGCAGAATTAGAAAGAATCAGAATTAAAGAGCTAATTCCTCGATTCCTTTTAGATCATTACATTAAATAGATGAGAATGAAATTTACAATCTCTTACTTTAGATAATGTTTTTTCCCTCTCAGATTGTCACAATAATTAACATAAGACCAGTACCTGCTGATAGAAACCAAATAGGATATTACTTATGGGATTTGCTTCCTTTTCCGGTCTGTCAAAGCTTCTGTGTGCTGAAAACTGAGGCATAATGTTAGACTTTTAAAGTGACATTTCCTGACAGAGTGGTATTTTAAGGTTGGGTTTTATACACATAACTTTGTAGGACTGCTGTTTTAATCACACACACACATATATTTGTATAGTACTATAATTTTCTGGCTTATCTTGAGGTGACTCTGTGGCAGGTGAATCTTAAAAACTCTAAGTGTAAGCAACTACCATTAAAGAAACACTCAGTCCCAGATGGAATGTATGGGAAAGCCATTTTTCTAGAATGAGAACATAGCATATATTATCACCTTTGCTATTTCCAAAGGCTTCTTGCTCTCTTTGTGCCCCTTAGATTAACAAGGTTCACTGGCCTGGGGTTAGAAACTGCTCCTTTGAAGTCTCTTATTTCTTGTTTAGACAGTACTATGGCAGAGAGAATTCCTAATGCTTTTTGTTATTAATGGCCATTTATATGTTCATGCAGTTTGTGTGAGGTGTCAAAATGCATGCTTCAAAAGCCCTAAAATCATAAAACTATTTAGTGTTATGCCATCAGTGTTTCTTCACCCACCCATTACCTTTTTCTACATACAAACACACAGATGTGCACATATTCATTCATTCATTTATTCATTCATTCATTCAACAAATACTAGTTCAGTAACTACTGTGTGTCAGTATTAATTATTGATTTGGCAATAAACACAGCCCTTTCCCTGTGACTCATCATGGTCCCTATTTCACTGATAGAATTTTCCAGGTTCTTTCAAGTGTTTCAGGGACCAGATTCCTTCTTTAAAAAGCAGAACAGATATCCTGAAAAATACTCTTTTTGTAAAAAATCCAATTTGTTACCAAGAATTCCTAACATGAAAAACAACATATTTAAAGAGCTTTTTGAGTGTGTTTAAGTGGGTGTATTTTCATAAATTACTTTGTAAACATTCACAAGCAAAGTGGAATGCCTTCTCACCCTCTTTCTACGCACCGAAGGGATTTCCCCTGGCATATATCACTCCCCACGGAGATTCTGTGTTTTCACTCTTGTTGAACCTTGAGACCTGGCCAGGCCTTGGGCATGCTGGGAAGAATCTAGGATAATGGTCAGCAGTGAATGACTAAAGCCAGTGAAAGCAGGTAGGTTGTTGGGGTTGCCCTCGAGGAGAGGACATCAAGCATGTCCAGCAGTGAGTTAGCTAGCTGGCCTATGCTTAGTAGGTGGAGGGGTCTCAGCCATGGGCCTGGAGAATAGTAATGGTCTCAGTCATGAGAAAAAGCAGCATGGCAAGAGAAATTCAGGAACCCTGGCCTTGTTGGTCAGCAGGGACTCAGAAGGAGCAGAACTACAGGAAGGGACATGATGCTAAACCATAGAAAACAGGCTTAAATCTTGAGTGCCTCAGTCAAGATTTGATCCTAGAATTGATCCTAGACACCACAGGAGGTTAAGCCTGCTAGAGATCAGGAGACCAAGAAGTGAAGAAGGAGAGGGGAAGGAGAATATAGGGGCCAGGAGCCAGGCCAGGTCTGCCAACATTCAGCTATGTGCTGAACCAACCTACCTTTGTCCTCTCTCCCTCCCTTCTTCCCTCTCTCTTTCTTTTCCTTCCTTATCTCCTCCCTTTTTTCTTTCCTTTTTTTTTTTTTTTTTGGTCCTCTTTCTAAGTCAGTAGCATGTCTGATTACCTCTCATACTTGTTTTGGCCTTGAGGTAGCAAAGATTCTTTTTTTTTTTTTTAAAGATTTTATTTATCTATTTGAGAGAGAGAGAATGAGAGACAGAGAGCACGAGAGGGAGGAGGGTCAGAGGGAGAAGCAGACTCCCTGCCGAGCAGGGAGCCCGATGCGGGACTCGATCCCGGGACTCCAGGATCATGACCTGAGCCGAAGGCAGTCACTTAACCAACTGAGCCACCCAGGCACCCCATTGAGGTAGCAAAGATTCTTATAAATAGGTGCAGTTAGTAGTATAAATTTTTATTTACCTGTTAGTATCTTAAGAACTAGAAAGGCCCTTAATACAGGAAAAATGAAGCAGAAAAGATGAAATCAACATCTTGGAGTGGTTAGGGAAGCCTTTCCAGAAGAGGTGATACTTGGAGGATAAATATCATTTACCAGGAGAGGAAGAAATGACCCACTCAGTTGTATTTCCTACCGTGTGATTTAGATATCATATACATACCCTGCTGTACCTCAGTTATACCCCTTACTGTTATTCAGTCATAGTATCTGGACCTTGGTTAAACAGTTAGCTCTGACCATCCAGGCATGCCACTTAAAATGAGGCAAAGAGTGTTAGAACTGAAGAAAGGAACTCTGGTGTAGTGGTGGTGGCAGCAAACCTCCACTGGAACAACCTGGGCAAGGGGAATCATCCCAACACAGGCTCCTCCCTGCCATGTCTTCTCCTCTGATTACCTCACCTGCACCTCAGTCTAGGGACCAGCTCTGCAGCTGCCCACACCAGTTGGATTTAGAGTATATGATTTCCTCATTTCACATGAGCTTGTCTAGTTCTATTCTTAGAAGTTTGACCCAGCCGTGGTTGCCCTAATCCTGTCTGCCATTTGTCATTAAGCCTCCCAGATGCTTCCTGGTGGAGGAAGGAGAGGAATATGAAGTCCAGGTCATGTCTGTGCTTGAACTTCCCTATTGTAATGGACATTCCAAGGGCATGCTTTATTTATGTCGCCTCTAACTTTGATCAACATGATGCCTTCATTCTAAAACTAAATTTTAAAGTTCTTCATATTGACTGCGTGCCTACTCCCCTTTCTAAGCTATACTGCACCATCTAAAAACCATGTCAAAGGGGCAGCCCTATGCAGATAAAATGTCTCTTCTTATTCCAGCCATAGCTGATAGAACCTGGAAGGATACATTTTCCAATTAGGGAATAAACTTCTGGAGAACAGAGACTTTTTACTTATCTTTACACCCCTGGTAGCCTTTGTATAGTAGATACTTTATTTTAATTTTGAGATATTATTCTTATTCTGGATTCTTAACATGTTTAGTTATTTCAGTTTTGACCAGGATGCCCTGGAAAGATAATTTCTTTATCTTTAGGTGATCTCTAAATGAAAGAAATAAAACTTTAAAAAATGCTTATAACAGACAACCTGAAGATCATATTTATGCAGTAATTATTTTAAGCATTGTATTTACTTTTATTTATAAAAAGTTTATATAACCAGGATCTCATAATTTTCTTTAAATACTATGATCATATGCTTTGAATTCTAGAGGATAAAGAGAACAATATTTATTTGTGTAGATGTAGAAATGAAATACAAAAAATTTGCATTCCATGGATTACATGGAAAGAAAGGTTCTTGTCTTTCATTCATGTTTTGTCACATTTCAGGTATTTTACCAGTTGTATCTTATAATCAGAAATACTATTTTCATTGATTTTTCTTGGTCAGATCCATTGACAAAATTTTAAAGTGCTAATGTGCCAGTTAATGAGATTTGACATTCATTTAGAAATAGGCTCAAGGATACACCATAGGAAAAGTTTTTAAGAAGTTTGGCTTAAGGGGGGGAAAGATGGTGGAGGAGTAGGGGACCTTATTCCAATCATTCTGCAGCATTGAGCTGGATATCTACCAGACCACTCTGAACACCCACGAAATGAGCCTGAGATGTAAGAAGATAGATCTGGATCTCTACAAACAGAATATCGCAGGCAGTTGGTTTGGAGGTACAAAGCAGGGAGCTGTCATTCTGTGGGCAGATATCAGAGGATAAATGGCAGGGGGATGGAGCATGGCTGTGGGGATCCTACACTGCCGGTGAGCGAAATCCTCCCACGCTGGAGACTGGGCACAGATTCCCAGACCGCTAGGGGCAGGGAAAGGAATTTAGTGCAGCCCCCCGGAAAGAAACCCAGAGTGGCAAGTTGCGCATGGGAACTGGGGGCAGCTGGCAGTTTTAGAAGCACAAAGGGTAGAGACATGCTCCGACCTGGAAGCGAGGACTGGGAGCACTGCTGAGGGGCACACAACCCAGGATGCTGCAGTTTATAGCAGCACAGACAGAAACGGAGATACTGTGGCCAGGAGAGCTCAATGAAGAACAGACTGCGATCTCTCTGCTCTGAGGCAGAAGGTTGTAAACGGTCTCTTCTGCTCTGACTCTTGGAAAAGACATGGAAAGCTGCCAGAACAGAAGAAAAGCCCCTAAAAACCGGTTTTCAATGAGCCCATCCCCCACCACAGGGGACAGGGCAACTCGCCCAAACAGGGTTGCCTGAGTAACAGCACGGCAGGCCCCTCCACCAGAAGACAGGCAAGGAAAAAAAGAGGCCAGCAACCCTAAGGTCTCTAGAAGACAGGTGAATCTTGCTTCGGTTGTGGTCAATAATCTGGACTCTACACATTCCCTCAACTACCCCTCAACAGAATGATTAGGAGGAGGAACCCCCAAAATAGGAAAGACTCAGAGACTATGACTTATGCCACAGATTTACAAATGGATTCAGATATAACCAAGATGTCAGAGATGGAATTCAGGCTAGCAATTGTGAAGACAATGGCTAAAATGGAGAAATCGATTAATGGCAACAAAGCGTCTCTAAGGGCAGAAATGAAAGCTGAATTGGCAGAACTTTAAAATGCTATCACTGAGATTGAATCTAATCTAGATAATCTAACAGCTAGGGTAAGTGAGGCAGAAGAACGAATTAGTGACCTAGAAGAACAAATATAGATAAAAAGGGGAAAGAGGAGGCCAGGGAAAAACAACTCAGAATCCATGAAAAGAGAATCAGAGAAATAAGTGACACCATGAAACATTCCAATGTCACAATTATTGGAATCCCGGTGGGGGTGGAGAGAGAGACAGGACTAGAAGATAGAGCATATTGTAGCGGAGAACTTCCCTAATCTGGGGAATGAAACAAACATTCTAGTCCTAGAGACAGAGAGCACCCCTCCCAAGATCAAGGAAAACAGGCCAACTCCCCTGCATATAACAGTAAAACTTGCAAATCTTAGAACCAAGGAAACCATCTTAAGGGCAGTTAGGGGGAAGAGATTCCTTATGTACAGAGAGAGGAACATCAGAATAACAGAGGGTTGGAAACGGTCTCTTCTGCTCTGACTCACGGAAGAGATGCGGAAAGCCGCCAGGGCAAGGCACCAGAGAACAAAAGCCCCCAAAACTTACTCCCACTGAGCCCATCCCCCCACACAGAGGCACAGGGCAACTCCGCCCAAACAGGGTTGCTTGAGTAACAGTGCAGCAGGCCCCTCCCACAGAAGACAGACTGGGAAAACAAGAGGCCAGCAACCCTAAGGTACCAAGAAAACAGGCGCATCTTCCTTGGGTTCTGGTCAATAATTTGGACTCTATACATTCCCTCAAACACCCCTCAACAGAATGACTAGGAGGAGGAGACCCAAAATACAAAAGACTCAGAGATTATGACTTATGCCACAGATTTACAAATGGATGCAGATATAACCAAGAAGTCAGAGATGGAATTCAGGCTAGCAATTGTGAAGACAATAGCTAGAATGGAGAAATCAATTAATGGCAACATAGAATCTCTAAGGTCAGATATAAAAGGTGAATTGGCAGAACTTAAAAATGCTATCAATGAGATCCAATCCAATCTAGAAAATCTAACAGCTAGGGTAACCGAGGCAGAAAAGAGAATAAGCGACCTGGAAGACAATATAATAGATAAAAAGGGAAAAGAGGAGGCCAGGGAAAAACAACTCAGAATCCATGAAAATAGAATCAGAGAAATAAGTGACACCATGAAGCGTTCCAATGTCAGAATAACGGGAATCCTGGAGGGAGTGGAGAGAGAGAAAGGACTAGAAGATGTATTTGAGCAAATCGTAGCTGAGAACTTCCCTAATCTGGGGAATGAAACAAACATTCGTGCCCTAGAGGCAGAGAGGACCCCTCCCAAGATCAAGGAAAACAGGCGAACGCCCCTGCATATAACAGTAAAACTTGCAAATCTTAGAACCAAGGAAACCATCTTAAGGGCAGTTAGGGGGAAGAGATTCCTTACGTACAGAGGGAGGAACATGAGAATAACATCAGACCTATCCACAGAGACCTGGCAAGCCAGAACAGCCTGGCAAGACATATTCAGGGTACTAAATGAGAAGAACATGCAGCCAAGAATACTTTATCTGGCAAGGCTGTCATTTAGAATGGATGGAGAGATACAGAGCTTCCAAGACTGGCAGAAACTGAAAGAATATGTGACCACTAAGCCGGCCCTGCAAGAAATATTAAGGGGGGGGTTCTATAAAAGGAGAAAGACCCCAAGAGTGAACTACAACAGAAATTTACAGGGACAATCTATAAAAACAAGATCTTCACAGGCAACATGATGACAATAAATTCGTATCTTTCAATAATCACTCTCAATTTGAATAGCCTAAATGCTCCCATAAAACAGCACAGGCTTGCAGATTGGATAAAACAACAGGACCCATCCATATGCTGTCTACAAGAGACTCATTTTGAACCTAAGATACATCAAGACCGAAAGTGAAGGGATGGAGATCTATCTTCCATGCCAGTGGACTTCAAAAGAAAGCTGGGGTAGCAATTCTTATATTAGAAAAATTAGATTTTAAACTAAAGACTATAGTTAGAGAACCCGAAGGACACTATATCATTCTTAAAGGGTCTATCCAACAAGAAGATCTAACAATTGTAAATCTCTACGCCCCCAAATTGGGAGCAGCCAACTACATAAGCCAACTGTTAACCAAAATAAAGAGTCATATTGATAACAATACGTTAATTGTAGGAGACCTCAATACTCCACTCTCAGCAATGGACAGATCATCTAAGCAGAAAATCAACAAAGAAACAAGAGCTTTGAATGACACACTGGACCAGATGGACCTCATAGATATTTACAGAACATTCCACCCTAAAACAACAGAATACTCATTCTTCTCGAGCATGCATGGAACTTTCTCCAGGATAGACCACATACTGGGTCACAAATCAGGTCTCATCTGATACTAAAAGATTGAAATTATTCCCTGCATATTCTCAGACCATAATGCTTTAAAACTGGAACTCAATCACAAGAAAAAATTTGGCAGAAATTTAAACACTTGGAAGCTAAAGACCACTCTGCTCAAGAATGTTTGGGTCAGGGGCACCTGGGTGGCTCAGTTGGTTAAGCGACTGCCTTCAGCTCAGGTCATGATCCTGGAGTCCCGGGATCGAGTCCCGCATCGGGCTCCCTGCTCAGCGGGGGGTCTGTTTCTCCCTCTGACCCTCTTCCCTCTTTTGCTGTCTCTCATTCTCTCTCTCAAATAAATAAATAAAAAATCTTTAAAAAAAAAAAAGAATGTTTGGGTCAACCAGGAAATTAAAGAAAAACTTACACAATTCATGGAAAGCAATGAAAACGAAAACACATCGGTCCAAAACCTATGGGATACTGCAAAGGCGGTCCTAAGGGGGAAATACATAGCCATACAAGCCTCACTCAAAAAAATAGAAAAAACCTGAATTCATCATCTAACTCTACACCTTAAAGAACTGGAAAAAAAGCAACAAACGATGCCTAAGCTACACATTAGAAGAGAAATAATTGAGATTAGAGCAGAGATCAATGAATTAGAAGCCAGAAACACAGTAGATCAGATCAACAAAACTAGAAGCTGGTTCTTTGAAAGAATTAATAAGATCAATAAACCATTTGCCTGACTTAACCAAAGGAAAAGAGATGTAGAAATGAATCAGAATTAAAGATTCTGAAAGGGGAGAGATTACGACTAACACCTGGGAAATAGAAACAATTAGTAGAAATTATCGGGGGGCAGAGCAAGATGGCGGAGGAGTAGGAGACCTGGATTTCGTCTGGTCCCAGGAATTCATCTGGATAGGGATCAAACCATTCTGAACACTCAACAGGAGATCAAAGAAAAGAATAGCAACAACTGTCTGAACAGAAAAGTGACCAGTTTCTGGAAGGTAGGCCGTGTGGAGAAGTGAATCCGAGGCGATATTTGGGAGGATAGACGGCGAGGGAGGGGGCCTCCATCAGCCGCTTCTGGCAAGTGATAGAGCCACGGAGCACAAAATTGGAACTTTTAGAAGTCAGCTCCGCTGAGGGACGTCACTCCAGTGGCTAAGGAGGGGGTGGAACCGTCATGGGACAGTGTGGTCTCAGGACCCTCAGGGTCACAGAAAGACCGGAGGTGCCCGAGTGTGGCAGAGCTCCCAGATATCAGAGCAGGGAAGCCGGATGCAGAGATGGAGCTGAGGCGTGATCTCTCAGCTCGGGGTTGCCACAAAATGTGATCCGCAGCACAGTCAGGCCACTGCTCCTCCAGCAGGGACCCAAGAAGCAGCAGATCCGGGGAGACTCCCCTTCTTCCCCGGGAGGAGGGGCGCTGGAGCGCACCACTGGGATCTGCTGGGTTTGGAGACTCCACAACGACTTGGGTGCCAGAGATAGAAACACTCGGTCACAGGCCGGGTGAGCGCGGAGTGTGGCCGGAGACCGGGGAGATGGGAGTGACTGACTGCTTTTCTCTGGGCACTCACTGAGGAGTGGGGCCCCAAGTTCTCATCTCCTCTGGGGTGGAGATTTTCACTCTCCTCCTCCAAAGCTGTACGGAGAGCTTGTAGGGAACAAAAGCTCCTGAGAGCAAACCCGAGCAGATTACTTAACCTGAACCGGGCAAGGGCAGGGCAATTCCGCCTCTGGCAAAGACATTAGGGAACCACGGCAACAGGCCCCTCCCCCAAGAAATCAGCAAGAACAGCCAGCCAAGACCATGTTTACTGATCAGTGAGAATGGCAGAACTCCAGCACTAGGGGAATAATGCACATAGAATCCATGGCTTTTTACCATGATTCTTTTGTCTTTCCAAGTTAATTTTTTTTTAATTTTTTTTTTTAATTTCTCTTTTTCCCTTTTTAAACGAACATCTTATCAATCCCTTTTTAAAAAAACATTTTTATTTTTCATTTTTAGAGTCATATTCTATCCCTTCATAGTAGTTACCCTTATTTTTGGCACATATATATAAGTTGTTCTCTCTTTAAAATTTTGAGATAGTTCCTTCTAACAGATCAAAATATACCCTAAATCTCTAGTGTATGCTTTTGTTCTACTCTCCTGCCTGATCCCATTCTCTCCCTTTTTTTTTCTTTTTTGTTTTTTTTTTTTAAAACTTCTTTTCTTTTTTCAAACAATGTATTCTTTTTATAAAATTTTTTTAATTTTCATCTTTACAGTCATATTCCATCCCTTCATCACATCAACCCTTATTTTTGTACATATATAAGTTTTTTTTTCTTTAAAATTTTGGGAGGCACTATCTTCTAACAGACCAAAATACACCCAAAATCTAGTGTGTGGCACTGATCTATGCACCAGCCTGATCATATTTGATCATATTCTGTTTTTTTTGTTTTGTTTTGTTCTGTTTTTGTTTGTTTTTATCTTTTTCTTTTTCTTTTTTTTTCTTTTTTTTTTTTCTTTCTTTCCCTTTCTTTTTCCCTCGGCTTCAGATCTTTTCTGAATTGTTTAGAGTATATTTTCTAGGGACATTGTTACCCTGTTAGCATTTTGTTCTCTCATTAATCTATTCTCCTCTGGACAAAATGACAAGACGGAAAAAAATCACGTCAAGAAAAAGAACAAGAGGTAATATCGAGTGCCAGGGACCTACTCAATATGGACATTAGTACGATGTTGGATTTAGAGTTCAGAGTCATCACTTTAAAGATACTAGCTGGGCTTGAAAAAAACATGGAAGTTATTAGAGAAACACTTTCTGGAGAAATAAAAGAACTAAAATCTAATCAAGTCAAAAAAAGGCTATTAATGCGGTTCAATAAAAAATGGGGGTGCTGCTATGATAAATGGGACAGAAGAGAGAGTCAGTGATATAGAAGACCAAATGATGGAAAATAAAGAAACTGAGAAAAAGAGAGATAAACAACTACTGGATCATGAGGGCAGAATTTGAGGGATAAGCGATATCATAAGACGAAACAACATAGGAATAATTGGGATCCCAGAAGAAGAAGAAAGAGAGAGAGGGGCAGAAGGTATAATGGAGCAAATTATAGCAGAGAACTTCCCTAATTTGGGGAAGGAAACAGGCATCAAAATCCAGGAGGCACAGAGAACCCCTCTCAAAATCAATAATAGGTCAACACCCTGACATATAGTAGTAAAACTTACGAGTCTCAGAGACAAAGAGAAAATCCTGAAAGCAGCTCGGGAGAAGAGATCTGTAACCTACAATGGTAGAAACATTAGATTGGTAACAGAAGTATCCACAGAGACCTGGCAGGCCAGAAAGGACTGGCATGATATATTCAGAGCACTAAATGAGAAAAATATGCAGCCAAGAATACTCTATCCAGCTAGGCTGTCATTGAAAATTGAAGGAGAGATAAAAAGCTTCCAGGAAAAACAAAAACTAAAGTAATTTGCAAACATGAAACCAGCGCTACAAGAAATGTTGAAAGGGGTCCTCTAAGCAAAGAGAGAGCCTAAAAGCAACATAGACCAGAAAGGAACACAGAGAATATACAGTAACAGACACCTTACTGGCAATACAATGGCACTAAATTCCTATCTTTCAATAGTTACCCTGAATGTAAATGGGCTAAGTGCCCCAATCAAAAGACACAGACTACCAATTGGATAAAAAAACAAGACCCATGATATGCTGTCTGCAAGAGACTCATTTTAGACCCAAAGACAGCCCCAGATTGAAAGTGAAGGGGTGGTAAACCATTTACCATGCTAATGGACACCAAAAGAAAGCTGGGTGGCAATCCTTATATCAGACAAATTAGATTTTAAACCAAAGACTGTATTAAGAGTTGAGGGAGGACACTATATCCTACTTAAAGGGTCTATTCAACAAGAAGATCTAACAATTGTAAATATCTATGCTCCTAACATGGGAGCGGCCAATTACATAAGGCAGTTAATAAAAAAAGAAACACATTGATAACAATACAATAATAGTTGGGGACTTTAACACCCCCCTCACTGAAATGGACAGATCATCTAAGCAAAAGATCAACAAGGAAATAAAGACTTTAATTGACACACTAGAACAAATGGACTTCACACACATTCAGAATATTCCATCCCAAAGCAATGGAATACACATTCTTCTCCAGTGCCCATAGAACATTCTCCAGAATCGATCACATCCTAGGTCATAAATCAGGTCTCAACTGGTACCAAAAGTTTGGGATCATTCCCTGCCTTTTTTCAGACCACAATGCTTTGAAACTAGAACTCAATCACAAGAGGAAAGTTGGAAAGAACTCAAATACATGGAGGCTAAAGAGCATCTTACTAAAGAATGAATGGGTCAACCAGGAAATTAAAGAAGAATTAAAAAAATTCATGGAAACCAATGAAAATGAAAACACAACTGTTCAAAATCTTTGGGATGCAGCAAAGGCAGTCCTAAGAGGAAAGGATATAGCAATACAAGCCTTTCTCAAGAATCAAGAAAGGTCTCAAATACACAACCTAACCCTACACCTAAAGGAGCTGGAGAAAGAACAGCAATAAAGCCTAAACCCAGCAGGAGAAGAGAAATAATAAAGATCAGAGCAGAAATCAATGAAATAGAAACCAAAAGAACAGTAGAACGGATCAACGAAACTAGGAGCTGGTTCTTTGAAAGAATTAACAAGATTGATAAACCCCTGGCCAGACTTATCAAAAAGAAAAGAGAAATGACCCAAATCAACAAAATCATGGTAGCGCCTGGGTGGCTCAGTTGGTTAAGCCACTGCCTTCGGCTCAGGTCATGGTCCTGGAGTCCCGGGATCGAGTCCCGCATCGGGCTCCCTGCTCGGCGGGGAGCCTGCTTCGCCCTCTGACCCTCCCCCCTCTCATGCTCTCTCTCTCTATCTCATTCTGTCTCTCAAAATAAATAAATAAAATCTTAAAAAAAAAAAAACAAAATCATGAATGAAAGAGGAGAGATCACAACAACACCCAAGAAATACAAACAGTTATAAGAACATATTATGAGCTACTGTATGCCAGCAAATTAGATAACCTGGAAGAAATGGATGCATTCCTAGAGATGTATCAACTACCAAAACTAAACCAGGAAGAAATAGAAAACCTGAACAGACCTATAACCACTAAGGAAATTGAAGCAGTCATCAAAAATCTCCCAACAAACAAGAGCCCAGGGCCAGATGGCTTCCCAGGGGAATTCTACCAAACATTTCAAGTGAATTAATACCTATTCTTCTGAAACTTTTCGAAAAAATAGAAATGGAAGGTAAACTTCCAAACTCGTTTTACGAGTCCAACATTACGTTGATCCCCAAACCAGACAAAGACCCCTTCAAAAAGGAGAATTACAGACCAATATCCTTGATGAACATGGATGCAAAAATTCTCACCAAAATACTATCCGAAAGGATCCAACAGTACATTAAAAGGATTATTCACCACGACCAAGTGGGATTTATCCCTGGGCTGCAAGGTTGGTTCAACATCCACAAATCAATCAACATGATACAATGCATAAACAAAAGAAAGAACAAGAATCATATGATCCTCTCAATGGATGCAGAAAAAGCATTTGACAAAGCACAGCATCCTTTCTTAATCAAAACTCTTCAGAGTATAGGGATAGAGTGTACATACCTCAATATCATAAAAGCCATCTATGAAAAACCTACAGCGAATATCATTCTCAATGGGGAAAAACTGAAAGCTTTTCCCCGAAGGTCAGGAATGCGGGAGGGATGTCCACTATCACCACTGCTATTCAACATAGTATTAGAAGTCCTAGCCACAGCTATCAGACAACAAAAAGAAATCAAAGGCATCCAAATCAGCAAAAAAGAAGTCAAACTCTCACTCTTTGAAGATGATATGATACTTTAGGTGGTCAACCCAAATGACTCCACCCCAAAACTGCTAGAACTCATACAGGAATTCACTAAAGTGGCAGGATATAAAATCAATGCACAGAAATCAGTGGCATTTCTATATACCAATAACAAGACAGAAGAAAGAGAAATTAAGGAGTCGATCCCATTGACAATTGCACCCCAAACCATAAGACACCTAGGAATAAATCTAACCAAAGAGGCAACGAATGTGTACTCAGCAAACTATAAAATACTCATGAAAGAAATTGAGGAAGACAAAGAAAGGGAAAAACGTTCCATGCTCATGAATTGGAAGAACAAATATTGTGAAGATGCCAATGCTACCTAGAGCAATCTACACATTCAATGCAATCCCTATCAAAATACCATCCACTTTTTTCCAAGAAATGGAACAAATAATCCTAAAATTTGTATGGAACCAGAAAAGACCCCAAATAACCAGAGGAATGTTGAAAAAGAAAAGCAAAGCTGGCGGCATCACAATTCCGGACTTCTAGCTCTATTACAAAGCTGTCATCATCAAGACAGTATGGTACTGGCACAAAAACAGACACAAAGATCAATGGAACAGAATAGAGAGCCCAGAAATGGACCCTTTTGACAAAGCAGGAAAGAATGTCCAATGGACATGGAGCACTGGGTGTTATGCACAAACAATGAATCATGGAACACTACATCAAAAACTAATGATGTAATGTATGGTGATTAACATAACAATAAAAAATTTAGAAAAATTATCAACAGCTATGTGCCAATAAGCTGAGTAACCTGGATGAATTGGGTGACTTCCTGGAAACCTATAAACTGCCATGACTGAAATAGGAAGAAATTGACAACCTGAATAGGGCAATAACCAGTAATGAGATGGAAGCAGTGATCAAAACCTCCCAAAAAACAAGAGTGTCAGGGCTTGATGGATTCCCTGGGTTATTCTACCAAACATTTAAAGAAGAAATAATACCTATTCTCCTGAAGCTGTTTCAAAAAAATAGAAACAGAGGGAAAGCTTCCACACTCATTCTATGAGGTGAGCATTACCTTAATCCCCAAACCAGGCAAAGACCCCATCAAAAAGAATTTCATAGCTATATCCCTGATGAATATGGATTCCAAAATCCTCAACAAAATCCTAGCTAATAGGATCCAGCATTACATTAAAAGGATCATCCACCACGACCAAGTGGGATTTATCCCCGGGATGCAAGGATGGTTCAACATTCACAAATCAATCACTTTGATAGAACACATTAATTAGAGGAGAGAGAAGAACCATATGGTCCTCTCAATTGATGCAGAAAAAGTATTTGACAAAATACAACATCCTTTCCTGATTAAAACTCTCTAGAGTTTAGGGATAGAGGGAACATTCCTCAAGTTCATAAAATCCATCTATGAAAAACCCACAGTGAGTATCATCCTCAATGGGGAAAAGCTGAGAGCCTTTCCGTTAAGATCAGGAACACATTAAGGATGTTCACTCTTGCCACTATTGTTCAACATAATACTACAAGTCCTTGCAACAACAATTAGACAACAAAAAGAAATAAAAGGTATAGAAGTTGGCAAAGAAGAAGTCAAACTCTCTGTTTTCGCAGATGAAATGATACTTTATGTGGAAAAACCAAAATACTCCACCCCCAAATTATTAGAATTCATACAGCAATTCAGTAATGTGGCAGGATACAAAATCAATGCACAGAAATCCGTTGCTTTCTTATACACTAACAATGCATCTCTAGAAAGAGAAATTAGAGAAACGATTCCATTTACAATAGCACCAAAAACCATAAGTTACCTTGGAATAAACCTAACCAAAGAGGTAAAGGATCTATACTCTAGGTACTACAGAACACTCATAAAAGAAATTGAAGAAGACACAAAAAGATGGAAAACATTCCATGCTCATGGATCAGAAGAATAAACATTGTTAAAATGTCTATCTACCCAGAGCAATCTGTACCTTCAGTGCCATCCCGATCAAAATTCCAATGACAATTTTCTGGGTGCTGGAACAATCCTAAAATTCGTATGGAATCAGAAAAGACCCTGAATCACCAAGGAAATGTTGAAAAAGAAAAACAAAGCTGGGGGCATCATGTTGCCCGATTTCAAGCTATATTACAAAGCAGTGATCACCAAGACAGCATGGTACTGTCACAAAAAGAGACATACAGGCTAGTGGAACAGAATAGAGAGTCCAGACATGGACCCTCCACTCTATGGTCAAATAATCTTTGACAAAGCAGGAAAAAATATGCAATGGAAAAAAGATAGTCTCTTCAATAAATGGTGCTGGGAAAATTGGACAGCCACATACAGAAGAATGAAACTCGACCATTCTCTTACACCATACACAAAGATAAACTCAAAATGGATGAGAGACCTCAATGTGAGACAGGAATCCATCCAAATCCTAGAGGAGAACATAGGCGGTAACCTCTTTGACATTAGCCACTGCAACTTCTTTCAAGATACCATCTCCAAAGGCCAGTGAAACAAAAGCAAAAATGAACTTTCGGGACTTCATCAAGATAAAAAGCTTCTGCACAGCAAAGGAAACAGTCAACAAAACAAAGAGGCAACCCACAGAATGGAGAAGATATTAGCAAATGACATATCAGATGAAGGGCTGGTACCCAAGATCTATAAAGAACTTCTCAAACTCAACACCCAAAAAACAAATAATCGAGTCATAAAATGGGCAGAAGATATGAACAGACACTTCTCCAAAGAAGACATACAAATGGCTAACAGACACATGAAAAAATGTTCATCATCATTAGCCATCAGGGAATTTCAAACCAAACCCCACTGAGATACCACCTTACACCAGTTAGAATGGCAAAAATTGACAAGGCAAGAAACAACAAATGTTGGAGAGGTTGTGGAGAAAGGGGAGCCCTCTTACACTGTTGGTGGGAATGCAAGTTGGTACAGCCACTTTGGAAAATAGTGTGGAGGTGCCTCGGAAAATTAAAAATAGAGCTACCCTATGACCCAGCAATTGCACTCCTGGGTTTTTACCCCAAAGACACAGATGTAGTGAAAAGAAGGGCCCTATGCACCCCAATGTTCATAGCAGCAATGTCCACAATAGCCAAACTATGGAGAGAGCTGAGATGCCCTTCAACAGATGAATGGATAAAGAAGATGTGGTCCACAATGGAATATTACTCAGCCATTAGAAGGGATGAATACCCAACTTTTACATCAACATGGATGGGACTGGAGGAGAGTATGCTAAGTGAAATAATTCAAGCAGAGAAAGTCAATTATCCTATGGTTTCACTTATTTGTGGAACATAAGGAATAACATGGAGGACATTAGGAGAAGGAAGGGTAAAATGAAGGGGGGAAAATCGGAGAGAGAGATGAACCATGAGAGACTATGACTCTGAATAACAAACTGAGGGTTTTAAAGGGGAGTGGGGGGATGGGTTAGCGCAGTCATACATATTAAGGAGGACACGTACTGCATGGAGCACTGGGTGTTATATGAAAACAATGAATCATGGATCACTACATCCAAAACTAATGATACATTGTATGGTGACTAACATAAAATAAAATTTTAAAAAATTGGCTTAGCTATTGAACCTCATGTTTGAAAAACAGTGGACAATGAGAATTATGGTTAGTAATCTCAATATTTTACTTGCTTAGGTTTCTCATTGAAAACAATGAATTGATTTTGTAATGTACTTCTAATCTAAAATATTAAGAGTTGAAAATGGGAGGTTACTTAGAAATAGAATGTGAACATTAACACTATAACCTCTATTTTATGATTAATTAAAAAAAATCACTTTTAAGGATCATCATTTTGTTTTATTAAAGATAATTGATTATTTTCTCTGACATAGGCTTCATTTCATTAGCTTATGGACATTTCATAAAACCTTTGTATGATCCTTGTGTTTGACCTTTAGAAGAAAAATGCAAATGATTCCTCACTTAACAGTTTGATAATTTTCTGAGATTATGAAGGTGCATAAGCTATACACACTTAATAAAAACTGTACTCCAAATTTTGAATTTTGATCTCTTCCCATTCTAACAATGTGTGGGGTAATACTCTTGTGATGCTGGGCAGCTGCAGTAAACCATAGCTCCTGGTCGTTCATATGATCCTGAGGGTAAAAAATCGATGTGCTTACAACCATTCTGTACCCATACTACAATTCTGTTCTTTCACTTTCAGCATAGTATTCAATAATTACATGAAGTATTCAACTCTTTATTATAAAACAGAATTTGTGTTAGATGATTTTGTCCAACTGTAGGCTAATATAAGTGTTCTGAGCACGTTTAAGGTAGGCTAAGCCAACCTATGATGTTTGGTAGTTGGGTGTATTAAATGCATTTTTGACTTACAGCATTTTCAACTTATAATGGGTTTATCTGATTGTAACCTCATCATCAGTCAAGGAGGATCTGTAAAGTAAAAACATTTACTCCTAAGTTTTCATGGCTGAATTTCAATTTATTTTAAAATCTTAATTGCACTTAAGTTAAAATGACACATCTTATCTTTATTAAATCTTTCATTGAGTTATATGAAGAAATATTCTATGTATATTGTGATAGCTATTTTCCCTATTAATAATATTAACCATTGAGACTTAGAAAATTTTGGATAAAATAGTGATATCATTGCAGAACAGATAACATGGGAAGGGATTTTTCACACATGTATTATTGGTGGGAAAGAGACCCAACAAGATTGAGGGAAGGATTTTAGATTCTAAAAATATGGTAGAGGGGCACCTGGGTGGCTCAATCATTAAGCGTCTGCCTTCGGCTCAGGTCGTGATCCTGGGGTCCTGGGATTGAGGCACACATCAGGCTCCCTGCTCAGCAGGAAGTCTGCTTCTCCCTCTCCCACTCCTCCGGCTTGTGTTCCCTCTCTCACAGTGTCTCTCTCTGTCAAATAAATAAAATTTAAAAAAAATAATAATAAAAATATGATTGAGGAAATCAAAAAACCTTTCTGCAACTAACTCACATAAATTTGGGTGAAATATAATAAAAATTAAGTGTATCAGACAGCTTGCAAGAAGGAATGGAAATCCTTGGATGCTATAAACAAGGGAGTACTGAAAAAACAAAGGGAATAAGAGCTATAATATAAACTATATATTATCATTGCCTTTGTGGTAGTATACATGGTGGTGAGGGATTAGACACCAGGAGGGATGAGGCTGGTTCTCATTTGGGGATACAAAATAAGATACAAAAGTAGGAGGTTATAGCTTAGATTCTCATCTAAAGCCAAGACCTGTTACACTTGAAAAAAGTTCCCCATTGGCTCAAGAAAGGTATAAGGAATATTCCCACCCCCCCACCTAAAAATTAAGTTTCCCAAGCCTGAAATTCATTGTGTTTAGTATTTAAATTTATATTACTTATGTCTAAGAATCCGAAACCCAAGAAATTAACATAAAAATTGGTCCTAGGGGTTATTATCAAAGGCAAATTTAAAATCACTCTGGAGGTAAATGCCCAACACCCAGGCCACAGGGTATTCTCACAAAAGAAAAAAGCCTGCCAAAATGATGTAATTATCAGAAATTACAAACACTTGAGGAAATTTACAGTGGAGAAGCCTGATAAATGCTACCTCACCCAGGTAATCAAAGTCGCAACCAGCAGTGATAAATCACATTTGATAAGATGCACATATCTTTAACATGATTTAATGAAAATGCTGTTTTCATTGTTTCATTGTTTCATTTTCACATTATTTTCCTTTCAAACACGTATAACTCTAATAATGAACACAATATCAGAATTATTTTATTTTAAAGATTTTATTTATGTATTTGAGAGAGTGAGCAGGAAGGAGGGGGGAGAGAATCTGAGGCCGACTCTGCACTGAGTGCAAACCTGATGTGGGGCTCAATCCCACAACTGTCAGATCATGACCTGAGCCAACATGAAGAGTTGGACACTTAGCTGACTGAGCCATCCAGGCACCCCCAGAGAAATTTTAATAGAAGGGCATCCTACAAAATATTTGATCAGTATACCTCAAAAGTATAAAGGTCATCAAAAACTAGGAAAATCTGAGAAACTCTCAAAACTAAGAAGAATGTAATGAGATTTATCAACTCACTGTAATATAGTATCCTGGAGGATATTCTGGAACAGAAGAAAACATTAGGTAAAACTAAGGAAATGTGAATAAACTATGGAACTTGTTAATAATAATATATCAATACTGGTTCATTAATTGTAACAAATGTACCATACTCATTTAAAATATTAATAATAAGGGAAACTGGGTTTGAAATACATGTGAACTCTATTATATTTTCAATTTCTCCATAAATCTAAAACTCTTCTAAAAGATAGTGTATTCTGAAAAAACTGAGGAATTAGTCCAAATTGCACATCAAATATGCAAGAGTCACAATGAGCCTCAAGATTAGACTCCCAGTCAGGGCACCTGGGTGGCTCAGTTAGTTAAACATCTGACTCTTGGTTTTGGCTCAGATCATGATCTCATGGGTCATGAAATCAAACCCTATGATGGATTCCATGCTAAGCAGGGAGTCTGCTTGAGATTCTCACCCTCTGTCCTTCTCCCTATGTGTGCACATGCTCTCTCTCTCTAAAATAAATCTTTAAAAAATAAAGCTATACTCCCATGAAACTAAGGTAGCTAGATAGCATCCTAATAGAAAACAGGAAATACCAATCAATATGTTTAACGTGATGAAAGGTCTAAAAATGAGAATCCAAACTCTAAGAAAATGATAAAGTACCAAAAAGAGACAGATGTGAAATAAAGACAAATTGAAATCCTAAGAGTGAAATATGTGAAATTAAGAACTCTATTGACAGATTTTTATAAAATATTAGACATAACCAAAGAAAATTAGTGGCTTAAAAGATAGCGCTGTAGGAATTACCCAGAATGCATTACAGAGATATGAATGGTAAATGTGAAAAGATGGGGCAGAGAGAAGACTGATAGCGGAAGAACATGCAATATGCATACAGTGGAAATTCCAGAAAGTAAAAGATTGAAAGAAAGGCAATATTTGAAGAGTTAATAGTTGATAATTTTTCACAATTGCCATAGAAGTAAGTTATCTCATAGAATGCACATACTGATTTCTAGTGAGAAAAAAATCAAATCGAGAAGTTGATGCATTGTAGAACATGAAAGAGAAAGGTAAAAACTTAAATGACACCAGAAAGAAAGTATTTTCTACAAAGAAACAACTTTTAGACTTACAGCTGAATTATCAGCAACAATAGATGCTAAAAGGCAACAAAGCAACATTTGGGAAAAATTAATATTAGCCTGGAATTTCTTTATCCACAAAAACTATCATTCAGTATTGAGGCAAAAATAAAGACATTTTCATATAAATATTGAAAAAAAATTAATCATAGACCCTTGCTGAAAACTACCGAAATGTAAACTTGAGTGAGAGGGAATTTGAATCCACTTTCCACACCTCAAAAAGATTGTTATGACAAGTCTTCTGTGTTATTATTTTTCAAAGTTTTTAGTGTAGAAAATTTTACACATGTAGAAATGTAGATAGAGTAATGTGGTAATTCAGTTTTCTCATGCAGCTTCAACAGTTTTCAACTCATAGCTAATGTTGTTTCATCTATACCTCCATCTACTCAAAAACCTAGATTGCTTTGAAGCAAATCCAAGAATCATACTCTGTCCATAAATATTTTGATATGCTCCTTTAATAGGTAGGGGGTATATTTTTCCTCTATTTTTATTTTAACATCATAAAAATATAAATTTTAAACCTAAAAAAACCTCCTTAATATCTTCAAATGTCCAATAGTGTTCATATTATTCCTACTATCTTATAATTTTTTATAGTATATTTGCTTGAATTGGGATACAAATAAGATTTTTTTTGTCCTAATTGTTATGTCTTTTATGTCTCTTATATGGATTCCTCCTTCATATCTGGTCTCAATATGTATCTCTAAAAGATAGTCTTTCTGTGTGTTTATGTTTTCAACTGGATACCTATTTAACTTATTTTGTTTTCATTTTGTTTTTGATTTTGGGGGATTGCATTTTAAAATGTAGTTTCATAATTGGTAAACATTTTACATTATTTTTATAATTCATAGTCAACTTTTTGGAAAAAAAAGTAAAGTTTAAGTCATTCTGTCAAGAAATGTTTGGATAGGTATGTCATACTCAAAGATAGGAATATATAATTGCAAAATAATTTAAAAAAAAAAAACCTGAGAGCCCCCTTTTCAGACATGGAAATTCCTTGTAAAATTTTGGGACTTTTATAAGCTTTCCCACTGTGTTTGGCTAGCTAAATGGGACCCAAACTCTTAGACACAGAGATTTATATCCAAAAAAAAACGAAAAACAAAAAACTTAGAGTTAGGAAGTACTTTTCATAGCTGCCAGGATATGTCTATTTATCTTCCTAATTATATAGTAGCTCTGGTATAATGCTTGTGCAGCTGATCTACTTGTATTAAAGGTACACTCTTTTCAAAGTATACAAAGGAAAAATTTATTGAGTTCCTATTTTAAATGTCCATTCTTGATCCCCAAGGAGACTCTGAATGTGACCTGTAAGGGCACAGTGGGAAATAAAAGTCCAAGCAGATACTACAGGTCATGTCTCTTGTGTTGTAGGATCACTAGATTTAAGTCCTTCAGTTTAGCTGGGGAGAATGGTTTTTTTTACTGTATATTTTGTGGCTCCATAGTAATACAAGGTGGGGCAATTTCTTTAAAATCTACTTTATAATCTTTTTAAATTTCAGCACTATTAAGAATCCTATTCCATTCTTTGGAGCTGCCTTAATTTGACTCCAAATTGGAGATATGCAGTAGGGTGTAGGAAGGAATGAGCCTGGCCACTTCGGAATGGCAACAGATCTGAGGAGATCCTAGGAGCCCACTCACAAACACGGAGGATTTGCTTCCCTCAGAAGGTCCTTCTGCTTTGCATGATCACTTATTGCTGCAGCCCTGTCTTTGGCCGGAAGTCATTAATTTTTTTTGCTGTTATTTTTTTATGAGTTAGGACAAATTCATTATTTTGTGTCCTAGTTTCCTTCTCTGAAAAGATGGTTGTGATATGTAACAACTTTCCAGAGGTGGAATAACTAATTGCTCATTGTAAAATGCTTTTCAAATACAAAGTGGTTATTACTGTAGTTGTCATGATTATTATCATTATAGTCTAAAACTGAGAGATGAAAGGTGCTGGATAATTGTAAGATATGGTGATGTTATATCCAAATAAAGAAGAGTAACTTGAATTGTTGGATAACAGAAATCCAAATACCTGTGTGTGGTAGAGGAGAGTTTCTCTTCTTGTAAGATAATATAGCTAATTATGCTTTGGTTAACCTCAAGTAAACCCAAAAATTTTACATGTAAATATAGACAGAAGATTATTCTAACAGCAGTTCATTTCGTACTTTGTAGTGGTGGTTGTAAGGAACCGTTCTTTCAACCATTTAAGTGCCCAGAGTCAGAAATTATTATATCCTAGAGTATTAAATATTCCAGCTTCATGCAATATTACCAGGCCAGGAAAAGCTGAGCTAAACATATCCTTTAGAACAGGACATTTGCTGAGGCTCTCTCTCAAAGCACTGAAAGAGGAACAAGAACTAGTAGGATATCCCTATTCAGGCAATTACTTGGCCCTGGGGAAGAGCAAGGGATCCTACAAAACAGAATTGATGGCCCATTTAATGTGTTTGGCCAGCAGGCAGCCAGGCCTAGAAGTAGGAGGAGGAAAGGAGGAATCCAGCAAAAGCTAACTGAACATGTAAGAGGGTGGAGGAGGGTGGTGTCCTCAAACTTGGAGGACTGCAGAGGAGACCCATCAGGCCTCTCATCCTGGATTTCAATGGCATTTGCAGAGACCTGGGCACCAGTCTGGAGCCCTTGGGTCAGCACTGAGGTCAGTATCCAAACTCTAGGTCTGAGAAGGTAACCTAAGTCAAACTCCAGTTCCTGAAGTATCTGAGTCCAAAAACTGGCTTTTGGAACAGGGATGAACAGAACTTATGTGTGGAGAGTGTCAGTGGATTCAACTGTGAACAATTTGGAGGAAGAAGAAGGGGGATGGAAAAATGTTCAACATCAGAGCATTCTCTCAGAGATGATAAGCAAGAGGTGATGTGTCAAGAGCTTGTAGCTAAAACACTTCCTCTGCTTCTGCTGCAGGGTTATTTCTGGCAAAAAAAAAAATCTCATAAATAGTTGCAAGGAGCAAAAAAGCCTCTGGTAAACTAAATATGCCAATTTCTGCAACTTCCTGTAGGTTGAGCACACCCAAGGGCTCAGATTCACAAATGTGATATATATGATGTCCATACCTGCAGGGTCAGCTTTGTAGGACATAGTTCACAAAGACATTCGTAAATCTCCAAGTTTCATTTCGACTATAATTGTAAAAAATGTAATTCACTAGTTGGGTTTTGTTAAACTAGGAATAATTTGTCAGATAAATTCCTACTCATCCTTTAGATCTCCATTTAGTAGTTCTCCAGCAGACCTCTCTGCATGGCCTAGACACATTAGGACTGCAGCCCTTTCTACTGTGTCTCCATCAAAGTTAGTGTGTTTTCTTAGGTAACGGTCTCTCTTCCCTGTTAAATTATAGGTTCTGTGATAGCATGGGCTGTGTCTGTCTTGTTCATTTGCTGTATCCTCAGAACTGTGAAGAGTATCTGACATATACTAGGCACTGACAAACTAAATGTTGGACTGATGAATCAGGGAATGATACTAATAACTAACCTTTATGGGATACTGGCTCTATTCCAGGCACTGTACGAGGGTCCGTACCTGGATTATCTCCTTTAATCCTATTGGTAGTCCTAGGAGATGGGTACTATTACTCTCACTTCACAGGTGAAAGATTGAAAGTTCAGAGAGGTTAGGCTGACAACATATTGGCAGATCCAGTATTTTTATTGAGTCTCTCTGACTCGACATCCCCATCTTTTAATCATTACACCACTAATTCATGATTTTAAATTAATCTGGAATTAATTATGGGTATAAAGACATAGCCATAAATTTATGTGTCTTCAAACTCTCCTCTTTTGATTTCTCTGGATAACAAATTTTACTCTTGAACTCCAGTGTCTCATCCCTATGTCTAACTCTCATTCTCTGGAAATAGCTGTGAACCCTCAGAGCTGTAATTACTACGCTTATCTTCCCTTCTGAGAATTGTCCCTCAGTTCAGGTAAGCTACAGTGTCCATTCTTTAACCCAAGAGTTCTTCCCTATACTTCATCCTGAGAAAATAATATTTCCAATACTCAGAATCTGTGAGGATTTTGTCATATTTTTAAAGAAAACAGTATAAAACTGAAAATCTATTTGACTTATCATCCCAGTTTTATTTTTCCTCCACACAGAGACAGTCATTATCATGCATTTGATGTACATCTTTCTGTTTATCATAGTTCTATATACCTATGTATCTATAAATAATAGATAATATTGTTTCATTTTAAAACTTTGCATAAGTACATTATATATTACAGGCATTTCTTAAGTTTTTTCAGTAAACATGTTTAAACATGTATTCATGGAGATAAAAGGACCACTAATTACAAAATGGTTACTTTAAGGATACTTTTGGTTGAAAGAAGAATGGCCTTCTGCTTTTCAAATGCAGGTCTATAAATAATGTAGCTTTTGGAACATACATACCAGTTGTGCAAAAATATGTCTTCATTATCTTGGTACAGCCAAGTCTTTTTAGTGAAGAAAAACTGTCATATTGGCCATACATTTTTGAAAAGGCAATAGTACTAAATCTCAGCTCCCATAAGTTGGGATGTAGCACAGTAGTACATCTAGACAAAATTCAGGTTGGTACTCTTAAATCCCATCTAGTTCTTCTTTGTACATAATCAGGCAACACTAGTTTTTGGCCTGAAAGTTAAAAAAAAAAATTTATGCCAGTCTTTGGACCTAAGAGTTCAAAGGATATGACAATGCTTCACAAATCCTTTGTCAAATCACACAAAATGACTTTGATAAAATATCTATCAAGGTCTTATATTTGGTCATTTTCCCTTGAAATAGAGAACAACAACAATTATTATTAAATATGCTCTGAATTAGGGTTCTGAACTTTAGTGTGCAATCAGAATTACCTAAAGGGCTTGTTAAAACACAGATTACTGAGCCCCATATCCAGAGTTTCTGGTTTAGTAGGTCTGGGGTGGAGCCTAAGAATTTACATTTCTAACAAGTTCCCTGCTGAGGCTGACATGCCTATCTGAGGACTACACTTTGAGAATTTCTCCTCTAAGTAAGTGGTTAAGAGCAGACTTCAGGCTATATTACAGTGAGGAGGTTGGTAAATCCTCTTCTCCCCAGCCCTCCCCCACCCAAAATGCAACTCTAAACCTGGACAAAAACACCCCACAACCATTTCAGATCTCTGGAAATCAAACCATGGAATACAACAATCTGAGAAGAATTTATGCCTCAAAAGTTGTTGAACTTCAGATAAGAATAGTGGAAATCTTGACATTCTTGCTCCCATCTCTTCTTTACTATATTGGTTGGTGTGGAAGTTCTTCAGGAAGGGGCAGGCTGTGTTGCCGTGGTCAAAAGAGACTTGCTTGACTCGGATGTGGTGATGATTATGCCCAGCAGAGTTGTTAGTGGAAGTCAAGATCTTGGCCAGGTGAAGGGTCAGAGCCTGAGGTTGTGGTTGTTTGGAACAAGCATATTTCTGGCTGAGGCTGAACACATGTGCAGTGGAGACCAGGGAGGCTCCAAGATTTTTGTATACTCCCATCCAATACTGAGGCTGTATCTACGTGCATAGAAGACACACAAGGCCCAGCAGAATATAAAAGCCAGAGAAGACTTGAAAATAGTCTGAGCTTTGATTATGCTCTCCTACCCACACAAAGATCTATCAGCAGAGAATGGAAGCCTAACTCGGTCAGTGGTGTTTGAGCAAGATGACCGTCCAATCATTGGCTACACTAGACTACAATGAAATGGGCAACCCTTAGTAAGCTAGGATTAAAAACAAAAACAGGAATTTAAAAACCTAAGCAAAGATATAAGAGAAAAATACCATGGGAAAAACTATTTCACAGATTTAGCCCAGGTAAGTTATTAAACAAAAGAAGCATACAAAAAAACCTCCCAACAACAATAACCTTCAGATGGAAAATAGTCAGATTCCAGAGTTGTCACAATATATTACCCAAAATTTCCTGTAAAAAAAAAAAAAAAAGATAGACATGAGAAGAAATGGGAAACTGATACTCAAGAAGAAATATACAGTCACAAAGTAAAATGGTGATTGGCAGGGGCCCAGGGGAATTGGGAGTTATTATTTAATGGGTACAAAGTTTCAATGTGGGAAGATGAAAAGTTCTGGAGATTGGTGGTGGTGATGGTTGCATAACAACATGAATGTACTTTATGACACTGAACTGTGCACTTACAGTTAAAATAGTAAATTTTATGTTATATATATTTTACTACAGCAACAAAAAAAGCAATCAGTAGACACTGTCAGTGAGTGTTCTCAGAAGTCCAGTTTAGCACACAGATAATTCAGGAGGACTGTTATAAATACAGTGGACCCCTGAACAACATGGGTTTGAAGTGGGTGGGTACATTTTTACATAGAGTTTTGTTTTATAAATACAGTAAATGTATTTTCTCTTTATGATTTTCTTAGTAACATCTTTTTTTCTCTAGCTTACTTTATTGTAAAAATACAGAATATAATACATATAACATACAAAATATGTGTTAATTGACTATGTTATTAGTAAGGCTTCTGGTCAACAGTAGGTTATTAGCGTTAATCTGGGGGGAGTTAAAAGTTATACACAGTTTTTTTGATGGTGTGAAGAGTCAGCACCCAAACCCCTGTATTGTTAAAGGGTCAACTGTATATTCAAGGAGCTAAAGGGCACGCGTTTAAATAATTAAAGGAAAGTATGATGACAGTGAATCAACAGAGATTCTCAATAATGAGATAGAAATGATCATATTCTAGTTTGAAGAGTGCAGTAACTGAAAGAACCCCAAGACAGCCCTGAAATCTAATAGCAGATTAAAGATGTCAGAAGAAAGAGTCCCTGAACCTGAATATAGATCAATTGAAATTATCCAATCTAAAGAACAGAGAGGAAAAAAAAATTGAAGAAAAATGAACAGAACCTCAGAGTTGTGGGACAAGAACAAGCATACCAACATGTGTGTAATGGGAGTCCCAAAAGAGAATAGAAAGAGGGAAAAAATAAATATTTGAAGAAATAATGGCCAAAATCTTATCAAATTTGATGAGAAACATGAATCCACACATCCAGGAACCACAAGAACCATTAGTAAGATAAATACAAAGAGATCTACTCAACAAAAAACTGGTGAAAGACAAAGAAAATGAGGAAGGCAGCAAGAGAAAAATAAGTCATCGTATGCAAGGGACCGTCAATATGATTAATGGTTAATTTATCTTCTGATATAATGAAGGCCAAAAGGTAATAAAATAACATACTCAAAGTGCCAAAAAAACTCCCCCCAAATAAAAAACCCTTCCAGCCAAGAATCCAATACCTACAAAACTTTAAAAATGTAGGTGAAATAAAGGCATTCCCAGATAAACAAATACTGCAGACCTTTCTTATAAGAAATGCTCAACAGAAATACTAAAGTCCCCAGGCTGAAGGAAAACTATACCAGATGGTAATGTGAAACCACACAAACACACGCACACACTGGACATGATAAATATGTGGGTTGATATTAAAGACTATAAATATATTTTTTTCTCATTTCTTCTATTAACTTTAAAAGATATAAGATTGGTTTATAACATGCATAAGTGGGCTACATATGATAACAATAGCATGAAAAGGGTACAGAATAAAGATATATTAGAGCAAAGTTTACATATTGAATTACACATAGAAAAGTTGAAAGAATTTCACAGTGAACTCTCATATGTCCACCACCCAGATCTACCATTGATATTTGACTATATTTGTCCTATCACACCTCTGTCTGTGTAGCCATCTATCCATGCATCAATCCATTTTTTTTCTTACGGCATTATATTTAAGACTACAAAATGGAAATAACCTAAATGTCCCTTAGTAGGGGATTAATTAAAAAAATAGATATGCTTCCACTCTATGGAATTATATGCAATCATTCAAATTTATACTTTTCAGACTATGTAAAATCCTATATCTAGTGATAAAATAACAGAATATGAAAGTACTCACTGTGCATTGTGATTTCAGTACCACAAAACAAATTATACAAATGGGAAGAACTGTAAGTGAACATAGAAAAATAAGAGATGCTTGATCTATTAGGGTTAGTGGAATTTTTGTAAGTATTTTTTTCCTTCTCCTTATTTTGGTTTTCATTAAAGTTATTGCATTGTTTATTCCTTGCATACATTTAACATTTTAACGTTAGGACAATAAAACCATAAACTAGAATGTGTATCCAAAATTATTTAGCAGGGCCCAGAATAAATTGGAATGTCTTTTATTAACTAACTGTATACTTTCTAGTGCCTGCATACAGGAAGATGAATAAAATGGAGTTCCTGCCCATTAGAAGCTTACAATATGTTACAGACTATGTGTCTCTAAAAGAATAACTATATGATGAACAAAAATTATGTTGTGTATATTATGCAGTAGTTGAAAGAGTGGGTTCTGAACCCAGACTCGCTTCCAGGCTTCATTTCATACCACCTGTTTGATAAGAGGCAAGTGACTTAAACTTCTGTTTGCCTCAGTTCCTCATTTATAATGAGGTTGAATATAATTTCTGTCTTTCAGATTTGTGTGAGAATGAAGTGAGTTCATACAAGTTAAATGCTGAGAATAGTCCTGGCACATGATAAGTACTAAACAAATATTGGCTGTTGTTACTATTTAATATTAATGTGTTGTTTTTAAGATTCTGCAGTTAGATTCTTGTTCAGAACAACTTCTGTCAATCATGTATTTATCCATATTTTTATTTATATGCTCTAATAAAACAAAGGAAAGTTAATGTAATTATATTTAGATGTTCAGATTTTAAAACCTTAGATTTTACTTCAGCTTTATATTTAAATTCCATTTTAAAAATCTTTATTGGCAAAACAGCCATTAAGAAATGTGAGGAAAAAATCCACGTCTAGGTAAAAAATTTTTGTTTTAGAGTACAGATTGATTTCCTGAGACAGTCTCATGCTTTCAACTATCTTAGCAGTGGTGCTTAAGTTTTCTAGATTTGCAGCAGTCTTTTGAACTTGCTCAAGGATTACATTCGATCAGGACATGTAGTCAGATGAAAAGCAGTTTCTCTTTAGCTCTAAGCCTAGTGCCAATAGAAACCTACATTTGAAAGAAAAATGCCTTTTGAGTGTTCAAAATATATTGTGTGATTCCTTGGTAAATACAAATGTAAATATTTTGAGATTAATAAAGAAACACATGAAAATTTAGATGCTTATCTCACAAATCACCAAACAAAAGAGAACATTTATTTACTTGTGTGTCTTTACCTCCTTTCCATGAGGAGTTGGAGGTGGAAAAGTTGCCAGTTTTTAGTTCTCTCTCTGAATATTTTAGTGTCATTAAATGGGACTAATTTGGATCACATACAAGATTATGATGAAAATGATGGAATGATGTAATGACTTTGGAGCAAGTTTTATCCTGTCTCAGGAGAACTCATAATTGGATTGTGTTTATGGAAGATGAAGGAGGAGAAGAGATATAAAAATGGAGTAAACTCTTTATATTCACCCGACTTTCCAGTCTGTATTACAGTTTTTAATTTCAAAAGGGCACAAAGAATTTGTCTAGTTTCCCTATTCCATACACAAAGTCCTCTTGAAGGAAAGATTTTTCACAAAGTGGAACTTAATTTTTAAAAATTCTGTTCTATTCATTGTGTGTTGTTTTTATATGAGTTTGATAGGGAAACTCTGAAATGAGAGTGGTGAGCTTTTAATAACCTGATGTAGCATGATAAGTACTGGGAAAAGGTAGATGCAGGGAATGGATGGTATGGCAAGACTGTGGGGCCAGTTTCAGAACTGCAGGTTGGTAAACCCTTTTTTTGTAAGTCAGAAGATAATTTAAGATTACCTACATGATTGCTCTATTCCTCACCATCCTTTGAGATGTTTGGCAAGACAGAATGGAAGAGTGCCAGATTTTAACTGTTTGTCAGTGAACTGCTTTTCCTTAGAGCCGATGCACTTGGTTATCTAAGGAAGACTGTTCAGATAGTGATGAAGACAAGAGTTGTCAGGAATGAAATTGAAGATTAAAGTTAATTTTGAATAAGAAACTTTTTTATATATATGTATATTTTATAAATATATAATATAAATTATATATTATACATTTATATATTTGTATAAATATATTTGTATAAATTATTATTTATATTTTTATATATTATGTGATATATAAATATATAAATAAAGACTATTCCCAGTCCAGTTAACAACTATGGTCTTTTTGGCTTTTTTTATCTTGAAAATGGCTTTAAATACCTTTATTAGAGATAGACTGAAACATTCTGAAAGCTATTTCACCTCATAAAATTTAATTAATAACTTCAAACCACACTTGGAATATATAAACATGATGTCTGCTGAGTTTGGTTTATGAAAAAGCACAACTTTCATTAACCAAATGCCTCTCCCAGTATTTTTTAGATTTTGTAGTATAAGAATCTCCACATAAATTATACAAAGTTGCTGACATTGAAAAAAGGTTGTATATATTGTTGCAAGTTTGATTTAATCATCTCCTCTAGGACACTATACTTTAACAATTAGATACAATAAAATTTTATTCAGTACAGAGCTTACCACGGCACCTCTATCCTAACTTGCTCCATAGCACTGCACCACACAATTCAATAAAGAGTTAATTTCTTTCAACCTATTTATTATTTAAGGTGTACAATCTGGAAGGGGAAAAATGAGGATTTCAGTTGTATTTGAAATGAGATGGGAGTTAATAAGACAGAGCGATAACAAAGTCTGTACTAGCTAGCAGAAATTCCCAGGGAGGTCAAGAGTAGTGTAGATCGAAGAGGCAAAAATGAATTTAAAACACATAGGCAGAGGGAAGGGTGTCTGTGAACCCCCATGATCTATGATATTAGCTAGAGCAAACAGGTAGATTTTCCCTTCCAAAAGGAGGATATATTGAAAGAAAAATTAAGCTTAAGGGGAACCTTGAAAGTGATTTGTAGAAATCCCATAACAAGTGAGTTGTCCTTTGTTTCCCAGTCCATGAGGAAGCATTCTGCATCTGTCATCTGACATCTGACGAAAAAGAACATTGGATTCTTAGAGTCAGAGAGCTCCCACTGTCAGGGAAGGCCAAGATTCAGTGTGTGGATAACAGCAGGGCTGGGTGAAGTGTGAAGGTGGGGGATCTGTAGAGTGTAGGAGGCAGTAGGCCCGTGTTAGACTGGATGAATGAAAGAAATACTGGTTAGAGGAGAGTAGAGGGAGGGAACATTAAAGTCAGTCAAGAAGAATTCTAAGTGCTTACTCATTTGGAAATGAACAGAGGCCTTGCTGCCCAGAAGCTAGCAAATAGCTCAGAAGTAATATTTCCTGGTAGATAAAGCAGTGGGCAGGGAGGAATTTCAGTCACTTGAGTCTGTTCTTGTCTCTCTCGCAGGCACACGTGTACTTGACTTGAGAGGAGCTGTTCTTGTCTGAGACCAAATTTGCCCTCCCATGCCTCACAGGATAGAGTAGCCAGAGGTGAAAGATCAAAGCTGAAAGAGATCATGTATAAGGAGAAACACATTTCCTACCTTATGTTTAGGATTTTTTTTTTTTCTGTCTTGATTTCATAGCAAAACTCTTCATGTAGCCAGAGCCCTAAGTTGTTGTGCCATCTGCATACCTGACATTGTGTGCAAATGGCATTGGTTGATGGAATTTCACCTAGGGTCTGATGGTGCCCAGGGAGCTTCACAGGATCCAAATGCCTGCTTTTATCTTACATATTGAGAAGCCCATTCAAACTTTTAGGGCTCTGCCAACTTGGCAAGAAGAGTTGGCAAACTTCTCATGCTGGGTTTCTTTTAGTTTGAAGGTTTTGAAGTGGGTCTGGGTCTTGATGAGTGAGGTTGTGATAAATGCTGTGTGGAGTCCTTGTGAGGTCTTTTATTTGTTGACTGTAAGCTTTTCATCATTTGACATGAATGAGAAACATCATTCCTTTGCATGGGTATTTTCTTTTTTCCTGTTTCTTTAAAGTTATCCTAGAGACTTTTCAGTTACCATATGAAATCATAAATTCTCTGAGCAGATTCCTGTTTTGACAAAGTACTTTAGGATGCATGGCAAAAGTTTAAACAGGTCCTAATGGATAGGACTTAAATACTGTATATAGTAATTAGTTTTGTTAAAAACAAAACAAAACAAACAAAAAAACCCCAAACCACACACACACACACACACACACACACACACACACAAACCCTAATATACCCCTTGTTTTAACTCTTCCAAGTTTTTCTCTAAGACTCAAAATTCATCAATTAAACAAATTAGGTTAAGGAAATATAATTGTGTTAAATCTCCTAAGTGCTTGACACACTGATGAAAAATTTTAAAGTTTATAATAAGTTTACAAGTTGTCAGTGGGGTCTTATTTTAGTAGCTTCTTTAAAGGAAATCCCCAAGCAGAATAAAGAAATTACGCGATAATGGCTACAGAAGTAAGAATACATTAAAAACAACAACAACAACAACAACAACATCTTACTAAAAACTTGATACTTGAGTGTATTTGGTTTAGTATGTCTAGATTATTCCTAATTGAATAAAATGATATTAAAACAAAGAGTTTTCATGACTCTCCTATATGGACTTGTTATATATTTTGTGTCTCAAACTCTGTCTTTCTTATTGTTCTTCTACCAGCCACCATTACAATTTTCTAGTTCTTACTAGATAAAGAGGTGCTTTTAAATTTTTTTCTCCCACTTTTACTGAATAAAATACTCCCCAAAATACTATGCTATTTTTACTTTAATTTATGAAACATGGCTTTTCTAGGCTTTCTCATCTAACTCTTAATATTATGGACTTATACTTTTCAAAGTTCCAGAAGGGATAGCTTCCTCACTGGCCTCATTGTAAAGTGACTTCTTGCTTTTTCATCACTTCCCAAGTCAAAAGTAAGTGAGTTTCTTGTCTCATTGTATTGTGAGATACTTAGAATTAGGGGCAGAAGACTTGACTCTGAGGGCTAGAATAATGTGACACATACATCTAATAGTCCACTGAAGTATGAGTACCCCATAAATAATAGAGAATTATTGCCACGAAGCAGCTACTTAGCCAGACAACATCTCCCAGTCTCCCTTGCATCTAAGTGGGCCATCTGTCTAGTTTTCATAAATGGGATGTGAAAGAAAATGATATGTGTCATTTCTAGGCCATGTGTGTTAGGGAACTGTCCCCTGGCTGCGGATAGAAGCCTCTGAGAACATAGCGAGTGCCAGAGCCACAAAAGCGAAGGTGTGTGGGTCTCTGCGTTACCACATGGAAGAAGACTGTGTACCAGCAAGAAACGATTACATTGGACTGCTGCATGAGCACAAGATAAACTTCTCTTGTGTAAAACCACTAAATATTTTATGGCAGCTAATGTTATCTTCACTAATACAGGTGAAGAAATCTTGCTGCTTGTCATTCTTGGAGGAGTCTCCTAATCCTGTTGACCATAGAAGAACTGGAGGAAGGCTGCTTTAGTGTGTTGAATGAATTGGAGAAGTCTCCCTACCAAAAGATCTTGGTTAGAATGGATGCGTTTAACACCTTCCACAAAGTGCTGACTACAAAACCTAGAACAGCTGTAGCTAGGATTTCCATGGTATGTTTTGCACTGCTTGGGAAATGGCATCTGTCTAGCAAATATGCTTGCTAAAGAGGCATCCAGGCAAGAAACAGAAAGGATATTCACAATTCATTAAAGAATATTCTAGATGAGGAGCAACACTTAGGTAACTAAAAGAGTAAACTCCCATTGAAATAGAAATAATGAAAGAACTGGAAGAGAACTTCATTAAAAAGAAGAAGTGCTCTCATGAAGATGGAAGAAGAGTGAGTACTTAAGAAGACCATCCAAGTATTCTGGAACTAAAAAAAAAAAAAATCAAAATACGACCAAACTCAACAGATAAGTTGAAAAAGAAAATAATCTTGTTGCTTATCATGCAGAATTAATTTTGTAGATCAAGTGAAATATTCTACAATATAGTGCAAAAATAGAAATAAAATCCATTTAATTATAAAACTAATTCTGAAAAAACTGAAATTTACATGGAAATCAAAGTACAATTTTTATAAACCCTTTAAACGTCTGAGTATCCTGTTTTGCTTAAGGAATATTCCCTACCTCAGAGTTCTTAAAATAGTCTATTTTCTAATGCTGTTATTTTACCTTTTGTCATTTAATATTTTTAATGATAGTTTTTTTTTTTTTTTACTTTTTATATAGTGTGAGATAGGAGTTTGAGTTTACTTTTCCCACACAGATGCCAAGGATCAGTGCCATTTAATAAGTAAATGATGCTTTCCTACTGGTTTGAAATGCAACTTTGTCATATATTGTATCCTCCGGGTACATATTTTCTAGACTCTGTTCTTTTTTTAAATTTTTTAAATTTTTATTTGTTTTAAAGATTTTATTTATTCGAGAGAGAGAGAACGAGCAGAAGAAAGACAGAGGGAGAGAGAGAGAAGAAGGCTTCCCGCTGAGCAAGGAGCCCGATGTGGGGCTGGATCCCAGGACCCTGGGATCATGACCTGAGCCAAAGGCAGACACTTA
Organism: Neomonachus schauinslandi; assembly: GCF_002201575.2. Taxonomy (NCBI): domain Eukaryota; kingdom Metazoa; phylum Chordata; class Mammalia; order Carnivora; family Phocidae; genus Neomonachus; species Neomonachus schauinslandi. The sequence continues at coordinate 98,533,856 of NC_058412.1, read as the reverse complement.
ACTGACTGAGCCACCCAGGTGTCCCTGGACTCTGTTCTTTTTTACTGATATTTTGTGTATTCAAGTAGCCATATGATGCTGCATTGATTATGGCATCTTTATAGACTGTTAAAATATCTGATGGGGAATGCTCTTTCAGTATTCTTTTTTTGCAAAGAAATTTGCCTTCCTATTCTTATGAATTTTAAAATCATTTGCCAGTTTACAACAGTCACCACAAAACATTGACATTATAAATGTTTTTAATTCTTATTTTATATCTTTTATTCTAGGTTTGTTTATGAAGATATTTACTTTATTATGAACTTATTCTTAGATACTTTGTAGTTTTATATTGCTTTGGTGAATAGAATTTATTTTTTTCATGTCCACTAATAATTGGCTGTTACTCTAGTAAAATGCTATTGATTTTTTAAATGTTTATTTGAATCCAGTGGTAGCTGGATTGAATTCTCTTATTACTCTGCTTGTTTGTTAAATTTGAAATAAAGACATTTTGTCTTTTTTTCTTCCTAATATTTGTATCAGTCATATAATTTGAGAATCTTAATTCTTTAGCTAGAACTTCAAAGGCAATGTTGAAATAATAGAGGTAAAGCAGGAGTCCCTATTTCTTTCTTTGAATCAAAATGGTTTCATTGTTTCACTGTATTTGGTGTATACTCTTGTATTTTGATAGTCTTTAAGATGAATCTTGTTATCCCTATGTTAAATAGATTCTTATTTAGATGGTTGCTGAGTATTATCAAATGACTTTTAGGTGTTTGTTGATATAATTATATTGTTTTTCTCTTATTTATTAGAGGAGGTTTTGGTACCCCAGAATCCAAGAGAGAAGAAGTCAAGAAAGGAGTAGCCCTTCATATAAAAACATAAAGCCTGGCTCATGCCCTTGTGAACCATTCACTAAGTGGGAGAGAGAAGACTAACATGTTTATATCAGCTCTTCATAGGCACTTATCAAAGTCTTCTTTCCTTAAAAATTTATCTTTTTTGAGAGCCAGTGAATGGAAACAGAGGATTAAGCTGTTAATAATAGCTAACATTTATAGTGAGCTTACCATATCCCTGTTGCTATGTTAAGTACTTCATATACACATCTAAATGAGATTTTTCTTTATATCCCTATACCTACAGGTCTGTCTCCTATAGAAGAGTGAGCATTTTCACAGTGATGACTGCATATTATTTTTCTCTGTATTCTTAATACCTAGCAACATGCCTGGTATATAGTAAGCATTTCACAAATGTTTGTTGGATGAATAAGGAGTGTGTATGAATGTAATCTAATTGGTGGTGAGAATAATCAGCCTTTTCACAGTACCCTTAGTCATAGTTCTTTTTATGTTTGTTTTCTGTTTCCATTTCACTGTGGTTTTCCTCTGCTAATTTGTCCTTGTGGTCAGTACGGGCTCTGGTTGCCACTTTACTATCCATAGTTATTGCCAGTTCTTCTATTCTGTCAGCTAGTTATTCCATGGGAAATATTTTAATCAGGATTCTCTTTGCACTGAAATGCCTTATACCTTCTGACACATCCCTTTCACTAGAAAAAGGCAATGCTGTTGGCTGGATGGTGTGGATAGGAGGCAGCACATCCTGCCATGTAGATGGGCCAGGATTTTCCGTTTGTGTTTGGAGCATCTGTAGGGGTTTAGCAAAGCCCCTTACAGACCACTGTGATAAGAGGAAAGATAGAAGACTCCTGGCCTCCCCTCTAGTTCTAGTCACAGCAACTCTGTTGCTGTTTTTTCTACATATTCATCTTTTGAGTGAAATACTGTTATATATGACCTATTTGAAAACCACTGGGTAGAAAATACTAGAAAAATACAGAGTTTAGGCTTCTACTATTCTTTTTAAAATATCACTATAGTCCATAAGTTATGCAAATAGTCATGTAAATAACTCATCTAATGTGCCTTTAACACTGGAAGGTGGAGGCAATATAGTCTATTTCTGAAAATAAATCAAAACAAAACAAAACAATTTCACCCACAAAAAAAAACAAGCAAACAAAAAGCCAAAATCAGATATAAGGATGAAGAGACTTTTTATAGACTGGTTAGTCACAGCAGTAAATCGAGAAGGAAGTTCTTTACTCTGGTTTTGAGAAGCCTATAGCAGTCTAACAGAGACCATTGTTGGGTGAGGCAAATCTACTTTCTTGGGCTTGTCCCTTTAGCTTCTCATTGGGTGCCAGAGGCCTTTGGTCTACATTACACAGGCATTGCCCTTTTTTATTTGTGGAACCTCTAATTCATTCTCTTCCCAACAGGCTTTGTGGTTCCTTAAAACTCTCTGTACCTTGTCCCCTGCTTTTTTGTCTTTTCTCTATGTCCTTTGGCCCAGGTTGCCATTTATTAGTTTTCTTGGATGGGGTTAAGGTCTTCTAACCCATTCTGTGGATAAAGGCAATAAAAAAGTCCACCTTCATGGGTCTAATCTCAACATCAAGCATTATAATGTAAGGTTCCAACTCTAGAATATAAGCTCACTGAGGTTAGGTGTTTCAGTCTGGTTTTATTTATAAATGTTCCCCTGCATTGGGGTACCTGGGTGGCTCAGTCAGTTGAGCATCCAACTCTTGATTTTGGCTCAAGTTGTGATCTCAGTGGTTGTGGGATTGAGCCCTGCATCAGCTCCATGTTGGGCATGGAGCCTGTTTGAGATTCTGTCTCTCCCTCTCACTCTGCCCTTCCTCCTCTCTCTCTCTCTGAGCATTATTTGGTAATTCAGTTAGTATTTATTGAATGAATAAATGAATGAATGAATGAAGCAAGTGCCTATGATACTTCCAAGACTGAATGTTTCTTTGGCTTATCCATCTCTGTGTTATTAATTATGCTAAAAAGATTTATTTGCTTTTAGAAGTTGTATAGAAGATCCTCTTCTGTGTTCCTGTTTTCATAGGTCCACTTCCTGAAGAAAAAAAATAAATAAAAGCTAGTATTTTCCTGCTTCAGAAAAAGGGGGTAGGAGGATAACTACAACTCCTTTCACTCTCTCCCCTAGAAGAGCCCTTTGTGGCCTCACACATAGATGGCTTACTTTGCCCTCCAGTTACCAGCAGGCAGAGAGAGCTTGGTGTTAATCACTGTATTCTCCACATCAGTCTCCACAAGTAACATCCTTTCTGGCATGCCTGATTCCTCAAAGTGCAGTTGATTTGGGCAGCTGATTTTCCATTGTTCCCTTGAGGGGAGTAATCATTTTCTACTCTACCTGGAAAACCACTGTCCATCCCTACCCTGCTCAAGGTATCCAGTCCTCCTGCAATTATATTTTCTGTGTCTTGATGCCAACGACATGACCCACAGATTCAGAATCAGAAGTGTCCAGCTTATATGTTGGTATAACATACATGCCACCTCTCTTGGACTGTTTGTGATCACTCGGCCTCCCCTCCCCCACCAAGAACCTGGGGGACACCATCTTTCTCATGGTTGCTGGGCTCCTATTAGACCTCACTGGAAGCATCTAAGGTTAAGCCAATCATGATCCTTAACTTCAGTGTCTGTTTTCCACAGGTACATCAGGCCTCCAGCTGCATTTTATAAAATAGCAGAGATCCTAACTAGTCCACTGACGATTGTCATACATCAGGTCCTCTTCCAGAAAATTTCTAGCTTATGCTTTCTGGGTACCCCCAAATTCTGTAACAAAATCCAATTCTGGGTCTGCTGACACTGTATCTGAGCACTTATGTGTCTACATGTGTTTGTGTATTCACAAGAGTCCAGAGGCTAATTTTAATGGTCCCATTTTGCCTCCAACAATTGCACTTCAATCATTCTCTGGTTGGCAAAGGCCTGTCTCATTGTGAGAGGTTTGGTGCTCTGGACATCATTCTTGATAAAATGCAAATGAAATCATGAACTTTAAAATATCCTTAGTTTTCTAAGATTGATGGAATGTGCTCTTCAGGTTATGGTTAGATTGATTATAGAATTTATTTAGGGGCACCTGGGTGGCTCAGCCAGTTTAACATCTGCCTTCTGCTCAGGTCATGATCCCAGGGTCCTGGGATCAAGCCCCGTGTAGGGCTTTCTGCTCAGCAGGGAGCCTGCTTCTCCCTCTCCCTCTGCCTGCCACTCTCACTGCTTGTGCTCTCTCTCTGTCAAAAAAAAAAAAAAAAGACTATTATTTAAAACATGATGCTTTAAAAGTGAAAGGGAGTGGTCTTTATAATCACATAAACCATAAAGTCATAAACCAGGACATATAGTCATTCTGGTTATGGCGGAAATCTCCTATTGGAAAAGCCTGTCTCCAGCTTATTTCACCAAATTATTTCAGAACTCCTCTGAGTTAGTCTGTCACCTTAAGGTTTCACTTTTTCTGACCTGTGAATGTCATTTCCAATATAATTCAGTGGTCTGAATTCACCCACCCTTTCAAATTCTTCATATTCTTAGCTCCCTTCTCCATCTTAGCCTTAGAAGTTGGTTAGGGCTCTAGAGGTTCCCTAAACTTTCCCTTGAACAAAAACCAGTTGACTGGACAAATGGAGGCTTTCTTTTTCAATTTATTGTAGTAAATCAGAATTTCACTCTCACTTTGTCCCAGTGCCAAGTATGGAGTGTGGTGGCTAGGCAGGAGTGACAGAGAGGGGAAAGGGAAAGACAGGATGAAGGAAGGATGCATACCATTTAGGTACATGTCAAAACCTGTTACGCTCATGCTCTTGGCCATTGCCTCCATTGCCTCTCACTCATTGCTCCCTTGATTACCTCAAGGATCCCACTGAGGGGGAAAGGGAGAGTGTATTTAGAATACTCTCTCCTGCTCTTCCTTCATCAGCTTCACCAGTGCTTCTCAAGTGCTTGATCTCGTTAGCTTCCCCAGCCCTTCTTCATGGTCCTGAGTGGCTTCCATACTTCTTTTCATATCAGAGCCTCAAGCTTTCTCACATGCCTCACACTCTGGATTGTTTTTACCTTGCAAGAACTCCCTTAGCATGCTAGGGGTCAAAGCTTGGAGAACCTTCAAAGAATGAAAGTTTGAGGGATTGGAAAGAGCCCCAATTTTCCTTTTTTCCATATCTAGAATGAAGGTAGAGAAGATGTGATTTTGGCATCCCAATTTAGAATTCTGAAATGATTTTCTCATTGTAACTCCTTTATAACTGGCCATTTTGTTCTAGAATGCTACCAGTAGTAAGTGCCCTTTGGTAATAATATTGGTGTTTAAATAGACATTTGCATTCTTATTTGTCAACCTATTCACCAACTATGATAATATTCCTATGCAAAAATCTGAGGTTAGTTTTCTAAATTTGCTTAGATGAAATTGAGAGATATAGTCTATTTATAATAGGACTATTTACACTTTTAACTTATTGGCATTTGAGCACATTCAGTTCAAGCTGTTGAAAGTTAGCAATGTTAATGATAATGATGAGCATTAATGTTTATTAAGCATCCACCTTGTAGCAGGTGCTGTGCTAGTCACTACATTATCATTATTTCCCATACCCATACTGTGATGCAAGTATTATTTTTATGTTATAGATGAGGAAAGTGAGGCACAGAGAGGAAAAGTGAGGTGCTTGAATGATAATGGCAGTTTATACAATGGTAAATGATGAAGCTAAGCTTCATGCCCAAGCTTGTCAGACTCTGTAATTGATATCTTTCTACATGCCATGTGATTGCCTGTGCCCAGCCATATCTTACTTAGGTTACGAACAATTTTGAGTGGTGCCATACCCTATTCCACATTTTTAGTGGCATTTAGGCATATTAATTAGAACAGTTGGATGTTAAAGCACTTAGGATAACTTTTTAGATCATTTGCATTTCTAAAGAGTGGTAAATGAAGATGTCAAATAAATCATATATTCACATTAATTTTAAGTTGCCTGTTATGTTCGCCCCCTCTTCCACTTTTATATTCAGTGGAGCCAGCGAATATTGGATCCATGCTGATGACCAGGTTATATCTTTTTTGATCATGCTCTCTGAGTTTGGAGGGAGTTAGAGGGGTTGTGGGGGACTACACATTCACCACGGAATTGATTTCTAAGGACAGGGCAGTAAGTAAGACTGATGTCAGGATTCTGATTAAAAAAGAACAAAACAGGGGCGCCTGACTGGCTCAGTCAGTGGAGCGTGCAACTCTTGATCTCAGGGTTGTGAATTCGAGCCCCACACGGGGTGTAGAGATTACTTAAAAATAAAAAATCTTAAAAAAACCCCCAAAGTCCTTTCTACTATCATGATGGCTGTAATCAAATATCTTACATAGCTTAGAGTACAATAAAGGTTCAGTGAAAGTCACCAGAATGACTCTGACATCAGTATTTTTCATGTCCCTCTCAACCCAGTCTTAATTCTTGTGGTTCTTAAATAGCATAGAAATATATTTTTCACACTGTCTCTAAATCCTGGTTCTCTTTTTTGTTACCTTTCTTTTTTATTTCTTAGTTAAAATAGGGTGGGTAAACATTACACAAATTCTGCTGTTGCAAAAGATCTAACTATTTTGAGAATAATAGTCTCTCTATGAAGATCCAGTGTTATCTTTCAGAATTTCATTTATATTCTGCCCATTCACACTTTTACTTTTTTTTTCCTTAAAAAGAAAAAAAAGACATTAGTAAATCAAGAGAGCCATCTTGTCTGTATGTTTCAAATTAAGCTGTCAGCTATTGTTAGTAGTTTTGGTTGCAATTTTCTCTTCATAGAAGTCTTTCAAGTTTGATTTATATTTCTTTTCAGAATGCAGTTTTGAGTTCAACCCTTCAAAGACATTGACAACACTCCTTATATCAGCTAGTTTTCCAGAATATGCTCACAACCAAACTTGATTACGTAGGCATCAAAAAAAACAGGTTTCTAGTGAACAACTTGAAAACCCCAAATAAAATATACATCAATGGATTATACTAACATTATAGGAAAATATGCTAACATACCATTTCTATAGAAAGAATGCTCTCGGGACAATGACTCAAACTGTGCATTACAAAATCGTGAATTTCAGCAATTTCATTTTCTGTGATTTACATTAAAATAGCTAAGAAAGAGTACATGTTTGGAAAACTATTTTTTTTTTTTTAAGATTTTATTTATTTGAGAGAGAGAGAATGAGAGACAGAGAGCATGAGAGGGAGGAGGGTCAGAGGGAGAAGCAGACTCCCTGCCAAGCAGAGAGCCCGATGCGGGACTCGATCCCGGGACTCCAGGATCATGACCTGAGCCGAAGGCAGTCGCTTAACCAACTGAGCCACCCAGGCGCCCCTGGAAAATTATTTCTTAATGATCTGTTAGACACATCCCAAAACGTCCTAATGTGTTTCACATGTGGTTCAACTGAGCCTGTGATGTTTGATGACACACTATTCTGAATTAAATGAGTGCCTCTAAATTTAGTCTTATTTTCTAGATCCACTTAGAGGGCAATTCTAATCATTGTGGTTTAGGGAAAGAGGCTGATTAAATAAGTGTATTCAGGAGGCTGAGAAAAATAAGCAGCCTGGTTCATGAGGAAGGGACTTGATTCAAGAGCAATGGATGAGACTCTTCCTGGTTTTGCCTTTCTCAATTCTATCCTCAGTAGCCATCAGTATAATATAAACTAACATCTTATATAATTTTATTAACCTTAATGTGAGATAAAGTCTAACCTTTAAAAACTCCCACTGCCACTACAGAATAAAGTCTAGACTTCTTAACATGGCATAGAAAGTTTGTGGTCTGGCCCCGGCCTAATTTTATTAGCCTCTTTGCTTGCCACTGTCTGTCTCGTACTTTTAACAACCTGAACTCCTAATATTCCCTCCTCAATCTCCTACCAGTTCTTATGGCTTTGCCTTTGTTAAGTTGACTCTTCTCCTTGAGATACCTTATTTCATTCTAATACCTATTCACCTCACTGGTGGATTATTTCAAGAGTCAGTTGATCTTCGATTTCCCAGAAAACAAATGTTAACCATTGCTCAGGGTGGATTGGACCTTCTTCTCTGATCCAGCAGTAAGAATTCACCAGCATTTACAGAGCAATGGGACAGGCTTTTGGTTAATCCTGTATGTGTGTAGTTTCGTTTAACCTCTATACCAAACCTATGAGGTAGGTATATGAGGATGGGCTTATATAATAATAACCGGAACACAGATTAAGTACTGGCTTTTCAGTAACTTTTGCCCCTTTACCTTTTTCTGCCACGTATACCTAGATCCTGGAGGCTAAACCTGGATTAGTTGTAACCTACTATGTTTTTTTTTTTAATTTTTAATTGTTATGTTAATCTCCATACATTGCATCATTAGTTTTTGATGTAGTGTTCCATGATTCATTGTTTGTGCATAACACCCAATGCTCCATGCAGAACGTGCCCTCTTTAATACCCATCACCAGGCTAACCCATCCTCCCACCCCCTCCCCTCTAGAACCCTCAGTTTGTTTTTCAGAGTCCATGGTCTCTCACGGTTCGTCTCCCCCTCCGATTCTCCCCACTTCTTTCTTCCCCTCCTGCTATCTTCTTTTTTTTTTTCTCTTAACATGTATTTCATTATTTGTTTCAGAGGTACAGATCTGTGATTCAACAGTCTTGCACAATTCACAGCGCTCACCATAGCACATACCCTCCCCAGTGTTAATCACCGAGCCACCCCATCCCTCCCACCCCACGCCCCACTCCAGCAACCCTCAGTTTGTTTCCTGAGATTCAGAATTCCTCATATCAGTGAGGTCATATGATACATGTCTTTCTCTGATTGACTTATTTCCCTCAGCATAACACCCTCCAATTCCATCCACATCATTGCAAATGGCAAGATCTCATTCCTTCTGATGGCTGCATAATATTCCATTGTATATATATACCACTTCTTTATCCATTCATCTGTCAATGCACATCTTGTCTCTTTCCACAGTTTAGCTATTGTGGACATTGCTGCTATAAACATCGGGGTGCACGTACCGCTTCGGATCCCTACATTTGTATCTTTGGCGTAAATACCCAGTAGTGCAATTGCTGGGTCATAGGGTAGCTCTATTTTCAACTTTTTGAGGAACCTGCATACTGTTTTCCAGAGTGGCTGCACCAGCTTGCATTCCCACCAACAGTGTAGGAGGGTTCCCTTTCTCCGCATCCCCGCCAACATCTGTCGTTTCCTGACTTGTTAATTTTAGCCATTCTGACTGGTGTGAGGTGGTATCTCATTGAGGTTTTGATTTGGATTTCCCTGATGACGAGCGATGTTGAGCACTTTTTCATATGTCTGTTGGCCATTTGGATGTCTTCTTTGGAAAACTGTCTGTTCATGTCTTCTGCCCATTTCTTGATTGGATCAGTTCTTTGGGTGTTGAGTTTGAAAAGTTCTTTATAGATTTTGGATACTAGCCCTTTATCTGATATGTCATTTGCAAATATCTTCTCCCATTCTGTCAGTTGTCTTTTGGTTTTGTTGACTGTTTCTTTTGCTGTGCAAAAGCTTTTTATCTTGATGAAGTCCCAATAGTTCATTTTTGTCCTTCCTTCCCTGCCTTTGGCGATGTTTCTAGGAAGAAGTTGCTGCGGCTGAGGTCGAAGAGGTTGCTGCCTGTGTTCTCCTTTAGGATTTTGATGGACTCCTATCTCACATTGAGGTCTTTCAACCATTTGGAGTCCATTTTTGTGTGTGGTGTAAGGAAATGGTCCAGTTTCATTCTTCTGCATGTGGCTGTCCAATTTTCCCAACACCATTTGTTGAAGAGACTGTCTTTTTCCCATTGGACATTCTTTCCTGCTTTGTCAAAGATGAGTTGACCATAGAGTTGAGGGTCCATTTCTGGGCTCCTATTCTGTTCCATTGATCTATGTGTCTGTTTTTGTGCCAGTACCATACTGTCTTGATGATGACAGATTTGTAATAGAGCTTGAAGTCTGGAATTGTGATGCAGCCAGCTTTGCTTTTCTTTTTCAACATTCCTCTGGCTATGCGGGGTCTTTTCTGGTTCCATACAAATTTTAGGAGTATTTGTTCCATTTCTTTGAAAAAGTGGATGGTATTTTGATGGGGATTGCATTGAATGTGTAGATTGCTCTAGGTAGCATTGACATCTTCACAATATTTGTTCTTCCAATCCACGAGCATGGAATGTTTTTCCCTTTCTTTGTGTCTTCCTCAATTTCTTTCATGAGTATTTTATAGTTTGCTGAGTACAGATCCTTTGCCTCTTTGGTTAGATTTATTCCTAGGTATCTTATGGTCTTGGGTGCAGTTTTCAAAGGGATCAACTCCTTAATTTCTCTTTCTTCTGTCTTGTTGTTGGTGTATAGGAATGCCACTGATTTCTGCACATTGATTTTATATCCTGCCACTTGACTGAATTCCTGTATGAGTTCTAGCAGTTTTGGGGTGGAGTCTTTTGGGTTTTCCACATAAAGTATCATATCATCTGCAAAGAGTGAGAGTTTGACTTCTTCTTTGCTGGTTTGGATGCCTTTGATTTCTTTTTGTTGTCTGATAGCTGTGGCTAGGACTTCTAATACTATGTTGAATAGCAGTGGTGATAGTGAACATCCCTGCCACGTTCCTGACCTTAGGGGGAAAGCTCTCAGTTTTTTCCCATTGAGAATGATATTCACTGTAGGTTTTTCATAGATGGCTTTTATAATATTGAGGTATGTACCCTCTCTCCCTATACTCTGAAGAGTTTTGATCAAGAAAGGATGCTGTACTTTGTCAAATGCTATTTCTGCATCTATTGAGAGGATCATATGATTCTTGTTCTTTCTTTTGTTAATGTATTGTATCACATTGATTGGTTTGCGGATGTTGAACCAACCTTGCAGCCCAGGGATAAATCCCACTTTGTCGTGGTGAATAATCCTTTTAATGTGCTGTTGCATCCTATTGGCTAGTATTTTGGTGAGAATTGTTGCATCCATGTTCATCAAGGATATTCGTCTGTAATTCTCCTTTTTGAAGGGGTCTTTGTCTGGTTTGGGAATCAAGGTAATGGTGGCCTCATAAAACGAGTTTGGAATTTTTCCTTCCATTTGTATTTTTTGGAACAGTTTCAGAAGAATAGGTATTAATTCTTCTTGAAATGTTTGGTAGAATTCCCCTGGGAAGCCATCTGGCCCTGGGCTCTTGTTTCTTGGGAGATTTTTGATTACTACTTCAATTTCCTCAGTGGTTATAGGTCTGTTCAGGTTTTCTGTTTCTTCCTGGTTCAGTTTTGGTAGTTGATACATCTCAAGGAATGCATCCATTTCTTCCAGGTTATCTAATTTGCTGGCATAGAGTTGCTCATAATATGTTCTTATAATTCTTTGTATTTCTTTGGTGTTGGTTGTGATCTCTCCTCTTTCATTCATGATTTTATTGATCTGGGTCATTTCTCTTTTCTTTTTGATAAGTCTGTCCAGGGGTTTATCAATCTTGTTAATTCTTTCAGAGAACCAGTTCCTAGTTTCGTTGATCTGTTCTACTGTTCTTTTGGTTTCCATTTCATTGATTTCTGCTCTGATCTTTATTATTTCTCTTCTCCTGCTGGGTTTAGGCTTTATATGCTGTTTTTTTCTCTGGCTCCTTTAGGTGTAGGGCTAGGTTGTGTATTTGAGACTTTTCTTGTTTCTTGAGAAAGGCTTGTATTGCTATATCCTTTTCTCTTAGGACTGCCTTTGCTGCATCCCAAAGATTTTGAACAGTTGTGTTTTCATTTTCATTGTTTTCCATGAATTTTTTTAATTCTTCTTTAATTTCCTGGTTGACCCATTCATTCTTTAGTAGGATGCTCTTTAGCCTCCATGTATTTGAGTTCTTTTTTTTTTTTTAAAGATTTTATTTATTTATTTGACAGAGAGAGACACAGCGAGAGAGGGAACACAAGCAGGGGGAGTGGGAGAGAGAGAGAAGCAGGCTTCACGCGGAGCAGGGAGCCCAATGCGGGGCTCGATCCCAGGACCCTGGGATCATGACCTGAGCCGAAGGTAGATGCTTAACGACTGAGCCACCCAGGCACCCCCATGTATTTGAGTTCTTTTCGACTTTCCTCTTGTGATTGAGTTCTAGTTTCAAAGCATTGTGTTCTGAAAATAGGCAGGGAATGATCCCAGTCTTTTGGTACTGGTTGAGACCTGATTTGTGACCTAGGACGTGATCGATTATGGAGAATGTTCCATGGGCAGTAGAGAAGAATGTATATCCTGTTGCTTTGGATGGAATGTTCTGAATATATCTGTGAAGTCCATTTGGCCCAGTGTGTCATTTAGTCTTTATTTCCTTGTTTTTCTTTTGCTTAGATGATCTGTCCATTTCAGTGAGGGGGTTGTTAAAGTTCCCCACTATTATTGTATTGTTGTCAATGTGTTTCTTTGCTTTTGTTATTAATTGGCTTATATAATTGGCTGCTCCCATGTTAGGGGCATAGATATTTACAATTGTTAGATCTTCTTGTTGGATAGACCCTTAAGTAGGATATAGTGTCCTTCCTCATCTCTTAATACAGTCTTTTGTTTAAAATCTAATTTGTCTGATATAAGGATTGCCACCCCAGCTATCTTTTGATGTCCATTAGCATGGTAAATGGTTTTCCACCCCCTCACTTTCAATCTGGTGGTGTCTTTGGTTCTAAAATGAGTCTCTTGCAGACAGCATATCGATGGGTCTTGTTTTTTTATCCAAAGTGATACCCGGTGTCTTTTGCTTGGGGCATTTAGCCCATTTACATCATGGTAACTATTGAAAGATAGGAATTTAGTGCCATTGTATTGCCTGTAAGGTGACTGTTACTGTATATTGTCTGTGTTCCTTTCTGGTCCATGTTGCTTTTAGGGTCTCTCTTTGCTTAGAGGACCCCTTTCAAGATTTCCTGTAGGGCTGGTTTCGTGTTTGCAAATTCCTTTAGTTTTTGTTTGTTCTGGAAGCTTTTTATATCCCTTCTATTTTCATTGACAGCCTAGCTGGATATGGTATTCTTGGCTGCATATTTTTCTCATTTAGTGCTCTGAAGATATCATGCCAGTCCTTTCTGGCCTGCCAGGTCTCTGTGGATAGGTCTGTTGCCTGTCTAATGTTTCTACCATTTTAGGTTACATATCTCTTGTCCCGAGCTGCTTTCAGGATTTTCTCTTTGTCTCTGAGACTCAGAAGTTTTACTATTAGATGTCGGGGTGTTGACCTATTTTTATTGATTTTGAGAGGGGTTCTCTGTGCTTCCTGGATTTTGATGCCTCTTTCCTTCCCTAAATTAGGGAAGTTCTCTGCTATAATTTGCTCCATTATACCTTCTGCCCCTCTTTCTCTTTCTTCTTCTTCTGGGATCCCAATTATTCTAATATTGTTTCATCTTATGGTATCGCTTATCTCTCAAATTCTGCCCTCGTGATCCAGTAGTTGTTTATCTCTCTTTTCCTCAGCTTCTTTATTTTCCATCATTTGGGGCGCCTGGGTGGCTCAGTTGGTTAAGCAACTGCCTTCGGCTCAGGTCATGATCCTGGAGTCCTGGGATCGAGTCCCGCAGCGGGCTCCCTGCTCGGCGGGGAACCTGCTTCTCCCTCTGACCCTCCCCCATCTCGTGCTCTCTCTCTCTGTCTCATTCTCTTTCTCAAATAAATAAATAAAATAAAAAAATCTTTATTTTCCATCATTTGGTCTTCTATATCACTGATTCTCTCCTCTGCCTCATATATCCTAGCAGTTAGTGCCCCCATTTTTGATTGCACCTCATTAATAGCCTTTTTGATTTCGACTTGGTTAGATTTTAGTCTTTTATTTCTCCAGAAAGGGTTTCTCTTAAAACTTCCATGCTTTTTTCAAGCCCAGCTAGTATCTTTAAAGTGATGATTCTGAACTCTAGATCCGACATCGTACTAACGTCTGTATTGAGTAGGTCCCTGGCGGTCGGTACTGCCTCTTGTTCTTTTTGTTGAGGTGATTTTTTCCATCTTGTCATTTTGTCCAGAGGAGAATAGGTGAATGAGATAACAAAATGCTAACAGGGTAACCATATCTCCTGAAAATATACACTAAACAAATCAGAAAAGACCTGAAGCCTTGGGAAAAGAAAGGGAAAGAAAGGAAAAAGAAGAAGGTAAAGATAAAAACAAACAAAAACAGAACAAAACAAAAAAACAGAATATGATCAAATATGATCAGGCTGGTGCATAGATCAGTGACACACACTAGATTTTGGGTGTATTTTGGTCAGTTAGAAGACAGTGCCTCCCAAAATTTTAAAGAAAGAAAAACTTATATATGTACAAAAATAAGGGTTGATATGAAGGGATGGAATATGACTGTAAAGATGAAAATTATAAAAAAAAGTTTTATAAAAGGAATTGATAAGTTTGAAAATTGAAAGAAGAGGATTAAAAAAAAGAAAGAAAAAAAGAATGTGATCGGGCAGGAGACTAGAACAAAGCCATACACTAGAGATTTAGGGTTTATTTTGATCTGTTAGAAGAAACTGTATCTCAAAATTAAAGAGAGAACAACTTATATATATATATGCCAAAAATAAGGGTAACTACTATGAAGGGATAGAATATGACTCTAAATATGAAAAATAAAAATGTTTTTTAAAAAAGGGATTGATAAGATGTTGGTTGAAAAAGGGAAAAGGGAAAAAGAAAAATTCAAAAAAAAAACAGTTAAAAAAATTAACTTTGAAAGACAAAAGAATCATGGGAAAAAAGCCATGAATTCTATGTGCTGCATTCCTCTAGTGCTGGAGTTCTGCCGTTCTCATTGATTGGTAAACTTGGTCTTGGCTGGCTGTTCTTGCTGATCTTCTGGGGGAGGGGCCTGTTGCCATGGTTCTGAAATGTGTTTGTCCAGAGGCAGAATTGCCCTGCCCTTGCCTGGTCCGGGCTAAGTAATCTGCTCGGGTTTTGCTCTCGGGAGCTTTTGTTCCCTGCAAGCTTTCCATACAGCTTTGGAGGATGAGAGTGAAAATGGCAGCCTCCCAGTCTCTGCCCCAGAGGAGCCCAGAACTCAGGGCCCCACTCCTCAGTGCGCTCCCAGAGAAAAGCAGTCTTTTACTCCCGTCTCTCTGGTCTCTGGCTGCACTCTGTGCTCACCCGGCTTGTGACCGAGCTTTTCTTTCTCTGGCCCATGACCCCGTGTGGAGTCTCCAAACCCAGCAGATCCCTGCGGTGCGTTCCTGTGCCGCTCCTCCTATGGGAGGGTGGGGAGTCTCCCCTGATCTGCCGCTTGTTGGGTCTCTGCTGGAGGAGCAGTGGCCTGACTATGCCTCAGATCACGGTTTATGGCAACCCCGAGTGAGAGCCCACTCCTCGGCTCTGTCTCTGTAGCCGGCTTCCCTGCTCTGATACCTGGGATCTCTGCTGCACTCAGGCACCTCCAGACTTTCTGTGACCCTGAGGGTCCTGAGACCACACTGTCCCACGAGGGTTCCACCCCCAGCTTAGCCACAGGATTGACGTTCCTCAGCAGAGCAGACTTCTAAAAGTTCCCATTTTGTGCTCCGTGGCTCTATCACTTGCCAGAAGTGGCCGACGGAGGCCCTCTCCCCCGCCATTTATCCTCCCGAATATTGCCTTGGATTCACTTCTCCGCATGTCCTACCTTCCAGAAAGTGGTCGCTTTTCTGTTCAGAGAGTTGTTGCTATTCTTTTCTTCGATCTCCTGTTGAGTTTGTAGGTGTTCAGAATGGTTTGATCCCTATGCAGCTGAATTCCTAAGACCAGACAAAATCCAGGTCTCCTACTCCTCCGCCATCTTGCTCCGTCCTGGTAACCTATTATGTTTATTCACTTCCATTTTCAGTGACTGCTCAGGAAAGAACATGCAATGCAGTTGTGGCTGAGAGTCCACTACAGGAATTACTAGCTAGGTTGCCTTTATCTAGAGAGCTCACATACTCTGTGTGAAAGCATTTTGCACACTGCACACACTTTGGTTTTAGGTTGTAAGTAACAGGAGATCCAAAAGATTAAAGAATAAGATTTGTTATCTCACATCACAGCTCCGTAGATATGACTGGTTCAGATTTAATTGATTCAGTTGTTCATAGAGACCAAAGATCTAATTCTCCTTTTCTTTTTCTGCCCTGCCACCCTTACCGTGCTGACATTTGTCTTCAGGCTTGTCACTTCATGCTCATGATATGGTTACCACAATTTCTAGACCACCTCCTTACACAGTGTGTAAAGGCTCCTCTTTATGTCCTCTTTAAACATTGAGGTAAACACTTTCAGAAGCTTTATAACTTCTCCTGGCCTGGTCCCATCAACCAGAAATACATTTCCTGCTCATTCCTGAACAGTCAGTGAAAATGGGAATTAAATGAATATGATGGGTTAGACTAATCAAGGTTTGCTGCCTAGACCTTTGGAGGAGTTTAGTTACCCAGAGGCATGTAGCCATTCAACACTTGAATGAAATTGGGATTCTAGTGAGGGAAAAAGGGGCTAAAGCATGCCTTTTTGTTAATGAGCAGTACCTGCCTCCATCCTATACAATTTTGAGTTCTTATTTTTAATGTTAGTACATTGATATTTAGCATGTGGCAGTAGTTTCAGAAAGATTAGCCTGTGAGGTCATTTCTTTTTGCTATTTATTGTTCTCTGTTTTAGGTTGCATTACCTTAGAAGCAAACTCTAAAAGGGTTGAGTGCAAGTAGTTTATATGGAAGGTAGGGAAGAGTGGAAGGTGATACAGGAAAGCAGGGAGGGGAAGGGAAGGCAGCCGAAGGGATGCTATATGAAACCAGTCCCAGCTATGGGGGACAGAAGCTTAATTCCATAAGGACATTTTAGAAAATGGTGTAGAATTAGACTGTGAGTCATCCTACATGAGGAGTAAGGGAACTGGGGTATTCATACCCCAATTTTTGTTAGTCATCTGTTGAGAAAATCAGGAGAACATATTAATATCCCAAAAAGCCCTTTGTGATGTGGCTTTTTGTAGTTTATGGGGAAGCTCAGACAAAGATATCAATAGAAATTAGAAGTCTCTGGAAGTGATGAGCTTGGGGGATATGGGCTAAGGATCAATAGCAACTACCACATTCCTTTATGTCCAACAGTATAAAGAGCAGAAATGTCAGAGAGCCTGCAAAACTATCGGGATTGTCTTGTCAAAAAGGAGAAGGAGGCACTTCCATATTTTTTTTTTTACTTAGGTCTCAAAAGGGGTCATTTTAAGAACTGTGTGATTTGAATATGTATTATAGTGAATTGTTCCCCTGCACACTGGTTATACTTAGATATACTGGCAAAAGAAAACTGATTTTAATAGCTCTAAAAATAGATGTTCTCACCTGCAGGATTTATTTTGATACTTACTCCGAGCAGCATAAGTGTTGAAACCTCACATTAAAAATATTAACTCTAGTTAGCTAAGTACATTTTGATGTTACAGCATTGGTTTCAATACTGGTATCCTTCCACCTTCCAACCTGATTAAGTGCACTGAAATATAATTTATCTTCAGTTTTTCAGTGTGTGTTTAATATTCTCATTTATTCCGTATATAACAGAATGTTAATTATTAAATCCAAAGTAAGAGAATAATTGTTCAAACAAGCAGACTGTGCTTCATTCAACTCTTACAAATATCATGTTTTAGTGAAACAAACTTGTGTATCCCAGTAGCAAAAGGTTGCTAATAATATAATAATCATCACATATACTTGCCTGGCAAGGTATTTTCTCCAGTTG
The DNA here is from genome assembly GCF_002201575.2 of Neomonachus schauinslandi. Taxonomy (NCBI): domain Eukaryota; kingdom Metazoa; phylum Chordata; class Mammalia; order Carnivora; family Phocidae; genus Neomonachus; species Neomonachus schauinslandi. Next base: position 98,516,236 of record NC_058412.1, on the reverse strand, counting down.
CTTTTTTGTTATTTTCTCCTTTTATTTTCCCAAGAATACAAAGCAGTTAGCTAAAAGCATATGAAAAACTCTGGAAATCATTTTATTTTCCATTTGTACTTTGAAGGCAGGGAAGGTGGGAGCAGGAGGGATGGGAAGGTGTACTGAGTTGAATGTTGTGTCCACAAAAAAGATTTGTCCTCTGGAACCTGTGAAGGTGACCTTGTTTGCAGAAAGTGTCTTTGCAAATGTAATTAAGTTAGGGATCTCAAGGTGAGATCATCCTAGATTTGGGTGCAGTTAAAGTCGGGGAGATTTGAAAGACAGGTAGACAAAGAGGAGAAGACCATGTGAAGATAGAGACAGAGGTTGGAGTGATGCCACTCCAAGCGAAGGAATGCCTGGAGTCACCAAAAGCTGGATGAAGCAAGGAAGGATTTTTCCCAGAGCCTTCTGAAGTAGCACAGCCCTGCTGACATCTTGATTTCAGACTCCTGGCCTCCAGAACTGTGACAGAATAAATTTCTATTGTTTTAAGCCACCAAGTTTGTGGTGATTTGTTACAGCAACCCTAGGAAACTAATACAGCAAATATTTTTACTAGTGGTAGTATTGATAATGGAGGTGATACATTTATATTTATTTATTTATTTATTTATTTATTTATTTATTTCTGTTGTTTTATAGTTTACCATATGCTCTCATCCTCACAGTAAATGGTAAACTGAATGACTCAGATTAGTAAAATGATCTGCCCCAGCTCTGGCTATAAGCACCAGATACAGAGACACCAACCCATAGGGGCCAGGTGTGTGGGGGAAAGGTTGAGGAACTTACTCAAGCCATGGAAGAGTGACAAGTCCTGTGGAAAGTGTTGTATCTCTACATCCCAGATTTCCTCTTCTAAAGCTGGCCTTATAAAAGCTGTGCCTCAATTTTCTCACTAAAGGTTCCTCTCAATGCTCCATGTTTACTGTGTACACACATTCCAATGAGTTCTTGGTTTTTTTCTTTACTATATGATGATTTCAGTCTGTGCTCATTCATTTCTTTGTTGAATGAACATTCACTTAGTACCTGCTAAGGGCCTAACCCTTGCTTATTCTAAGGGACAACAGTAGTGCATATCATGATTTTAAGATTCAGGGTTTATAAGAAGCATGGCTTTGAGAGGAGGCACAAAACATCCTTCTATAACTAATAAAATTTTTCACTGCAAAATTTATGCAGTATTAAGAGCTGTTACTTAGTATTACATATATGCAAGTACTGTGTGTTTGAGATCTTTTATACTCATTTAATATTTGGACAAGTTGGTTTTCATTAGTAGGTTTTTCATTTGTTTGCTTTTGTTCTTTTCTAATGCCTTTCCTCTTGGTTAAGAGAGTGAATCCTTCAGATGTGGTGACCTGGACACATGTTGACATTGGTATTTTCTTAGAATGTCAGCCACTTCATCTCTGCTTAAATTTACTGCATATACTGCTCAGAGTACTGAATTATTGATGTGGACTTGAAGTTTGGGGTCTGGTTGATATATCAGAATTAGGCCTTTGTAGTACATATTAAGGAGAAGTGCGCTGAGCTTGTGATGTCTTACTATACTTCTTGTTTTGTGGGAGGGACAGAAAGATGTGAAAATGTATTTAATCTGTAAAAGGCGAGCAGTCACATGACTTATTATGTATTTGTAAATAATTTCTTGGTTATTAAGACTCTTACAAATTTATAAGAAGATGATTTAAATGACTGCTATTTTATGTTTACAGTGGACCCAGTGGCAAACCATTTGATCTTGGAAAAAGAAAAAGGGAATGGAAGGGGGATAAAAATAACAAAGTTGCATTCATCCCTTGTATCTAAACATCTGGTCACAATATGAAATTCTCTTTTACTTTTAACTCTAAATTGTATTGTTTAAACTCTTTTTTTCTGTTATATATCTCTTTCACTAGAATCATTATGTTCTTTGCAAAAAAAGAACCTGTGATAGTGTTTTTAGTTGGAATATTTCCTTTATAGAAGCATTTTAAGTCTGATTTATATTCCTTTCAGATTGCAAAAAATAGAATGATCCCCCTTTGGGAGCTAGTGAGTACTTCTTAGTTAGAAATACATAAAACAGAGAATAAATGAGTGATTTTATCTCAGAGTACTGTTACATTGGTGTGGAGCATTAAAGGAACCTCCAAGGTCCCTTTAGAATTTAAGATGAAGTCATTCTACTCTTGAATCAGGCATATTTATTAGGGTTACTTTGTTTTTTCTTATGCTTTTTATGTTTTATTTTTTTTTAAATTTATTTTATGTTAGTCACCATACATTACATCATTAGCTTTTGGTGTACTCTTCCATCTATAACACCCAGTGCTTCATGCAATACGTGCCCTCCTAAATACCCATCACCGAGCTAACCCATCCTCCCATCCCCCTCCCCTCTAAAACCCTCAGATTATTTCTCAGAGTCCATAGTCTCTCATGGTTCATCTCCCGCTCCAATTATCCCCCCTTCATTTTTCCCTTCCTACTGCCTTCTTCTTCTTTTTCTTTTTTTAAACATATAATGTATTATTTGTTTCAGAGGTACAGGTCTGTGATTCATCAGTCTTACACAATTCACAGAGCTCACCAGAGTACCTACCCTCTCCATTATCCATCACCCAGCCCCCCCCTCCCTCCCATCCCCCTCCACTCCGGCAACCCTCAGTTTGTTTCCTGAGATTAAGAGCCTCTTATGTTTGCTGCCTCTCTGGTTTCATCTTGTTTCGTTTTTTCTCCCTTCCCCTATGCTCCACTGTCTTGTTTCTCAAATTCTTTGTATCAGTGACATCATATGATACACTTCTTTCTCGGATTGACTTATTTCACTCAGCATAATACCTTCTAGTTTTATCCGTGTTGTTGCAAATGGCAAGATTTCATTCCTTCTGATGGCTGCATAATATTCCATTGTATATATATACCACATCCTCTTTACCCATTCATCTGTCAGTGGACATCTTGGCTCTTTCCATAGTTTGGCTATTGTGGACATTGCTGCTATAAACATCGGGTGCACGTACCGCTTCGGATCCCTACATTTGTATCTTTGGGGTAAATAGCCAGTAGTGTAATTAATGGGTCGTAGGATAGCTCTATTTTCAACTTTTTGAGGAACTTCCATACTGTGTTCCAGAGTGGCTGCACCAGCTTGCATTCCCACCAACAGTGTAGGAGGATTTCCCTTTCTCCACAACCCCTCCAACATCTGTCATTTCCTGACTTGTTAATTTTAGCCATCCTGACTGGTGTGAGGTGGTATCTCATTGAGGTTTTGATTTGGATTTCCCTGATGCTGAGCGATGTTAAGCAATTTTTCATGTGTCTGTTGGCCACTTGGATGTCTTCGTTGCAGAAATGTCTGTTCATGTCTTCTGCCCATTTCTTGATTGGATTTTTTGTTCTTTGGGTGTTGAGTTTGAGAAGTTCTTTATAGATTTTGGATACTAGCCCTTTATCGATATGTCATTTGCAAATATCTTCTCCCATTCTGTCGGTTGTCTTTTGGTTTTGTTGACTGTTTCTTTTGCTGTGCAAAAGCTTTTTATCTTGATGAAGTCCCAATAGTTCATTTTTGCCCTTGCTTCCCTTGCCTTTGGCAATGTTTCTAGGAAGAAAGTTGCTGCGGCTGAGGTCGAAGAGGTTGCTGCCTGTGTTCTCCTTTAGGATTTTGATGGACTCCTGTCTCACATTGAGGTCTTTCAACCATTTGGAGTCTATTTTTGTGTGTGGTGTAAGGAAATGGTCCAGTTTCATTCTTCTGCATGTGGCTGTCCAATTTTCCAGCACCATTTTTTGAACAGACTGTCTTTTTCCCATTGGACATTCATTCTTGCTTTGTCATAGATGAGTTGACCATAGAGTTGAGGGTCCATTTCTGGGCTCTCTATTCTGTTCTATTGATCTATGTGTCTGTTTTTGTGCCAGTACCATACTGTCTTGATGATGACAGCTTTGTAATAGAGCTGGAAGTCCGGAATTGTGATGCCTTCAGCTTTGCTTTTCTTTCTCAACATTCCTCTGGCTATTCGGGGTCTTCTCTGGTTCCATACAAATTTTAGGATTATTTGTTCCATTTCTTTGAAAAAGTGGATGGTATTTTGATAGGGATTGCATTGAATGTGTAGATTGCTCTAGGTAGCATTGACATCTTCACAATATTTGTTCTTCCAATCCATGAGCATGGAACGTTTTCCCATTTCTTTGTGTCTTACTCGATTTCTTTCGTGAGTATTTTATAGTTTTCTGAGTACAGATCCTTTGCCTCTTTGGTTAGATTTATTTCTAGTTATTTTATGGTTTGGGGTGCAATTGTAAATGGGACTGACTTAATTTCTCTTTCTTTTGTCTTGTTGTTGGAATATAGAAATGCAAATGATTTTTGTTGATTGATTTTATATCCTGCCACTAGACTGAATTCCTGTATGAGTTCTAGCCATTTTGGGGTGGAGTCTTTTGGGTTTTCCACATAAAGTATCATATCATCTGCAAAGAGTGAGAGTTTGACTTCTTCTATGCCGATTTGGATGCCTTTTATTTCTTTTTGTTGTCTGATTGCTGAGGCTAAGATTTCTAATACTATGTTGAATAGCAGTGGTGATAGTGGACATCCCTGCCATGTTTCTGACCTTAGGGTCAAAGCTCTCAGGTTTCCCCATTGAGAATGATATTCACTGTGGGTTTTTCATGGATGGCTTTTATGATATTGAGGTATGTACCCTCTATCCCTACGCTGTGAAGTTTTGATCAAGAAAGGATGCTGTACTTTGTCAAATGCTTTTTCTGCATCTATTGGGAGGATCATATGGTTTTTGTTTTTTCTTTTATTAATGTATTGTATCACAGTGAACCAACCTTGCAGGCCAGGAATAAATCCCACTGAATTTCAGGTGAATAATCCTTTCAATGTACTGTTGGATCCTATTGGCTAGTATTTTGGTGAGAATTTTTGCATCCATGTTCATCAGGGATATTGGTCTGTAGTTCTCCTTTTTGATGGGGTCTTTGTCTGGTTTTGGGATCAAGGTAATGCTGGCCTTATAAAATGAGTTTGGAAGTTTTCCTTCCATTTTGTTTTTGGGACAGTTTCTGAAGAATAGGTATTAATTCTTCTTGAAATGTTTGGTAGAATTCCCCTGGGAAGCCGTCTGGTCCTGGGCTCTTGTTTCTTGGGAGATTTTTGATTACTACTTCAATTTCCTTAGTGGTTATAGGTCTGTTCAGGTTTTCTATTTCTTCCTGGCTCAGTTTTGGTAGTTGATACATCTCTAAGAATGCATCCATTTCTTCCAGATTACCTAATTTGCTGGCATAGAGTTGCTCATAATATTTTCTTATAATTATTTGTATTTCTTTGGTATTGGTTGTGATCTCTCCTCTTTCATTCATGATTTTATTTATTTGGGTTGTTTCTCTTTTCTTTTTGATAAGTCTGGCCAGGGGTTTATCAATCTTCTTAATTCTTTCAAAGAACCAGCTCCTAGTTTCGTTGATCTGTTCTACTGTTCTTTTGGTTTCCATTTCATTGATTTCTGCTCTGATCTTTATTATTTCTCTTCTCCTGCTGGGTTTAGGCTTTATTGCTGTTCTTTCTCCAGCTCCTTTAGGTGTAGGGTTAGGTTGTGTATTTGAGACTTTTCTTGTTTCTTGAGAAAGGCTTGTATTGCTATATCCTTTCCTCTTAGGACTGCCTTTGCTGCATCCCAAAGATTTTGAACAGTTGTGTTTTCATTTTCATTGGTTTCCATGAATATTTTTAATTCTTCTTTAATTTCCTGGTTGACTCATTCATTCTTTTGTAGGATGCTCTTTTTTTCTCATTAATTTTATTTTATTATGTTAGTCACCATACATCATTAGTTTTTGATGTAGTGTTCCATTATTCATTGTTTCCTTATAACACCCAGTGCTCCATGCAATACATGTCCTCCTTAATACCCATCACTGGGCTAACCCATCCCCTCACCCCCCACCCCTCTAAAACCCTTAGTTTTTTCTCAGAGTCCATAGTCTCTCATGGTTTCTCTCCCCCTCCAATTTTCCCCTTCATTTTTCCCTTCCTATTGTCTTTTTTAAAATACATATAATGTATTATTTGTTTCAGAGATAGAGTTGTTTGATTCATCAGTCTTAACCATTCACAGAGCTCACCATAGCACATAGTAGGATGCTCTTTAGCCTCCATGTATTTGAGTTCTTTCTGACTTTCCTCTTGTGATTGATTTCTAGCTTCAAAGCACTGTAGTCTGAAAACATGCAGGGAATGATCCTATTATTTTGGTACCGGTTGAGACCTAATTTGTGACCTAGGATGTGATCGATTCTGGAGAATGTTCCGTGGGCACTAGAGAAGAATGTGTATTCTGTTGCTTTGGGATGGAGTGTTCTGAATATATCTGTGAAGTCCGTTTGGTCCAGTGTGTCACCTAAAGCCTTTATTTCCTTGTTCTTTTGCTTTGATGATCTGTCCATTTCCATAGGGGGATGTTAAAGTCCCCTACTATAATTTTATTGTAGCTGATGTGTTTATTTGTTTTTATTATTAATTGGCTTTTATAGTTAGCTGTTCCTATGTTAGCAGCATAGATATTTACAATTGTTAGATATTCTTATAGACCCTTTAAATAGGATATAGTGTCCTTCCTCATCTCTTATTATAGTCTTTGGTTTAAAATCTAATTTGTCTGAAAAAAGGATTGCCAGCCAGCTTTCTTTTTATGTCCATTAGCATGGTAAATGGTTTTCCACCCCCTCACTTTCAATCTGGGGTGTCTTTGGGTCTAAAATGAGTCTCTTTCAGACAGCATATTGATGGGTCTTGTTTTTTAATCCAATCTGATAGCCTGTGTCTTTTGATTGGGGCATTTAGCCCATTTACATTCAGGGTAACTATTGAAAGATAGGAATTCAGTGCCATTGTATTGCCTGTAAGGTGACTGTTACTGTATCTTGTCTGTGTTCCTTTCTGATCTATGTTGCTTTTAGGCTCTCTCTTTGCTTAGAGGACCCCTTTCAATATTTCTTGTAAGGCTGGTTTGGTGTTTGCAAATTCTTTTAGTTTTTGTTTGTCCTGGAAGCTTTTTATCTCTCCTTCTATTTTCATTGACAGCCTAGCTGGATATGGTATTCTTGGCTGCATATTTTTCTCATTTAGTGCTCTGAATATATCATGCCAGTCCTTTCTGGCCTGCCAGGTCTCTGTGGATAGGTCTTCTGCCAATCTAATATTTTTACCATTGTAAGTTACATATCTCTTGTCCCGAGCTGCTTTCAGGATTTTCTCTTTGTCTCTGAGACTCACAAGTTTTAATATCAGATGTCGGGGTGTTGACCTATTTTTATTGACTTTGAGGGGCGTTCTCTCTGCCTCCTGGATTTTGATGCCTGTTTCGTTCCCCAAATTAGGGAAGTTTTCTGCTATAATTTGCTCCAGTATACCTTCTGCACCCTCTCTCTTTCTTCTTCTTCTGGGGTCCCGGTTATTCTAATATTGTTTGATATTATGGTATCACTTATCTCTCAGATTTTGCCCTCATGATTCTGTAGTTGTTTATGTCTCTTTTTCTCAGCTTCTTTATTCTCCATCATTTGGTCTTCTTTATCACTAATTCTCTCTTCTGCCTCATTTATCCTAGCAGAGCATCCATTTTTGATTGCACCTCATTAAATAACCTTTTTGATTTTGACTTGGTTAGATTTTAGTTCTTTTGTTTCTCTAGAAAGGGATTCTCTCGTTTCTTCCATGCTTTTTCAAGTCCAGCTAGTATCTTGATAATCATAATTCCGAACTCTAGTTCCGACATCTTACTAATGTCCGTATTGATTAGGTCCCTGGCAGTCAGTAGTGTCTCTTGTTTTTGTTTTTGTTTTTTTTGAGGTGAGTTTTTCCGTCTTTCATTTTGTCCAGAGGAGAATAGATGAATGAGAGAACAAAATGCTAAAAGGGTAACAACAACCCCAGAAAAATATACACTAAACAAACCGGAGGAGACCTGAAACCGGGGGAGAAAATGGGTGGGGGGGTGAACAATATAATCAGGCTGGTGAACAGATTAGAGCCACATACTAGATTTTTGGTGTATTTTGGTGTGTTGAAGAAACTGCCTCCCAAAATGTTAAAGAAAGAAAAACATATATGTACGAAAATAAGGGTAAATACAATGAAGGGATGGAATATGAATGTAAAGATGAAAATTATAAAAGATTTTATAAAAAGAATTGATATGATAGGAAGTTGGTTGAAAAAAGGAAGAAGAAAAATTGAAAAAAAAAAGGGAGAAAAAGTGATCAGGCAGGATACTAGAACAAAGCCATACACTAGAGATTTATGATATATTTTGGTCTGTTAGAAGAAACTGTATCCCAAAATTTTAAAAAGCGAAAAACATATATATACAAAAAGTAAGGTTAACTACAATGAAGGGATAGAATATGACTCTAAAAATGAAAATTCAAAAGGATTTAGAAAAAAAGAAATTGATAAGATGTTGGTTGAAAAAGGAAAAAGAAAAATTCAAAAAAATATAGAAAAAGAAAAAAATTAAGAAAATTTAAAAAATTAACCTTGAAAGACTAAAGAATCATGGTGAAAAAAGCCATGAATTCTATGTGCTGTATTCACCTAGTGCTGGAGTTCTGCCATTCTCATTGATCGGTAAACTTGGTCTTGGCTGGCTGTTCTTGCTGATCATCTGGGGTAGGAGCCTGTTTCAGTGATTCTCAAATGTCTTTGCCTGAGGTGGAATTGCACAGCCCTTGCCAGGGTCCAGGCTAAGTAATCTGCTCAGATTTGCTCTCGGTAGCTTTTGTTCCCCAAAGATATCCATACAGCTTTGGAGGATGAAAATTAAAATTAAAATGGTGGCCTCCTAATCTCTGCCCCAGAGGAGCCAAGAACTCGGGGCCCCACTCCTCAGTGAGCCCCCCAGAGAAAAGCAGTCAATTGCTCCTGTCTCCCCGGTGTCTGGCCTCACTCCATGCTCACCCAGCCTGTGATGGAGCATTTCTATCTCTGGCACAGAACCCCGTTTGGAGTCTTGACACCCAGCAGATTCCTGTGGTGCACTCCTCTGCTGATCCTCCCTGGGGAGGAAGGGGTGTCTTCCCAGATCTGCTGCTTTTTGGGCCCCTGCCTCCAGAAAGTGGTCGCTTTTTTGTTCATAGAGCTGTTGCTATTCTTTTCTCCGATCTCCTGTTGAGTTTGTAGGTGTTGAGAATGTTTTGATATCTATCTAGCTGAATTCCTGGGACCATATGAAATTTAGGTCTCCTATTCCTCCACCATCTTGCTCTTCCTCCTATAAGGGTTACTTTCTTATTTTACAAGAAGTCTTGTCAAATACTTGGTCATTTCTTTGATTAGATATCTGGGAGGCTGTGGCTTAATAGTCATCAAACTCTTGAATAAATAATGAAGGAGAAGCAAGGTGGAATTAATTATGCACTGAGGTCTCCCCAGAATCCTCCTTTAGGTGCCATGGCTTTACCAAGACCCTCACATTCCTTGGATTGAATGGCCAGGTAGTGCTCAAATAATTTGTAATAAGAGGCTTAAGCATAAGGAACTGAACTTGTCATACTGAATCCCAAGAAGATATTTAAAATTGACTTTGTGGGAATTCATTAATTCTTTAAGCATATATATCTTTGTAGATAGAAAGTATTAAGGTTAGTAGTAATATAACTACTTTTGTTTATGGAATAGTGTTTCCTTATTAGGACATATGAAATAGTTTAAATCTTATAGAAATAACCCCCTTGAGTATTGGAGAGAAACATGGCTACACAAAATACAAGCTGGGACATGGCAACTCTTAGAAGTAAAATCTTTGAACTATTTGTCATTGGGAGAAATTGCCTATAGTTTCACAGAGATCTCATAAAATAGAACCTTACCATGATACCCAACAACAACATATACATATATATGCAACATGGACTTTTGGTACTTACCATTTAATATAAAACATACATCTGTTACCATTGTCATTGCTTAAAAATGCACTATCCATTAGCATTATTGGAATTTAACTACCTGATACTTTTAAACTTTCATGTCTCCAGTGGAGAATTTCATTGGTTACAGAAGAATGAAGACAAATTTATAGCATGAACAGACGAGAATTGAACTTTGTTTCATTTTATACTTGAGGAAGAAAAAGAAAAGTATATGAGAATCAAAGATACAGAAAACATATGTGAAATAGTTGGCAATTTATTCTCCATGGGAAAGTTTATCTTTATAGATAGGTATTAAAATGGTTAAATACAAGTCCTTTAGTAGTAAAATAGCATAATTATAATGTCAATGATGGATTATTTTGAACTTTGAACAAAAGCTAAAGTAACTGGGGCTGAATACTAAGTAAAGTACTTTAGTACTTTACTAAAGTAACTAAATGTGACTGGTGGCCTTGGTGTATGTTTGTGTGTGTGAATTAAATCACATTTCTTATTTTGTTCCACTTTTTACTGAAGGCAGATATTGTTGGAGAACAGATCTGTTTGTGAAACCTTATTGGGAACATCCAAATTGGCAAAATGACTTGGTGCCCATCTGCAGTAAATCAAGAGGTACATCTGACTAGGTTGGGGCTTTGTGCCAGTGCCTGTCTCAACATGTTCAGTTTTTAACTGAATTCTGTCAAAATTTTGAATCAGATAATAATGTCACAGACATTTGGTACATATTTCTTATGGAAGTGTCTGTGTGACTGTGGGTATAGTCAGAAAGGCTCAGGGTGTCTTGGCCATGGTGTTAACTTAAGAGTTCCTCTTACTCATGGTAAGTCTTCTCCCTCACCTCCCCCACCCCCAATCTTCTTCCCCCTCTCATTCCACTCTGGAATTGATCATTGGGATGGTTGTTGGAAATTCTGCTCCACTATGTAAGAGAGCTCACATGAGTATTGAGATATTTGGGGGCATTATTTGGTATCCTAGTTTGGATTTCTCCAAAAACAATGACTTGGATATGATATTTACTTGATAATTTTAGGAAATAGGAGTGAGGGGAAGGACCCCCCCCAAAATGTTATTTTAATGAGTAGAATAAAGATATGGGTAACTGGGGCTCAGTTTTACTGGGGATTGTGTGTAAAATGGCCTCTGAATTAATTGTTCATTCTCTATGCAGCATCCAAAATAATAATTAAAATGCATAAATCAGATCACACTACCACCCCTGCCTAAAACCCTCTCCTGGAAAACCATTGCTCTTAGAGCAAAATACACACTGCTTCTCCCTGCCTGCAAGAACCCAGCTATCTATGTGCCTGCTCTTTCGTGTTCCCCCAGCGCTCATCCCCCACCTTTCTGCTGTGACTCTCTCAGCTGCAGTCACACTGGCTGGCTTTCTGTTTCAGGTACATACTGAGCTGTAACCTTCCTCAGGGAGTAGGTATTTCACATTCACTCTGCCTGGATACTCTTCCCTCCTACATCTTTAACTAGCTGGCCTCTTGTTATAATTCAGTTGTCAGCTCAGAAGCTACCTCCTCATGTTTATTGTCTGCCTACATATTTATTATATGTCTCCCTGGCCCCATCGCCTCTCCAGATTTAGGTTCTGTGAGAATCAGGACTTTGCACGTCTTGTTTCATTAGTGTATCCCTAATGCCTAGAACTTTCTGGCACATAAGTCCTCAATAAATATTTGATGTATGACTGTTTAACTAATGAATGAAGTAATGAGTTAATGAATGAACAAGTGGTTTAGAAATTTAGTGACTGTATCCCAAGTTACACAGAATTTAGCAATACTTGAAATCAAGACATTTTTGTTGCCAGCTCATGTCACTCTGTTCACAATTATCTCAGATCCATTATGTGTAATATTTTGAGCCAAAGACATTTTCCCCTCTCAAAATCCCACTTTTCTCTTATTTATGGGGAGGGTTTTTTGTTTTGTTTTTTTTTTTTTTGCAGAGAAAAGTAGCCACATATACACAGTGACACTTCTTTTAGCTGGCCTAATCAAGTTTAGATAATCATACAGAGAACTTTTTAAATATCCTCTTCTGCGATTCTCCCTTAACTCCTGCTTTCCCGGGGGAATGGAGGAGGTAGCAGAGTGGGCTGGTGGTGGGAAAAGAGAGAATGTTAGGAGGAGAGAGGGAAGAACTTGTATGACAGTGACTTGATTCCATCATTTAGGGAAGGTAGGCAATATAAAAGCCCCGAGTAAGCAGCCGTGGGTACTCTTAGAATTGGGCTCGTTTTTGCACAGGTAGATATATCAGCACTCATACCACTAAGATATTTTATAAACTGTTTCCTCCAAAAAGGAATTATATCTAAATTTCCCTAGTGAACAACTTTTAAAAAAAATTAGTAAGATGCACTTAGCATATATACCATAAATGCACTATTTTTCATAAGCCATGGGGACTGAAAAGTAATGCTGCTTGTATATTGACAGGTGGCTTAGTTTTCTTTTGGAGAAATTGGAGCTTGGGTCTTGCTTTTGTCCACAAATATAGAGATAATAAATTCTGGTAAGGAAGTGCCTCACGTTTGTCTCCTGGGTAATGGAAGGTAGGCTGGGAGGAATGCATTAGACATAAGGGCAGCTGTTGCCAGTTTCTGGATGCTAAGTGAATCTACTTCACACGTGAGCATCTTGGGGCTCTTTTATCATTTGGACTGTTTTGCCATTCTTTTTAAAGGGTCTTGGTAGCTTTTGATAACTCACAGAGAACTGTAGTTTAGATCCAGTTATCTTTAAGTATGTAAATATCTTCATGTACATTTTTTAGGGAGGGAGGGGCAGGGGGGAGAGAGAGAGAATCTTAAGCAGGCTCTGTGCCCAGCAGGGAGCCTGACACTGGGCTGGATCCCAGGACCCTGAGGTCATGACCTGAGCCAAAATCAAGAGTTGATGCTTAACTGACGGAGCCACCCAGGTGCCCCTAGCTTCATATACATTTTAAAAGACAAGATGTTATGGCAATGTCCTTAAGTAATGACACAGCCATAGTTTTAATGTTTACCTGAGCCTAGTGTAGATTTTCAGGAGTCCCAATTTATTAAAAATAAAACTCTAGAACCAAAAATGATGGGACAACATCTTCATATTGCCCTTGTCTGCCTTCAGGACATTTTCAAATTAGTCATGTCTGTGAACTTGGTTATGTTTATTACCCAGATGGTATTTTACCACATGAGCAATTAATATAATAGGAGACTCTGAAGTGTTTATATCAAGGCAAGAAGCAGTAGAAACTTCAATGTGGTAACTTTGCAGACAGCTGAACATATTTTACTGTGTGCTTCCAACCTTCCCTTCTCTTGCCTTTCCCTTTCTATTTTTATATTTAACAGAAAAGAAAGGGAGTTCACAAAGGCACTCAGAAACTGACAGTTTCTTGTAGAATGTGGTATATTTCTAATTTCCATATATTGCCTTCAAGTGGAATGGCCCTGGGAGCACAATTACCTTCAGTCTTGACAAGTTTGAAAGAGGCAAATTCTGCCAGTTTCTGATTGAAATGTTACACTGCCTTTTCTGAAACTGGCATGATAGGTGACAAAAGCAGAGATGTTGCTGGGTCAGGTGAAGTTGTTGCCATAATCCCTTTTCCCTGTTTTGAGCTCTTGAGCAAGAAAATCCTGTGTCAAGGTATATTAGTACCAGCTGCTATAAGCACCTTGAAGGGGTTGCCAACAGACAGGCTAACTTTCAGGATCCTATTCTCTGTTCAAAGGGGCTCAAAGATAGAAAACCCAGCATGATCTCTGAAGACTACAGAATAAGCTCACATTTTCATTCTTCATCTAGATTTCATTTTCTTATATGAAAATGATTTGCCAACTGTCCATAATTAGGCTCTTCTTACTCTATATTGTAATATATATGAATTCTACTGATAGGAGTGTATTCCTTCATGTAATGAATGCATTCCAAAAAAACGCACATCAAAAATTATAAGTCATATTATATCTTAATTACAGAATTGATCTCTCTGAATAATAGGCTTGTGATAAATCCTTGAGTTTTGTACTTTAAAATCTCAAGTAATATATTATTCTCTCAATTTGGATATATTTTGTATATATATATTTTTAAGATTTTTTTGTTTATTTGAGAGAGAGAGAGAGAGAGAGAGCACATGCAGGGGGACTGGCAGGCAGAGGGAGAAGCAGGGAGCCCAATGCGGGACTCGATCCCAGGATCCTGGAATCATGACCTGAGCCGAAGGCAGATGTTTCACGGACTGAGCCACCCAGGTGCCCCTATTTTGTATATACTTCACGTGAGAATAGGTATGCTTAAAGGGAAGCACACATATATTAGTTTTCATTTAATGAAAAACTTTTGCGAGATGGATTTGAGGTCTTTCCATTTAATCTGGCAAGTTCTTTCTCCGTGGATCCCTCCTCCTTCATGATTCGCTCTCTCACTTCCTTTCACCTCTATTCCGATGTTCTCTTGTCAGAGAGGTTTTCTCTGACCACCTTATATAATCCTCTCGCCCCTACCCTGCTCTACTTTTCTCCTATCACTCACAGTCACAAAGCATATTATACATTTATTGTCTATCTCTTCTGAACTCAATTCCATGAATCCTGGGGCTTTATTATAGTCACAATTATATCAGCAGACATAGGACAGTGCCTGGTGCACATATACACACTATATATTTATTAGATGAATGAATAAGTGAACAAATGAAGAATTGAGAGGGAGTGGCATCTGCAAAACTCCCAATTTTATCTGCCCCATTTTGTGAGAGTGTCTATGGGTGTATTTCCTGGGGAGAAAGAAACCGTATTACTATACACTCTTGTTTCTCTTGATCCTATGATATCTGTTATAATGAGATGTGGTATATCTAACTGTTCAAGTTTTAGACTTTTAAAATATACTGATAAATACATCCTTTAAATCTTATGATTCTGAGAATTACTCATTAACTCAAAGGATGATCTGATCATAATAAATATATACTATTTAACGGAACTACAAGTCATGAAATAGTGTAAAACTCCAAGCAAGAGAAGGCAAACTGAGGGGCTTACAGGCTCATAGGACTGAATGACTTAACATTTTAAAGAGTTTTAATTTAATGTTAAGATTTTAGAAATTCAGTGTATTGCACGTAAAAATCTGGATATTCAACCTTTCTTGAATTATCTAGAGATCTGATGGTGCTGGGCCCACAGGCCTGCATGGCATCTGTTAGCTGGAGCTGAATGTTAAATGTGTTAACCACAGTCTCCACCACTCCCTTTTGTTGTTTCCTTACCTTACTCCTACATTTATCTTTCCAATATTGACACTGTTGGCATTTGGCTTAACATTCATGCGCTAAGCCAAGCTAATCCTTAGGCACCATTTCATATGCTTGCCCTTTATGTAGTTGCTGAAATGGAAAAAATTTGTTGATGTTAAGAAAAAACCAGTATCCTTGTTTTACTTTAAGCATTCTATGTATTTTGGATTGTTTTTAAAAAAAAGAAAAGAGAGCTTAAACCAAGTATTTATTATTTTCCTCAAAATAATCTGTAGCTCAATGCTCTCTATCTTGAGATGAGTTTGGATATTCATAAGCATACACATGTGTCACAACTAAGTGAATGAACACTTAAGATTTTGCATTCCATGATATGCAAGTTTTACAAAACGAAAGCAAACATTGAACTATATTTATTCATATGCATGCAGAAATATTTAGAGAGAATTTTTCTCATGTCTTAAAATCACTTTGAAATGTGCCCAAAACAGATGGATTAATGAATAGGTAGAGGGATGGATGGATGCATAGATACATGATAAAGGAGGCACAGTAAAATGATAATGGTAGAATCTAGATGGTGAATATATGGGATTTTACCATATAACTCTTTCAATTTTGCTATATGATTGAAAAATTTCATAATAAAATGTTGAGGAAATCTCATCTGCTACTGGATATGATTCTTATGTGCATACTGTTTCTGCTTTTTGGATTGTTTTTCAAATTAAATGTAAATAGCGGCATTATCAACGATAGCCAAATTATGAAAAGAGCCCAAATGTCCCTCGACTGAAGAACAGATAAAGATGATGTGGTGTATATATATATACAATGGACTATTACTCAGCCATCAAAAATAATGAAATCTTGCCATTTGCAATGATGTGGATAGAGCTAAAGAGTATTATGTTAAGTGAAATAAGTCATTCAGAGAAAGACAAATACCATATGATCTCACTTCCATATGTGGAATTTAAGATACACATGAATGTAGGGAAAGAAAAAAAGAGAGGTAGGAAAAACATAAGAGACTCTTACCTATAGAGAACAAACTGAGGGTTGCTGGGTGGGGAGATGGGCTAAATGGGTGATGGGTATTAAGGAGGGCACTTGTGATGAGCACTGGGTGTTATATGTAAGTGATGAATCACTAAATTCTACTCCTGAAACTAATATTACACTAGAATATACACTAAATAGAATTTAAGTAATAAAATCATAAAAAATATAAAATTTTACACAATGAAACAGGAAATTACTGTAAATTTTTTGATTCTGCTTCTCTAGGATTAATTTTAAAAGAGTTTCATATTTTAAAAAACTCTGATGAGTGATTTGGAAATGTAATTTTGAAATATTTTTATTTTGTAGAAAATTACCCTTTTTAATCATTTTCTTATTCTTTCCTATATCTATTTTCACATGGCCAAAAATATCTCAAATAGTATTCTCTGGGGCCCTTAAGTTCCAGATCATTTAAACTCTTATATATGGGGTATGAATTATTTTTAACTGATTATAGTTTTACTCTACACTTTGTAAGGTGAAGCCATGTATTTGAATGTTTAATTCATACAGATTTTTGTAAATAATTGGCATATTGGCATAATTAAAAGATTTGTTTTGCACAGATTGTTTCTTCCATATATTTAGAAATTTCTTTTTTTTTTAAGATTTTATTTATTTATTAGAGAGAGACACAGTGAGAGAGGGAACACAAGCAGGAGGAGTGGGAGAGGGAGAAGCAGGCTTCCCGTGGAGGAGGGAGTCAGATGCAGGGCTGAATCCCAGCACCCTGGGACCATGACCTGAGCTGAAGGCAGACACTTAACAACTGAGCCACCCAAGCGCCCCTATTTAGAAATTTCTATTCTACAATTATAAGTAGGTTGTAGGACTATTAAAAGTAACTTAATTGTAAATATTAAGACTGGCAAAGTGTTGTAGGCAATGGCTAAGCTACCCAACCCCATGATATAGGCTTTACTTTTTGATTAAAGGATGTGAGTTATTAGAGCAAACATTTGGATTGTTGATGGGCAGGCTTGGCTACAAAGTCTTCTAGTAAAGCTGTTTCCTTCCTTTTGGAAAAGAAACGCACCACTTGTTCTTTGGCAGAGTGATTAATATTTACAATAAGATATCTTCAGTGACATGAGCAGATCTATGCTCTAACACCTAGCGTTCTAAACTCCAGAGTTCTCTTCCTTCTGGATCACTCTAAATTCAATTTATTTTTTTCAAAATATTCAATTAGTGTATCAAAACATCACTTAAACTGCAATGTCAGATGTCTTTGAAACACAGATCATTCTCTGTATAGATAACACTGTCAGGAAGAGCATGGACCTCATTTCTTCTCATCTGATAAAATTTCTCTTCCCTACCAAAGGGCATCAGTCTTTATTGCATCCGGTTAGAGTCTTGTTGAAACCAATTTTTCCCCCAAATATTTCCCTATCTTTAAAATTTACTAGAACTCCAGTTAGTTCAACTAACATTCACTGAATTGCCAATTTAGGCTAGCTCCTGGGAATGCAGACACAATAAGATGCCGTCCCTGCCCTTGAGGAAGCCTCATGCCAAAATGCTATTGTGGCAAAAAGGAGACACAACCAAACATTTGTTGTAGGAGTGTTCCAAATGAATTAAAATACTATTGATGTTCTAATGACTCTTTTTGAAAGTATTATTAGGTTAAAAAATGTATTCTTGGACATTTATTACTTAGCAGTTGAAATAAAATTATTCCTTCTAATATTTTTTAGAAAATAGAGAAGGGCTCAACATGTGAATTTTGTTTTTAAATCATTTTAATTTTAGTTTTTATGGTGGCAGTAGAATACAGTAGAATGAGGAAAATGAGTTTGGAATCAAACAGCTCTTGCCTTCTACTCTTTGCTTAGGAACTCAGTGATCTAGATCTTGGACGCTTGTTTAAACCCCCATGCCTCTCTTTTCTCAGGTGTGAGGTATGGGTAATATAGCTACCTGTCATGAACACTAAAATTGTAATGGAATAATGAGGGAAATTTTCAAGTCCATATAGTAGTAGCCTGAATATGTGGTAAGGACTGTTGTTATTGTCATGATGTTGATGATGATGATAGTTTTAATTTGGGTTGCTAGAGACACAGAAATTACACTATAAGTAGTTTATGTAGGAGGCAATCTCAAGGAACACTGGTAGTAAAGTGGAAAAAAAAAAAAGGACAGAGAAGGAAGAAAGCCAATAAAATGGTGGACAACTGGAGCTTAAGTATGCTAGGGAGTACTGAGAGACAGTACAGAACATGTACCTCAGAATTATCTCACCTGAGAGATAAAGGAGATGAGGTGTTTACAACATTTCCTGTCAGCCATTGGTAGAGGGCTGCTCTCAGGGTGTATTAATTCCTTGGCATTTGCAGCCTGCCATATTAATAGGCAGAGTGGTCTTTGGCAGGTAGAGAAAGCCTTCAGTCCATGATTCAGGTGTTGATAGTTAGAAGTCAGCCTGACATGTCTGAAATGGTCAAGCTGAGGTCATATGGACTGAGTACTGATACCATCTGTCCATATGATGATGATGAGACTACTTGATGAAGGGGGGCAGGGAGACTGTATGACTTTCTCTGAGAAATGCAATATAAATGCAGACGATTAAATGCAGGGAGAAGCCTGTCTAGGAAAAAGAAGCACTATGTGTCTGCATACCTGTATACACAGTTTATCTGACAGTCTTGGAATTATTCTAGCCTTAGCCGATGAGTCATTTTATTGGGCACACATTTCCTCTGTACAGGTCTCCTGTCTGAGCCCTGGGTAGGTTTGGTGCATTACTGGTGGCTCCTTGGATCTGAGAATGCAGTGTTTCATTATTCTGACCTCACCTCCTACAGCAGTGTGCACTTCTCCGCCAGCAACCTTGGTCTGAGGTGATCTAGTCATTACAGCCTGCAGGATCTCTTAATAGCTATGATTCAGCTTAACCCAAAGCTAATGAGCAGGAAGAAGCAGTTCCACCACTCCCTTGCATTGTTTGAGGAGATATCCCACCATCTTCCAGTTTAATTATGGGATGTGGTTTCTGGGCAGGAGAGCAAGTGAGATCTGCTTTTTGCATTTTGTTTTGTTCATAACTGAATCATAGCAATTAAGCAATCATGCAGGGTGTAAGCAATAACTTTTATGAATATTAAGATAGTACATTTCATAACATCTAAATGCTATGTTTATTAAAGTTCACTTTTGAGAAATTGTGGTAGTTGTTAGGAAAACACTATTAATTTGAAGGTGTGGAGGAGAGAGATAAGGTACCTCTTCTAGAATTGTGTTTGTTCTGGTAACTATTATCTTTGGGAAGCACTGAAGGTGTCTTCTTTAATAAATCTCAGAAGGTATTCAAGCCATAAACAATTATTTACATATATGGGTATAGAGATAGTTGTATACATGTATACATATATTATTTCAGCCATGTCCTAGACACTTAACAAAAATGGAATTGCGTTGATTGGTTGCTTGCACTGTCAAAGACAAAAAGGTAAACTCTAACCAGTGTTCCTTTTATATTCATAAATGTACTTTATTATTTTTTTTACTTTAAAAAATGAGAACAAATTACTAAAGGAATGAATATATTAACAATCACTATATTTAAATAAATACAGGAAAATAGATCCCCCTATTAATTTTTGAAGCATGAAATCCTGTGCATCCACATTGTAGAAATAGGAGCCTTTGAAGCTGTCTTTAAATATGCTAAAAATCTGTCACAGATGGCAATATGAGATAATTTCTACAACTTTCCTTGTATTGATAGCATTAACTGTTAATCATTTCAGTAGCTATGACATAGATATAGCAGTAAGCGTGTTGTTGACTAATATGTGATTCAACTAAAATAGAATCAAGAGTCCTCTGGGAGAGAAAAGGAGCAAATGTTTTACAAATCTACTTTTCAACAGTGATTAGAAGATGGGTAATATTTTGCTACCCTTCATAAGTGGTTCTCTTAATATTTTGACTGGCTCAAAGAAAAAAGGTATAATCACTACCTTTTTAGGGAGCCAGTTTTAGGATAGTGAAGTGTGAAAACAAAGAAGAGATGATATCTTACTATCCACAGTTCCCACTGCTCTCACCTCCCTGTAAGGGATCCTTGTTATCATCCCTACTTGGCTTCTCGCCTTTTTTCTCAACTCCTCCCCCTTCCTGGATGGCCTTCCCTTCTTTTGATCCCAGCACCTGTCCTTCAACCAGTCCAAACATATATCTTTTTTCTTTCAACTTTTATTGTCCACAGGGTCACAATCATACTGCTCATAAGTTGAATATTCTCTAATTATTACAAATAATAGCCATTGTTGCTAGAAAAGAAATATGTATTTACAGCAGCAATCACATTGCTGTGTGGTAATATCTCATAAGAGGTGCTCACCCAATAACTACCTTTTCTTTGTCCTCCTTTGCACTTTGTACATCACTCCAGTAGACTTATTAAGCTGTATCATAATTGCTTGCTGTTTCAGTTATGTGTGCTGCTTAACAAACCTCCCAGTATTTGGTGGCTTAAAACAAAAATTTATTATTTCTCATTACTCTTTGAGTTAGTTGGCCTCAGCTGGGGGCATTTTCCTTCCTCTATGGTGTAGCTGAGTTCACTCATGCAGCTGCATTCAGCTGGGAGCTTGTTTGGGGCTGGAACATCAGGATGGCTTCTCTCCCTCCAAAGTCTCCTCTGTGAGGCCCTAATAATTCTGCAGTCTAGTTTGAACTTCTAGCATGATGTCTAGGCTCTGAGAAAGGGAAGTTAAAGCTGACAGTCCTCTTTAGGGCTACACTAGAAGTCCCAAATATCACTTCCAGTGTATTTGGTTGCAAATCATAAGATCAACCCAGATTCACAGTGAAGGAAATACACTCCACCTCTTGATGAGAGGAGCAGCAAAGTCTCATAGTGTACAACCATAGGAGGAGTAATTGGTGGCCATGTTTGGAGACTATCCTTACACTTGTATCAGCCTTTCCCCCTAGACTTTGATTTCTTCAGAGCAAGGACTATGTCTTCTTCAGATTTTTAGATTCAGAATATGAAAAATATTTTGCTCTTTATTTCTTGAATGAATGATAGTTCTACCTCTCACTTTATCTCTAACCTTCAATGATAAACTCAGTTTTATATTCTGTTTGCTGGTATGAAATAATTCTACTATATCTTGATTTTTTTTTCTCATTTTTTACCTTTCAAGTTTTTTTCTGATAGATATCTAAGACATACCTACTGTCTTGGGGTTTCTCTGTTTAGAGAAAGCCACAGAGTTATAGATTAAAATGCAAGTGGTTCCTTTGGGAGCTGATTCCAGGAAACATAAACAGGGAAGTGAATGGATTAAAACAGGGAGTGAATGAAGCTAAAAAAAGGGGTGTCAGGCAGGTAACTTGGAGCAATTAGAGGCTATTTCTATGAGGGGACTCTGGGAAACAGGGTAGACATGTGCCTCAGGCTTATTTTACCTGAGGGATGAGAGAGCTGGAGGATAGTAATTTCTCAGCACTTATGGCTGTCCACAGGCAAAGCAGATTCCAGTGGCCAGAGAAAGTCCTCTGGCAGAAAGACACAGGTACAGGAAGTTGGACCAACAGCACAGAAATGACCAGTGCCATGGGATACCATCAGCGATTGTCATACATGCCATTCTGCTCTCCTCTTCCATCCCTTCCCCAAAAGAAGGCTTAGCTGTCTCACCAGCCTTCCTTTAAGGACACTGTCCCTTGGCAGTTTCTCCTCTTACTAAATGGTTTTAGCTAAAAGAAGTACCAAGAAGAACAACTCATACTTTTTTACCCATCACAGTTGTTCTAGGTCGCATCATAAAAGATTCTTAAAGGTTATATTCATAGACAGGGGAATAGCAGTTTCACGAAGCACTGCCAAACCCCGATGGCCTCTCATTTTTAGAAGGGAACAGGAGGGCTCAGTTCATGATCTGAGGGTCCTGAAAGCCAGCCTGGTTTCAGGCTCTGTGCTCAGTGGGGAGTCTGAGATTGTCTCTCTCCCTTTATCCCTCTTTCCCGCTCATGTGGGTGCATGTGTTTTCCCCCCTTTCTCTCTCTCTCTCAAACAAATCTTTAAAAAATAAAAATTATTAAAAAACAAAACAAAACAGCACACATAAGGCAAGGGAATCCTTTCTGGTAAGAAAATTGGAGGAAGCCATTAGCAAATGACACTACAGGCAAAGGGCTGATATCCAAGATCTGTAAAGAACTTCTCAAACTCAACACTCAAAAAACAAATAAGTCAAAAAATGGGCAGAAGACATGAACAGACACTTCTCCAAAGAAGACAAACAAATGGCTAACAGACACATGAAAAAATGTTCATCATCATTAGCCATCAGGGAAATTCAAATCAAAACCACATTGAGATACCACCTTATACCAGTTAAAATGGCAAAACTTGACAAGGCAAGAAACAACAAATGTTGGGAGAGGTTGTGGAGAAAGGGGAACCCTCTTACACTGTTGGTGGGAATGCAAGTTGGTACAGCTACTTTGGAAAACAGCGTGGAGGTTCCTCAAAAATTAAAAGTAGAGCTACTCTATGACCCAGCAATTGCACTCCTGGGTATTTACCCCAAAGATACAGATATAGTGAAAAGAAGGGCCCTATGCACCCCAGTGTTCATAGCAGAATGTCCACAGTAGTCAAACTGTGGAAGGAGCTGAGATGCCCTTCAACAGATGAGTGGATAAAGAAGATGTGGTTCATATATACAATGGAATATTATTCAGCCATCAGAAAGGATAAATACCCAACTTTTGCATCAACATGGGTGGGCCTGGAGGAGATTATGCTAAGTGAAATAAGTCGAGCAGAGAAAGTCAATTATATGTTTTCACTTATTTGTGGAACATAAGGAATAGCATGGAGGACATTAGGAGAAGGAAGGGAAAAATGAAGGGGGGGAAATCAGAGGGGGAGATGAACCATGAGAGACTATGGACTCCGGGAAACAAACTGAGGGTTTCAGAGGGGAAGGAGCTAGCCCGGCGATGGGTATTAAGGAGGGCACGTACTTACATGGAACACTGGGTGTTATATGCAAAAATGAATCATGGATCACTACATCAAAAACTAATGATGTACTGTATGGTGACTAACATAATATAATAAAAAAAATAATAAGAAAAAAATTGGAGAAAGCCAATATCATATGGTGAATTAAGACTTACGTGGAAATTGGAAGTAAGGAGGAATGACGGAATGAGGTGGAAGGTGTTGAGTGAGACCCCTATCTTCTATCAGTAGTAGTCAGTAGTTTTGTTTTGAAGACTAATGGTGCTATGGCTTCCTCACCTCTTAGTTCCAACTGAAGACCTGTAACTAATTTTGTTGTTTTTTCAACTGCTCATATTTACTGTCATGCTCTCTTCTTATACAGGAGATACTCAAGTGGAGGGAAAAAAAAAAAACAACTTTTTTCCCCTTTGCATTCAGTGTAATTGTTATTAGCTTTGAATGAGTAACTTCTGTAATAAAAGGTGTCCATACATGCAGTAGAATGCTCTTTCTGTGCAGTTCTGTGCTGCGCATTTTCATTTTGTAGACTGTTGTGAGAAAAATGAAAATTTAGATTTGATTTGTCCTAGGCTCTTATAGAATAAGGTAGTAGAATCAGTTCTTGAATGCAGTGTGTAGTTTTAGACTATAAGGTAAATTAAATCAACTTGTGGTTTAGTAATGCCTTTATTAGTTCTCAAAAATTGGTTTAAGTAATGATATTAAATTATGTATGGTTGAAAAGATAAGTCTTGCTTCTACCATACTACATGAATGCCATGAAAATGTTTTCCTTTTCTTGCAGTAAAATTAGAAGTAGAACGTAGGTTCAACACAGTTTTCTTCACACCTTGTAATTTCTGACACAGTAAGTTATGTTGAGGAAAGAAGAGACATTAAGTTGACAATAGACTTTTGTTTATAAATATGCCAGATGACTGGGGTACAGATTGACAGGGTGATCATTTCTTCCACTGCAATTGTTTTCTGTTACAAAGATGTCTGAATTAAAAGGGAATGACTTCCTTTCATAAATTTTGAGGTGGATTACCATTTGAGAAATGACTATGCACTTGGATTATTTTGTAAAGGAATATATGAGAATAGAGTCTTATATTTATTGAGTGAAATTGAAATAATAAAAGATGAAAAGGCAGCTTAATATTCTCTCATTTAAATTTTAATCATGTTAAACTTTGAGTGAGATTTTTCCTGAGTTGTTATACAATTACTGCTGTAAAGTTGGCTATAATTATATATTCTTTTGTATGTATAACAACATTCTTCTGTATTTTTTTCGAAGACTGTATATGCATGGATATGTATGGAGTTATTTTAAAGCTTAAACTTCATTTTTTTTTCCACTTTATTTTGAGTGGATGCATTTTGAATTTGTTTTCAGGATGACACTGAATGAATGTTACATTTAGAAACTGTTTAATTTCTTTAATACTTTTCACAGATAAAAGTATATGCTTATCTTTTCCCTTAAAATGACAAGGGCTTCTCATTAGGGAGGTTAGAAACCATGAGCCCCATGCTGAACCTAGTATTAGAACATCTGCATTTTATTCTTTGTTTCATTTGACCTTGGAGTGATGCAATGGCTCTTAGATTTTTTTTTTTCTCAAAAATGACTCCATTTCTCATTCATTTATATTTCAGTGACACATTGAGTTCTCTCTTATGCTGACTGACATATCTTTTAATCTTTATAAGAAGTAAAATTTAGATTATTCATATCCTCTCGGAGGAAGAGTGTGGATAAGGGTCATAGAGAAGACACCTCTTTTTCTTAGGAAAGTAGCAGACAACCACACCGGAGGATTTCAAAATTTGTTGGGCTTCAGAATCAAGTGGGAAGGCTTGCTGAAAATACATATTCCAAACCTACTGAACCAGAATTTAGAGTCCTAGGGCGTGGGCAGCTGGTTAATATCCATCCTATGGTAGCATATGAGTCAGGACCTAGCCCAATTTGAAGTAACATATTGGGAAGCTTTCTTGCTACCTTTAATTCTTCCATTATCTGAATCATTTCAAAATTTTGAAGCATGGTTTTCCATCTGTCACAGTTTAAGTGACTATTCAATATTGAAATTCCTTGCCCTGGATGGTAGTAAGAGTCAGCTGTCCACAGAACTCAACTTTCTTGAATGTCTCATTTCCCCATGTCCTATACAGCTGTTTTGCTCTTTTCTTGTCCTTTCATTTGCCACCTTAATATCTGTTAGCTGCTATTATTTTGGGCTTTTAATCCTCCTTCCCATGTTCCTATGCTTTTCCAGTTTTTCTCTTTAGCCCTCAAAGGCAGTATTTCTTCTATCTCAGGGGCTTCCTCTCAATCATCCAGGATTTGTAGATCACCCTTTGGGATGAACACCAGGATTCTCAGAATGTTTGTTTATCTGCCATTAAATGAGGTGGGAATGGCTGCTGACATTTCCCTTGACACTGGAGGGTGTGGTCAGGCTAGATGCAAAAATGCTTGTTGAATGAGGAGTGCTGTGCTGTTACTGGCACTTAGCTGGGAAGCTGAAGCCCAAGCAGCTTAATGATTTGCCAGGGCTGTGCAACCCATCATTGTTAAGCTGGGATTACAACCTGGAGAATTTGGGTTACGCTTTCAGAGAACATTCCGTTGGGTGAACTGGACTTACTTGAAGTGTTCCATGTCCCTGTAGACCAAAGAGGTAGAATTTATGACAGCAGTTTGATCTTCAGAAAGTCCACTTAACCCAGAATTACCCTTTAGTTTACTGAACGCACTGGGAAAAAGGGAGGGATGAAAGAGTATTTAATTAATGAGATTCTGTTGCTTATCTGTAAGGGATGTGTGTGGGGGAATCTTCACTTTTTCTACACATGATATAAAAATTCCTTTTAATCCTCAAACAACTCTCAGGAAAAAGAAATGTGGAATTAAAATAGAAGTTCTTGAGATTTGTCCTTGAGAATATCTTTAGAAAAAGTATACTTGGAATTTGATGACTTGTAGAGAAAGTTTATCAGGAAGGTTAGAATTTTTATATTTATTCAAATTAAATACATGTGTGCATTTTGAAATCAAGCTTTTGTTTTTGTTTTTTTCTATACATTTGGTAGAGAGATTTCCTTAGAATAAAAATGGGTATGGGAATCCATAATGTTGTTCTTTGGTTGGTATTCTGCGTTATAGAGTTGGGATTCTACCCCTTAAATTAGAATTTGGGGGAATGTCAAAGCCAATCTCGGTGGCCCAAGAGGTATATGTGAGCTCTAGGTCCACTGTTTTGTCAGTGAAAAATCAGGGTGTCAAATATATACTTATTTAACACTTTCTGTGAGCCAAGGTACTATGAAGGGCACTTTACATACTTTCATTTAACAGCTGGAGAACTAACAGCTTTAGGAGACCATGTGTTCTAGACAAGGAAACTGAGGTTCTGAGATGTTAAATAACTTACCCAACGTGGAACTGAGATACTAAATCAGGTTTGTTCCACCCAAAAACACATAGTCCACTTGTTCCTAAAAGGAGCTGTAACTAGCATTTCATCAAATGTCGGCTCCAAGGACAGGACTTGGAAATGACATGGACACCTTCTGTTACATACGCAAGGCTCTGCCTACATCATGTGCTAGCTTACATGACTACAAAGGCCCAAATACAAACTGTGTGCACCGTATCCCTTCATTAGCACATTTTCTCTTGCATGGTTATTCACTGTGAGGATGTGATGAGTTGGGAGTGTGGGTAGAAGCTGCTGCAATTAGTTTTGCCTCAGGTAGAATGCTGACATCAGTTGTAATGAGATTAAAATCTTCTACTCAGCTGTTACTTGAAATATTCTGTTGTGTTCTCATCCAACTGTTTTAACTAATTGAAGTGACTTAACCATATAATTATTTTCAAATGTTTACAATTACTTTTAGATAAATATAAATGAATGTTTGCCTGCATATTAGCAGCAAAGGGAATAATTTGGTATCTTCACCCAAATAGTCTAACCCTCCTAAGGAACATCAGAGTGTATCAGTGGAATTCAAATGACACAAATGAGCATTCTTAATACTAAATGAAATATTACTTTCAGTTCCAGTAGGATGGAGTAGTCCCATTCCTGCCAAGTCCTCCCCCTTACAACTAAAACCCTCTAGATAGACAAGCACAGGAACTCTCTGAAAGATCAAACAAGAAGGTGAGCTGCCTTGGGATTTGAGGGATTGGGGGAACTATACAGCAGTGAGTTCCTTGGATTTCTTTATTGTTTCTTATATATCCTGGAAGTTTTCAGTCCTGGACCATCAACAGGCACAGACCCAAAAAGTTCCAAGAAAAATCTTGTTTCCCTTAGCTAAAGGACCAAGAAAATGATAGCCTAACAACAACAACAACAAAAATTGGCAATATCTGCCAAACACCATCAGAAAAACCATACCTTCCACCCTATGGTTTCGGGGGTGCTGAACAGGAAGTTGATTCTCCCCCATGCCCCACTAATTACTTATATTATTAGACTGTGATAAGATACATATTTTTTTATCCAATTTAATTTTTTATTATGTTAGTCACCATACAGGACATCATTAGTTTTTGACGTAGTGTTCCATGATTCATTGTTTGCGTATAACACCCAGTGCTCCATGCAGAACGTATTGTATCACATATATAGAGCAGACATGAAGAAAACAATACAAAGCAATATACTAAAACAAAACACTATAAATCAAAGAAACAGAAAAAGAGAGCAAGTTATAAAATGACAGACTTAAGCCCTAATATCAATAAATTAATTATAAATAGTCTATAGAAATGCAAGGAACCCAGAATAGTTGAAACAATCTTAGAAGAACAAAGTTGGAGGACTTAAACTTTCCAATTTCAAAATTTATTACAAAGATTTGGGGTATGGTGTGGTACTAGTGTAGGGATAAACACATAGACCAATGAAATGAAATTGATAGCTCAGAAATAAACTCTTACATTGATGACCAGATGACTTGCAATAAGAGTGCCAAGGCTATTCAATGGGGGAAGAATAAACTTTAACAAATGGTATTGGGACAACTGGATATCCACATGCGGAAGAATAAAGGTAAAACCTCTTCCTTACACCATACACGAAAGTTCACTCCAAATGGATCATAGATCTTAAATATAAGAATGAAAGCTATAAAACTCTTAGAAGAAATCATGGGTATAAAATTTGTGACCTTTGTTAGGCAATGAATTCTTAGATGTGACACCAAAAGCATAAGCAAGAAAGACAGATACACTGGACTTCATCAAAATTTAAAACTTTTGCTTCAATCACACCACAAAGAAAGTGAAAACCAAGTCACAGAATAGGAGAAAATAATAAAAAAGACAGTGGGTGAGGGTTCTGAATACACACGCACACACACGTTTCTCCAGTGAAGTTATTCGAATAACCAGTAAGAATATGAAAAGATGCTGAACATTGTTAGCCATCAGAGAAATGTAAATCAAAACCATAATAAGATACTACCTCTTATCCACTAGGATAGCTATTATCAAAAAATAGATAATAACAACTGCTGACTAGGATATGGAGAAATTGGAACCCTCACATGTTGCTGGTGGGAATCTAAGATGGTGCACCCACTTTGGAAAATGGTATGGCAGTCTCTCAAAATAGGTATATACCCAAGAGTTAAAAAGACATACATTAATACAATAACTTGTACATGAATGTTCATAGAAACATTATTCATAGTAGCCCCCAAGTGGAAACAATCCAAACATCCATCAACTGATGAATGGATAAAAAATATTATATTCAGAAAATGGAAAATAGTTTATCCATAAAAAGGAAGGAAATACTGAATCTTACAAGATGGATGAACTTTGGAAACCTTATGCTGGGTGAAAAAAAGCTAGTCATAAAAGACTACATATTGTATAATTCCATTTCTATGACATGTCCCCAAACAGGCAAATCTATAGGTACAGGAACAATCTGCTGGTTTCCTAGGACTAGTGTTGGGGTGGAGTAGTTGGGATTGAGGTGGGGGTTGGAAGAAAACAGAGAGTGAATACTAATTGGTAGGGGTTTCTTCAGGAGATGATGTAAGTATTCAAAAATTGATTATGGCAGTGGTTGAACAAGCCATATGAATATACTAAAACCACTGAATTGTGGACTTTAAATGAGCCAGTTGTATCATGTGAATCATAAAGCTGCTAAAAATGTAAGTGGTCTGTATAAAAGAAATAAAAAACAGATTCTGGCAAAGTGAATGAAAACATGATCCAATAATATGCTGCCTGCAAGAAATTCACTTTAAATATAGCAACAGGGTTTAGTTGAACGTAAAAGGATAGAAAAGATTTACCATGCAAACATTATTTTTTTAAAAAATAGTTGTTATATTAATATTAGATATAGTAGACTTTAAAGAATATTATTAGAGACAGAGACATTACTTAATTAAACAAAGATCAGTCCATCAGAAAGACATTGCTATAGTAAATGTGTACTCATCAAACAACAGTGCCTAAAAATACATGAAGCAAAATGTAATACTACATGTCTCAGTTTAGTTCTTTAAACCTACTGCAACTATAATAATCATTTTTTAATTACAACATAAATTTAAATCTAACATTTGTACTGTCTAATTACTAAAAGAGCTGCCTCTGTCTTTTTACTCTTAAAATACAAGGTTGTATTATATATTGAAGTGTGTGTGTGTGCGTGTGTGTGTATTTACACAAGATAGACAAAGCCTATGATTCTGTAATCATAGAATTTAGGGCTACATGGTAATTTTTCAAGCTTCCTTCTTTTATGGCACAGAGACACAGATTCACAAAAACATAAAGTCAGTTTAATTCCATAAATATATACTAGTAATGTTCTTGATGCTCTAAAACCTGATGTCTGTTCCAAAGTGACTTTTTTTTTTTTTTACTAATTGTTATGACTGAGAAAGATCTCTCCTCGAAGAGAAAAGTATGAACTTTAGAAGTAAAGGCAAATTTCAGTATTTATATTTGGGAGCAATAAACTACCTGCTAGGAATATTTATCAAATGGAGGTATAATTGCCTGCTATCTCCCTGAACCTTATTAAATATAATAATTGTGTTTTTTGTATTTATTCTTTTTAAGGGATATAAATTAAACTTTCTAACAGCTTATTTTTCCCCAAATGAATAAAATAATATATAAATGTAATTTAGACAAATAAAGAATTGTATTTTATATAAATACTAGATAGCATCTGGTAATTTTAATACACTATATAAATTCTATCCTGTAGAATAAATAACCTCTAAAGCAGTCAGCTATAGGAGAGGATGAAGCTAGTAAACTTACATAGCTCCTCCCACAACCACCATCCCTCATTTTGTTGGTTAGCTTCTTGGTTAGAAATTTTATACATCTAAATTATATACTCAAATCTCTTTACTTGATTTTTTAGTTTCAAGCATTACCTCTTAACCTTTCTGTATGCAAAATTAGAATGTCAGCACATTTACACTTTTTCCTTCTGTTTTTTTTTTAGCTTATATTATTATTTCTAAAAGTGTTAAGGCTTATCCTATTTGTATATTTTATAATTTCAACAATTTTTTTTCTTTAGTTACATATGTTAAATGGATTTAGGACTGACCTCCAAAGCTTTTACAGAAAATCCTCCATTTTATAAAGTTGACCAGGGTGATTTCCAAATATGTAAGTCATGCATAATTTGTAGATCCCTTTGGGAAGTACCCAGATTCTCAGAGGGTTTACTTGTGTCATCAAATGAAGACAATATGGCTGCTACCAGTTCCCTTCTCTGCCACTCTGGTGTCAAACAGGGCCCCCGGACCCACCTTATAATGCTGCAATTTGGAGCTTTTTCTTTTCTTTATCTATTCACATTTCTTTTTGTTTTGAGCTCCTAAATATGAAAATACATTTTTTAAAGATTTTATTTTTTTGACAGAGAGAGACACAGCAAGAGAGGGAACACAAACAGGGAGAGTGGGAGAGAGAGAAGCAGTCTTCCTGCTGAGCAGGGAGCCTGATGCAGGGCTCCATCCCAGGGCCCTGGGATCATGACCTGAGCCGAAGGCAGATGCTTAATGACTGAACCACCCAGGCACCCCTGAAAATATTTTAATAGCATGTGTATTTATGTTTTTAAATATTCAAGCTCTAGTGCTTAGTTCTTAATAATTAATATTTACCTGTGCTTTTTGATGAGCCAAAGATTTTTCAAGCAAGAGGGGGGAAGCCCTTGCTACCTGTTTTAAAGAGCCCTCTCTAGAGACGTTTGAAAAGCAAGGAATTGTTAGGATTGTTAAAGGAACTTTTGACATGTTACAAGAAAGTGGTGAGCTTGGTGGAGATGCTAGGCAGAAAAAATTGTTTGCTATTCACACTTTGTTGCTTGGAAATAGACACCTATGCTTAATGTACATACACACACACACACACACATATATACATATACACTAATATGTAGGAGATGAAAATGGGATCAAAAACTGACCTCTAGAATATTCAGATGCAAGAACCATTCTGTGGCTGCCTCCCCAGGTCATCTAGGGACTGATAGAGGAAGTGCAGCCTACCTCAGGGATCCAGTACTATAACAGGGAAAAATAGGATAATTTCAAATGTCATAACTCATTCTATGAATGATAATCATCCAAATTTATTATTTAAGTGATAAAATACATCCTGCCTTTGACTGTCATAAACACCATTCTTCTGCAGTGATTTTCCTGAGAATACTGTTATATAATGTGTTTTGCATCCTCCAGTAGACCCATGTGCATCAGAGTGGGTCATATTTTGTTCGACCTATGTCCCCGGCCACTTTTAGGCAGTATTGATTTCTGGTGAATGCCAATACTTATTTTAGCACTAATTACACAGAGTCATTTATTTCCAATTTTTATATAACAGCAAACAAACTAATAAAATATATTGAATTTTAATTTTTTTTACCTCTTATTCCTTCTCTTCTCATGAATAAACTTTAGAATTTGACCTTATTAACCTACAAGGAACCTCAGAAACAATTTCTATGAAATAAAGTTTGATTTATCTTCATTCATCTGAAATACCAGGAACTTTAACAGATGGACTGTCAGATTCAAATGAAGTTTTAGTGCTTTATGGTAATATGTGGTAATTAAGATATTGTCCAGATAGATTAACACCTAGACCCTGGGAGTCTTTTTTTTTTTTTTAAAGATTTTATTTATTTATTTGACAGAGAGAGAGAGACAGCGAGCGAGGGAACACAAGCAGGGGGAGTGGGAGAGGGAGAAGCAGGCTTCTTGCTGAGCAGGGAGCCCGATGCCGGGCTCGATCCCAGGACCCTGGGATCATGACCTGAGCTGAAGGCAGATGCTTAACGACTGAGCCACCCAGGCGCCCCGACCCTGGGAGTCTTGCAACGTGGCATCTATGTAGAGGTATCTGGTAAATTTGTAATACTGCATGCAGGCCAAGGGACATCTCTATTATAATTTTATATAAATTATGTATGAGGTATTATTTATAATCTAAGATGATATTATTTAAAAGCATTTTGTTAGATTTATTTTGAAAGTTGAAACTTGATAGAAAACTTCCATTTTCAAATTCTTCTTTCTAAATATCTTGACCTTTGAGACATTTTAGTTCATTGTAAGTTGTCTTATGATTGTGGACTAGAAACTGCTATAAGCTTGGGCAAAGATTTTGAAATAATTGCTGGAAGACCTTTTATTATCCTAACATTTTATATTTTCATGGACTTTTGAATTTTAACAAAGTGATCTTGATTCCTATGTTAGATTTTGGGGCTGGGTAGGGAAATTTTCTGTTTTTATTTTTAATACATTACAGATTTCTCCAGGTATTTTCATTGTTCATTTTGGATGGTAAACTTTTTATTTGCTTTTCTAATAGCTAAGAAACAATTTAAATCTTCATGGTATTATTATTGTTTCAGTTTGCAAGGGTTCCACCTATAAATACTGTATTGGTGAGGAAGGAACACCACCATGTTGAACACATAAAACAGTTCATGTGGGTTACTTGACAATGACAAATCAAAAGCTGTCATGTAATAGAAAAAATACACTTTGAAGCGTAATCTCTAGTGCTGTATCCTCTCTACTACAATTTAAACTGCACTCCTCATGTCATGCATAAGGAATGAACTTTGCGGTCAGTTTTAAAAGCTGAAATAATTGGGATGAGAAACATAAAATGCCCAAGAAATTATTCTGATGAG
Source organism: Neomonachus schauinslandi (assembly GCF_002201575.2). NCBI lineage: Eukaryota > Metazoa > Chordata > Mammalia > Carnivora > Phocidae > Neomonachus > Neomonachus schauinslandi. Next base: position 98,482,705 of record NC_058412.1, on the reverse strand, counting down.
AATTGCAAGTCTAGGTCAAGAAAGTAAATAAACCAGAATGTGAAGCATGATCTTTTTTATTTTTTTTAACTTTAGCAGTCCTTAGCCATAATTGACAATTTACTGATTTTAACAGGAAACAAACATTACTCTACTGCCATCTGGACATCCTGAATAGAACCTATGCCTCTGGATGAGGGAAGGCATAATGATTAGATAGATATTTTGGCAGAAAACTCCCTTTTTTAATGTCTTGGGATTTGGGAAATAAAACCAATGGCCATAATTTTGAAACATCTGTTCTTTTCATGATCTCCTCCACATGGAAAGAGATTAGGAAATGGAGTGTCCTCAAGTATCTTTGTTGCAGTGATCAAAAATTTTCATTTTGTCCAAATATGTAAATGGAATCAAATTCACTTCCTAGTAACCCCTATTAAACCAAGCATATACCTTGCTTTTTTTCTGATTTCAACATTGTCTTGTTTAACTTGGTTTATTTATTATTATATACATCCACCTACTTCCAAAAAAGAGGTAAGCGATTTTACACTAAAAAGAAATAGGTATAATAAAAACAGTGATGTTCACTAAGTAATGCATGATAGCAAAAGGATAATCAAACCAAAACATATTTGTCAGGTATAATACCTGTAGTTGACTATAAAAATTGGGTCTATATACTCTAACCCCAGGCCATCTTCCTACTGTTTAAGATTGGTGTCCAATTATCTTTTGGATGCATTTCCCTCTTGTGGAAATAAAAAGAAGTGAGAATGTCAGTGAATCTAACACCCTGGACTCCAAAATGGGATGAATTTAAAAATGAATGGGTCTCTTCTCCCCTTCTGTCTGGGTCTCTTGGCTTCCTGGCTTGTTTCTATCCTCTTGAATTCTTTCCTCCCCTTCAGGCTAGGGGATTCTGCAGGAAAGCCTTTCTCTGGATCTGTTGCCTGTCATGTTCTTTCCAACTCTCTCCCATGGGATTACACTATATTCTATTCTAGTGCTCTTTTGTCTCACTTTAAAACTCTCAGAAAAAATTGTTGCCACTTACATCATTTTGATCATTTCTGTTCTGTGCTTTGCAAGCCTTGTATCTACCCATTCCTCCTAGATCAGATTTCCCTTGGACCTCATCATTGACCTAGAATGAGCCAGGACCTACAGTTACAACCTTCCTTGGTCTAGATTTTCCAGTCTATGGACCTTCCCCATGCAGGTCTAGGGTAGAATTAAGCTCAATTCTGTCATTGTCAAGTAACCCACATGAACTTTTCAAGTTCATTGTCAAGTAACCCACATGAATTTTTCAAGGCTTCTAATTTATTTTCCACCAGCATCTCCCCCTGGATTGTTCCCTTCTCCTCTGCCTATATGTCTGATGGGTAGCCTAAAGCTAGGATATGTTAGTCCCTTACAGGAGTAAAATCCCTACACAAGCTTCCAGGAAGCCAAGTACAAGAGGGAAAAGATGATGATTTGTGAACCCTCAGAGTATAATGAAAGCAAATATAGCAGTTTGCAGGGCAGAAAGCAACCTCTCCAAAAGGGAATCAGAATCTTTTTAGAGGCTTAAGAAAAACTCTTCATTATTCCAATATGTTATGTATTTAAAGGTTAAAAATTATGGGCACCACAACACACCTATTAAAATGGCTAAAACTTTTTTTGAAAGATTATTTATTTGAGAGAGAGAGTGCACCTGTGCAGAGGAGGGAGGCGCAGAGGGAGAGAGAGTCTTAAGCAGACTGCACAGAGCCCAATGCGGGGCTTGAACTCATGATCCTGCCATCATGACTCTGAGATCATGACCCTGAGATCACGACCTGAGCCGAAACCAAGGGTCACTTAACCAACTGTGCCACCCAGGTGCCCCATAGAATGGCTAAAATTGTTAAATGCCACAGCACCAAATGCTGGCAAGAATGCAGAGAAACTGTATCTCTCTCATCATTGTTGATGAGAATGTAAAATGGCACAACCCTTCTGTAAAGGAGTTTGACAGTTTTTTTATTAGAATTTTTATTTTGAGATAATTATAGATTTATATGTAGTTATAAGGAATAATACAGAGAGAGTCTGTGTATGCTTTACCCAGTTTCCCCCAATGGTAGCACATTGCAGAGCTATTATATAATATCAGTTCTATAATTTCTCTTTGGTTCTTTTTTATACATGTTATTTCTTTCAGAGAAGTTCTAATTTTTCATTTGCAAAACTATGGTACAGTATCATTACCAGGATATTGACATTGACACTCAAGATAAAGAATACTTCTGTCATCATGAGGATCCCTCATGATTCTCTTTTGCAGTAACACTCACTTCCCTCTCATCATACCCCCTCCTTAACCCTCTTGTCATTTCAAGAATGTTTTATAAATGGAATAATGTAGTGTGTACCTTTGGTATTAGCTTTTTCCCTCAATATACTTCTCTAGTGTTTCATCTAGGTTGTTGCGTGTATCAGTAATTCCTTTATATTGCTGAGTAGGATTCCATGGTATTGATTTGCCAAGTTTGTCTCACCATTCACCTACTGAAGGACATCTGTGTTGTTTCTAGTTTTTGGCTATTATGAATATAGCTGCTATAAACATTCATGTACAGGTTTTTGTGTCAACAAAAGTCTTCATTTCTCTGGGGTATATCCCCAAGAGTGCAGTTGCTGGATCATATGGTGGCTGTATGTTTACTTTTTTAAGAAACTGCAAGAATATTTTCCAGTGTGACTGTAGCATTTTACATTCCTACAGCAGTGTATGAATGATCCAGTGTCTATGTGTCCCCACCTGCATTTGTGTTGTGTGTGTGTATATATATATATATATATGCCATTTTGATAGGCATTTTGATAGGCATTTGACATCTCATTTTGGCTTCAATTTACATTTTCTAAATGGCTTATCTTTTCATGGCTGATTTGCTCATTTGCCATTAGTCTGTCATCTTCAATGAAATGTCTCTTCACATCTTTTGCCCATTTTCTAACTGAATTTTTTAATTGTTTAGTTTTGAAAGTTCTTTATATATTATAGCTACTAGTGCTTTGTTGGGTATGTGGTTTGCAAATATCTTCTCTTAAAAATGTCTTTCATAGAACAAAAGTTTAAATTTTGATGAAATCCAATTCTCCTTTTACGGATCATACTTTTGGTATCCAGCATAAGAACTTTTTGTTCATCTCTAGAACTAAAGATTTTCTACTTTTTTTTCATGAAAGTTTTAAAGTCCATTATTTACTTTGAGTTAATTTTTGTATAAGGTGTGAAACATGTATCAGGATTCTTTTTTTTTTTAAAGATTTTATTTATTTATCTGAGAGAGAGAATGAGATAGAGAGAGCATGAGAGGGGGGAGGGTCAGAGGGAGAAACAGACTCCCTGCCGAGCAGGGAGCCCGATGCAGGACTTGATCCCGGGACTCCAGGATCATGACCTGAGCCGAAGGCAGTCGCTTAACCAACTGAGCCACCCAGGAGCCCCAGAATTCATTTTTTATGTCTATGAATGTCCAGTTGCTCTAGCACCATATCTCAAAAAAAGTTATTTTTCTTTAATTGCTTTTGCTTTTTTTGGTCAAGAATCCTTTGGCATATTTGTGTGGGTCTACCTCTGGGTTCTCTGTTCTTTCTGTTCCATTGTAATCTATGTGTCTATCCCTCCACCAATACCCCTCAGTCTTGCTTACAGTACCTATACTATATAACAACATGCTCTACTGGTGCTGTCCTTTTATCCGTTTGAGTAAAGCATAGAAATCTTACTTCCTTTTACATCTCTTTGCCTTCCTGTATTTACAGTATCACTATCTTTTTTTTTTTAAAGATTTTATTTATTTATTTGACAGAGAGAGATACAGTGAGAGAGGGAACACAAGCAGGGGGAGGAGTGGGAGAGGGAGAAGCAGGCTCCCCGCGGAGCAGGGAGCCCGATGTGGGGCTCGATCCCAGGACCCTGGGATCATGACCTGAGCCTAAGGCAGACACTTAACGACTGAGCCACCCAGGTGCCCCTATGGTATCATAACCTTAAACACTTTATCTATATATATTTAAAACCATATTAGGGTTATAACTTTTTAACCATAATTCATAATTTAGGGTATGAGGAGAAGGAAATCCTGTTGTCTTTACCCATACTTTTTCTTGCCATGTTCCTTTTTCCTTTCTGGTGTTCCAAAGTTCCTTTTTTTTCATCATTTCCGTTTAGAGAACTTTTTTTTTAGCCATCCTCATAGGGTAGGTATGCTGGTGACAAATTCTCATAGTTTTTGTTAATCTCATAGTTTTTTTTTTAATCTCATAGTTAATTTTGTTAAAATGTACTGATTTTTCCACCATTCTTAAAGAATATTTTTACTAAATATGAGATTCTGGGTCAGTTTTTTTATCACTTAAGATAAATTGTGCCACTTTCTTTAGGCTTCCTGATTTAAATGAAAAAATCCACTGTCATTTGAATAATTTTTTCCACTATAACAAGGTGTTGTTTTCCTATGCTGCTTTCAAGATTTTTTTTTTTTTTTGTCTTTAGTTATCAGGAGTTTAAGTATAAAATATATGGCATGGATTTTTTTTTCTTTTTTTTACTTTATGCTGCTTAGGATTTATTCAGGTTCTTGAATCATTAAGTTTATGACTCTTGCCAAATTTGAGAAGTCGCCAACCCTTTCTTCTTCCAGTGCTTTTTTAAGCTTTTCTGCCCTCTTTGTCCTAAGGACTCAGATAATGTGAATTTAGATCTGGTAGTTCTATTTTTCTGTCTTCCAGTTCACTGATTTCTCTCCTCTGTCCTCTCCATTGTGCTGTTGAGCCCATTCCCTGATCTTTTTATTGTGGTGATTCTATTTTTTCGGTTCTAAAATTTCTGTTTGGCTCTTCTTTTTATCTTCCACTTCCTTGCTTAGACTTCCTATTGTTTCACCTGTTTCAAGTGTATTTTTAATTGCTCGTTGAAGTATTTTTATTATGGCTGCTTTAAAATCTTTATCGGGTAATTATAACATCTGTGCCATCTCAATTTTGCATTCAGTTTGATATTGTCCTGGTTCTTGGTATGAGTGATTCTTTTTACTGCAACCTGGACATTTCCATATTATGTTATAAGACTGTAGATCTTATTTAAACCTCCTGTTTTAACTGAATTCCTCTGACTGTCTAGCAGAGGAAGGGGTGAGGCACTGCCTCATTACTGCCAGGTTGAAAAAGTACAGGTACCCTACTGGGCCTCTGTTCACAGTCAAGAATGGACCGCCTCTTTGCTGTCACGTGGGAGTGAGAGTTCTGGATCCCTAGCTGCTCTCCATTAATACTGTGTGTATAGAAGCCTCACTATCAGCTGATGAGGATGAAAGTCCCAGCTCCATGATTCGCCTTCTCTGACCCCTTCCTCATTGGGGGGGGGAGCTGGAGTGTCTCACTGCAGCCTTTCAAAGGTAGAAGTCTGTACTCCTCAATTAGCCTTACTGGTAGGGTTGGGGCACATTATTTTTCTGTCACCTTTGGCTTGAATAGATTGGTTATTGTCTGAAATTTTGTCTTGATTGGCAGCAGGCTTTTGATATGCTTCTTTTTTTTTTTTCTGTGTCCACTGGCATTTCTGGGTTACCAACTTCTTCAGTTCCAAGTCTAAGATACGTGGGACAAGAAGTAAACCTAGGGAACTCAATACTCTGTCATTCCTTGGGTCTTGAGGTCATTTCTGATTTGCCTTTTTAATTCCACTTTTCAGAGTTTTTCTTTTATTTGTTTTATAAATAATGTCCAGTGTTCTTAGTTGTTTTTATCATGAGAAATAGAGGAAATTGCATCTACTTTACAGGTGGAAACAGCAGTTTCTTATAAAATTAAACATAAACCTCCATATTATCCAGTAATTACCCTTTTGGGTATTTAATCCAGGGAAATGAAGACAGATATTCACATAAAACCTGTCACTAAAGTTCCAAGCAGCTTTATTTGTAATAGCCAAAGACAGGAAATAAGCCAAAGGTCCTTCATTGGGTAAACAGATAAACTGTGGTACATCCATACAATGGGATGCTGCTCCGTAATGAGAAGGACAAACCTTTAATACATTCAGCTGCTGGGATAGATCTTAATAGCATTATGCTGAGAAAAAAAAGTGCCAATTTTGAATATTCACATACTTTGTGATTCTATTTGTATAATCTCTAAGTGACAAAATTCTAGTGAACTATGAATTGCCAGGAGTTAGGATTTAGAGAAGAATGTGACTATTAAAGGTTAATATAGTCGAGTTTCTCTGTGGTGATGGAACAAATCTGTATCTTGATTGTACTGATATTTACCCAAATTTATACTTGCAAGTTCATAGAACTACACACACACACACACACACAAATGAGTGCATGTAAAAACTGGTGAAGTCTAAATAACATCTGCATCTGAGTAAATAATATTGTACCAGAGTCAATTTCCTGATTTTGATAATGTGCTATGGTTGTATTCATTTGGTTGTCTTCAATGAAGGAAGCTAGGTGGATGGTAAATAGGACCACTATATATTTTTGCAACTTCTTGGGTCTTGAACTATTTTAAGATAAAAAAAAAATTCAAAAGCCTATAACAATGATGAAAATAGTAATGCTTTAAGAGTTTTTTAAAAAATTGTAATGTTGGCCTTCACAGAAATTTCAGTGTTTTATGTGGTATGTTGATTAATTTACATTTTTCCTCATCCAACTCTGAATCCTTTCTGTTCTTCTCTGGCTTACTTTATGCCTCAGGAGACTTACTTTTATTGACTGTATCACCTGGGCGCCTCCTTTTCCCCATCTCTACCTTTTATCATACTGTTCATTCCTTTCTCTCTTCTTATCTCTAAGACCTAGTGTTAGAAATAGCTTTCTTTTATTCTTAGAACCTTTGTTGTTTCCCATAACCCTTCCTGCATCTCTAACATAGCCCTTTTATTTAATTCATTTCAGTTAAAATCTTTGAGTGTGCCATCTGTACCTGCCCAAACTGCAATATATGTGGCAAAAAATAGATGAGTTAAATGGAATGAAAAAAGATAGATTGGGGCAAATATTTGTAACTCCTGGGATAAACAAAGATTTACTACAAAAGGATAAGAAGAAAGTTAACAACCAAAAGAAAAATGGGCAAAGGGTATGAACAAGCATGTCACAGAAGAGAAATTCCAAACAGCCAATAAACATGTGAAAGTATATTTCTAAGTTAGTATTTAGGAAATACAAATTAAAACAACAATGAAATACATTTTTTTACCCATAAGATGGGGTCAGATTCCCTTTTTGACTGAAGAATTCTTCCTGCTGCTGTGAGTTTAGGTGGCCAACAACTCAGCTGATTCCCTCTCCAAGAGTTCTTCTCAGTCAGAGAGTTGTGTTGCCCTAGATTATGCTTTCTCCCTGAGGATGGCCTGCAAGCGATAACTCATGATGTGAGATATAAAAATCCAACTCCTTGCCTCCAGGCTGGACCACTCTAAAAGGCTATTTTCCAGGGAACCCAACCCACAGCACAACATGTGTGAACCTGTAGGGGTATTGGAACTCTTGCAGTGTGGATTGTTACAATCTTTTTTGGAAAACAATCAAACATAATCAGTTAAAAAGAAAAAAAAACATCTTTTGATTTAGCAATCATAATTTTCAGTATTAAAAACAAGAAAACAGTAGACAAGGATATATGTAAAAATGACGTATATTGCAGTTTTATTTGCTGGGATAACTGAAAATAGCTTAAATATCCTATCAGTAGAGAAATGATCTACCAATAGAAAAAGGGTATATCTATGCTCTGAGGTATGATGGTGCTCAGAAGAATGAACTACATCTGTATCTGGTGGCATGCAGAGGATATCTAAATGTCAATGATATAATGTATAATAATAAAAGAAGAAAAGCAAGTTGTAGGGGTGTGTGTGTGTGTGTTTGCTTATTGAAGATCAACAAATAACAGTGATTGTTGGAAGAACATGTTTTATTAGAGCTGTTTTTCAGCCAGAGCATGCTTGCATGGCTATGCTTGTTATTTATGATGATGACCACTTTGATTGGCTGGGTGTTTATTCTGATTAGTCAGTGCCTCTGCTGCCCTGATTGTTAATTATTTTGATTGCTGTCCCTGCCTATAAAGCATATTGTCAGCTGACTGACAATTTTTGAAAGACTCTGTATGTAGTTGGCTACAGAAACAAAAAAGATTCAATAAACCACATTTGTATTCAGATTATGTCCGACATTTGGATGAGAAAGGAAGTATTCAATCCAGAATGTATAACAAATATAAACAAGTTAGAATTATAATAAAAACTTCTAATTCTATCTGGTAAGTTCTTTATAATAGACACTCCCTCTGCATTATAAATAGCATATAGAAGGAGAGAAAGATTACACATTTTATAATTGAATACTGACAAAGCGTTATTTCTCATTACTCCCACCACGGGCTTTTGGATACTGGGGCATATATTAGAAGTGCCAAATTCTGAGTTTAGGAAATACTGTTGTAAAGCATAACGTATACATCAGAGATGCATTTGGGAGAGACAGAGGTAGCATTTTATTCAGGGTTTTAAGCTAGTTGGTGGAATAATAAGCCTATTTTTGTGTTACCTTTATCTGATTTATATTACCTTTCCTCTAGAGCGAAAATACAATAGTAGAATGAAAGAATATTTCGATTGGTTTTATAAATAAATAGATTACTTGAGATATAAATATATCCAGGTTACAGTTTGCTCGTTTGTATTTGATATGATCTGACACTGCAGAAGGGCAAAGGATCTCATTATTACCCAGGTCTTTACAAGAAAGGGTCCCCAATGCATGACATGGCAATTTGTCGCCTTTATTTGGATGGATTTAGACAAAGCTTGCATCATTTAGCATTCAGTTCCTTTGACAGTACCTTTTAACATCCTTCTTATTGTTGCCTTTGTGGGTCATTGCAAAGCCTTCGTGAAGACTGTGTGGTTTAGGGAGCAAGTGAGGCTGTTGTCTAATTTGTTGTAATTGCTTGACTTACTCAAATAGTTTAATTTACCTCTGAATATGTTCAGCAGCTTAGAAGAAAGGTGTTTGTTCAAACATGAAATCTCTATAATTAGAAAAAGAATCATTGTATGGGCTTGTGTTATATAAATCTTGGTGAACTTTCTCCCTGGCTAATTTTTTTTTTTTTTTTTTTTTTTTTTTTTTTAAAGATTTTATTTATTTATTTGAGACAGAGAGAATGAGAGAGAAACAGCACATGAGAGGGGGGAGGGTCAGAGGGAGAAGCAGACTCCTCGCTGAGCAAGGAGCCCGATGCGGGACTCGATCCCGGGACTCCAGGATCATGACCTGAGCCGAAGGCAGTCGCTTAACCAACTGAGCCACCCAGGCGCCCCCTCCCTGGCTAATTTAATTAATCTTTAAATAATAACATTGGCTTAATTCTTTGTGGGGGAAAGAGGGAAGAAAATTGATTATGCAAACTTTCAGAAAATTTAGGCTTTTTTGAGAAGGTACATATATATTTTTCTGTTAGAGACTTTTTTTCTTCCTAAATCTTTTCCTAAACACCATTTCAACTTCTGCCTGAGGGAGTGGATTAGCTGTATCTTTCCTCACTCTCATATTAGCCCCCTCCCTGCAAAATGCTACAGCCTCAGTCTGCTTTCAGGTTACCAAACCATGGGGGAGTACACAAAATGTTCTTTCTCTTTTCCAATCTATCTTTGAAGTGCCAAGGAGAGGTATTCAGGCAGCATGTAAATCTGAAATTCTGTTTTCCTTAAAAAAAAAAAAAAAATGAAATTCTCACTGAGGCATGATTCCCTTCAAACCAGCAGTCTTTTCCTGTTCTTTGTCCACCTCAGTGTCTTTGAGGTATCTTAATAATGGGCTGGTATTCCTGACACAATCCTTTTAGGAGTTAGATTTCTGGCTAAATCTCCACTGCATTTTTAGAGACAAAATAGCATACAGGGAAAATGAAAAATAACACCAGAGTCTTGAATAATGTTGTTAGCTCACCTTCCATGATTTAATTACATTTCTTCCCTTAAAAAAAAAAGAAACAATTAAAACTTCAATGCATTAGTTAATAGTATAGATATTGAGCTATTATTGAAAATGAATTTGTATTAGCTGGAGACTACAGGAAGAACTATATATATATGTGTGTGTGTGTATATATAGTTTATAGTATATATATGTGCATTTATATATAGTTCTTTATATACTTACATATAAAATGAAGACTTTGTATCCCTCCACACCAATCCAATCTCCTTTCCAGCCCAGTTTAATGAAACTGTACTCTTGCTTGATGAAGTTATCTACTAGGCTTGGTTTAGCATCTACCAGCATTTTGGTCTCTCCATCTTTTTTTTTTTTCTTTCAATTTTTAGGGAGGCTGAAATTGACTGAAAATGACTGCTTCTGCCTCTGCTTATAAAGTTAAAATAAAATGGGGTTAGACAAATTTATTTTAGGGTGAACTTTCTATCTTTTATATGGCTAAATGTATGTAGGAGCCAAAGCCTTAGATGCCAGGTTGAGTATTATAGGCTGTGGAGAGTACAGCTACAAAGGAATCTGGATCCTAAACACCATTATTCAGGAAAATAGTTCAGAAACCAGCCAAGCCATAGGAAATGCAAATAAAAACCACACTGAATGGTTCCAATGAAAAAGGCAGGCAACATCAGGCATTGGAGCAACTAAGGTTCTCTGCTGGAGAAAGTGCCACCACTTGGGAAAACTGGCAGTAGAACTAATGCTAAACATACACCTATCTTGTGACTCAATAATTCCATTCCCAGGTATACACCCAACAGAAATTAGTCCATATGTGCATCAAAGACATACAGAAGAATGTTCATAGGAGTGCGATTAGTATTAGTCCCAAAGTGGAAATAATCAACAGAAGAATGGATGAATTAATCGTGGCACAGTATTATGAAAGAATAATATAGCAAAAAGCCTGAGCCAACTCTAAGTACACTCAACACCATGGACGAATTTTATAAGCTCAGTGTTGAATGAAAGAAACTGGATGCTAATGAGTATATCTCATTCAGTTTATATAAACTTCAAAAAGAGATAACTACATCACAAACTAATGATGTAATGCATGGTGATTAACATAACATAATAAAATATAAAAAAATAAAAAAATAGGTAAAACTAATCTGTGGTGTTAAAAGTTAGGGTAGTGGTTAGCATTACAGGGTAGTGGCAAGAAGGGGACTCATGGGGGACTTCTGGAGTTCTGTTGGTGATCAGTTTCCTGATCTGAGTGCTAGTTACCTAAATATGTTCACTTTGTGATTTTTGCATTTTTTGCATATTTATTTACTTCAATAAAAAAAGATTAAAAGAAAAGAATGAAGAAAAAAAGCTAGCTAAAGAAATGAAGAAGATTGGCAGCATAAAAGAGGGTGTTTTGTTTTCTTCAACCATAGAAGGAGATCAAGAAAGAGAGATATGTTTAAAGCCTGTGAAAACGAGGCAAAGTTTTAAACTCTGTAAGTGGCCAAAGCTTATTGTTTGAACAGAATGCAAAACAGTTACCACAGTGTTTAAAACTGTCCTAATCTTTAGAATCACTTAAGTACGCTTGTCATAATATTGACTCGGCATCCTCTTTGAGAAATTCTAGCCTAGTGTGTTTAAGATGGGGCCAGGTATTTTTATTTTTAAAACATTACTTAGGTGATTTAATGGTTATTCAAAATGTGGGAAACAGATATGTGTGAGTCCTTTTTTTTCTAACAGCTAAAAATAATGTAGCCTGCTTTTTTTCTGTTTTCCTTCTTCCGCCCCAATCCTCCCACCTATCCCCAATTCCAATTTGAGCAGTTATTCTCAAACTTTGCTTTAAGCACTTGTTAAAAATACAGACTTCTTGGTCTCAACCCTAGGATTTTGAATTGTTAAGTCTGATGAGAGGTATATGCATTTTTCGTAAGTAAAGGTACTCAGATTATGTTTCAATATACTTGGAGAAACTAGGGCCTGAGAAAAATAATACACTGGCCAAAAAGATATTTGGCTTAGTTTTTCCTCTTTTATGGCTGGGCTGGTTATCTAACATTGGTTATTAAGTGTCTAATAAATGTTAAAGTCTTAGGAGATGGGAAGTGTGTCTCATTTCTTTTTTAGGGGCAATTTCATAGTATCTATGAATGTACTGCTTAGCCAATGAGCGTTGGGGAAGTCATGAAGTCCAGATGGTCCCTTTTAGCACTGTTTTATTATAATCATTGTTAGAAATTAACCTGGAGGAGCACTATTTCCTTTTATATTTACACTATTTTTAATAAAATAGTAATCTATTTTGCCAGTCTTAAGTTTTATTGAGTATCTATTATGTACATGGCTGAAATACCATTTGGTTCCTGTCATGTCATAGGCTCTAATTAGAGGTGTGGGGGCAAAATGATTCATGTTCCAAACGGTACAGGGCCTCATGAATTTTTGATGTTTTGTTCATCAGAATTATAATATAGATAAGTGTTTGCCTGCTCAAAATTCTTTGATAGGCATTCTATCATAATCAAAATGCAGAGAAGTCAGAAATGGGTTTAGTTTATTCTAATGCAAATTCACCAGTCCTTGGAAATTATAATCATGGGCTCTTTTTCCAATTAAGAAAGACCAAATTATTCAATTGCCTAAAAACTTTGCTTGCCTAACACCTTATCTTTATGCATTAAGTAGTTGCTGTTATTCTAGGAGAAGGTACTTTATTACTTCAGGAATGCACAGATATATGGGAATGAAAAGAAAGAGAAAGACTATTATCACTCTAGCCAAGTGATCAGTCATATTCAGGTAGGAAGTGTTTACTTAATACATTTTATCATAGGTAATATGAGATCTTAGAATTCCTGACATTTCTTTGCCACCTATATTCAGTCGTTCCTGTTGGTACATGGAAGTGCCGTATATCAGAGCCTAATAACAGGGAGCACTAAAGTATGTTTATTATATTATTGCTATTTTTAAATATAGGTCAGTCATATCTGAATTTCTGTAAAAATAAGTAAAATAATGAGGTTATGCATAGAGATAAATTGGTGTCCATTTTGGAAGGAATTTTGGCATCTAATTGAAAAACTGACAGCCTGGAGTAATTGGGACTCTGCTGGCAAGAGAGTAAATTATTACAACCACTTTGGAAAACTGTTGACAGTGTCTACTAAAGCTAAACATTTATCTACCCTATGACTCAGCAGTGCCACTCAATACACTCAAGAAAAATATGTAAAATATTCACCAAAAGACTGCATAAGAATCTTCATAGCAACACTATCTGTAATGGTCCACAAGTAGAAATCACTTTAATGCCAATCAATAGTGTGGAGATGATAAATAAATTGAATGAGAATGGGCAGTCTCTAATTACATACAATAATGTGGCTGAATCTCACAGACAGTATTGAGAGAAAGAAGTCAGATGCAAAAGAGAATATACTGTATTGATTCCATTTATTCAAAGCCCCCAAATAGGCAAAACCAATCTCTGCTGTTAGAAATCAGGACAGTGATTATTCTTGGGGGTTGTATAGTAATGAAAGAGGCATAAGAAGGTGTTTTGGTTTTTTTGTGGGTTTTTTTTGGTGGGGGGAGAGTAGTAATGTTCTGTTTTGTTTTGTTTTTTTGATGCTGCTTAGAAGGTATGTTTAAGTTCATGAAAATTCATTGAGCTGTACATTTATGATCAGTGCCCTTCTATATATGTATATTATCCTCCAATAAAAAGTTTAAAGATATTTATAAGCATGAATTTTATGTGAAGTGGAATTAGTTTCCAGTTTTTATCAGTTATGTTTACATGCATCTATTTTAGAACATGCTGGCCTCAGAAAAGTGGAGAATAGTGTTAAGTATTCTCTCTCTAGTATCCTTAAGCATCATGAAATAGCCGTTTATTTATTTATTTTTGCATCATGATAGCCAGATGGTTTAATGTTAGGATTTGGTATAATAAGACCACCTCTGTGTTCTGACTCTGTCCTTGGTAAACTGAGTTCTTGGGCCAGGTCACATAACCCCTCTAGGCCTTACTTCCTTCATATAAAAGTGGGTTATAATAATATCTAAGGTTATATGGATCTATTTTGAGTCCCTGGTATTATATATCATTTTATATATTGTTTGTTTACTACAATGTGAATCTGATAGGGGTAGAGATTTTTGTCTAATTCATTATAATGTTCAAGTTCCTGGAATTATGTCTGGCAAATAACTAGTACTTGCTAAATATTTCTTAAGTGAATAAATTGCTAAAACAAGAATACCAAAGGAACTTTAAAAGTAGAAAATCTGTGAACATTCTAAATGCTGCTCTTGCCCCTGTCAGACTATTATGAAAAGCCACAGGCAAAAAGAATGAAACTGGACCCCAGTCTTATCCCACACACAAAAATCAACTCAAAGTAAATTAAAGACTTGAACATAAGACGTGAAACTGTAAAATTCAAGAAAACGTAGAAGGTAAGTTCCTTGACATTGGTGTTGGAAATGATTTTTTCGGATTTAACATCAAAGGCAAAGGCAACAAAAGCAAAAGTAAGCTCAAACTAAAAAGCTCTGCACAGCAAAGGTCCAGAGGCATGGCCTTTGCCAGACGTGGGCATACCATACCTTCAGGCTCAGCTGTTACTTATTTCTCTAAAAATAGAGTGCTACCTCCATCATACCTTCTGAGTGCATGAGGAAGTAACCCCAAACGTGAAGAACTGACCTTCCTGGTGCTTTCTGGGTTCCATAAAGGATGTGATGAAATGATACTGGTTGGGTGGCAGTGTCTCTGAGAACATGAGATATTACTAAGGCTGTCATTCCTCTACTGATTCAAACTCTCTGTCTTGTTTCTGCTCTCATTGCTCCTTGGGCTGAGACTTCTTGCCTGGACTTCTCCTCCTTCCTCCTTCCCTCCCCCATTCCTTCCTCCTTCCCTCCCCTATTCCTTCCTCCCCTCCCCTTCCTATTTCCTTCCTTCCTTCCCTTCCCTTCTCTTCCCTTCCCTTCCATTCCCCCTCCCCTTCCCTTCCCCTTTCCCTTTCCCTTCCCTTCCCTTCCCCTTTCCTTTTCCCTTCCCTTCCCTCCCCTCCCCTCCCCTCTCCCCTCCCTTTCCCTTCCCTCCCTTCC